>NC_138558.1:22744083-22906583 GCF_964273705.1 Natrix helvetica
CTTCATTCTTGTTGTATTCTTTGGATTTTCCAACAGCTGTACTCCATACTGTTTCTTCTTTGTCGGGTGTGGGCTGGTTCATTGCAATATTTTCATTGAATTGGTAGAAATGTTTCTGATTCAACTGGAATCAGAGATTCTGCCTGTAGTGTGCAATTTGAACAAAGACATTATAGTAAAACCCCAAAATCATAAAGGTTAGGGGTAATTCTTGTTTACCTTAGTGAAGGCAGACTTAGTAGTCCCTCTTGCCATTGTTAAGCAAGGTCCATGTGGTTCATTAAGAGAGGATTTCATATGACTGTGACTTTCGACTTCCTGCCAGCTTCCCCACTGACTTGGTAAGCCAGCAGGGAAGATATGAGTGTTCATTAAACAGGGACTAGCAGTCTCTCAAGTAACCAGGTCTTGTGCCATGTAGGGCTTTAACAAGTAATGACTAGCACCTTGAATCACATCCAGAAGCAAACTGGCATACAGTGCATTTCAGAAAGCAGAGGTTTTACATGGGCATGCCAAGGCATGACCATCAATGCCTAAGCTGCTGCATTTTGGATCATTTGAGGCTGCCAAGTGGTCCTCAGGAACAGCCACATGTAGAAAACATTACAGTAATCAATTTGCAAGATGACTGGAGAATAGGTTATTGTCTGGCACCTCCTATCCCTGTCAAGAAAAGGATGCAAGTGGTGCACCGGATGAATTGGTGCCGACACCTTCTCAGCCACAGCTGCCAACTGCTCTGTAAAGTGAGCATTTATATTTATTAAAGATCATAGTAGACATAGTAGCAACATGGTATCAGTGGAGAATCAGAATCTGAATTTTGGGGCCTTTCCTTCTCTTGGAAGCATAAATGGAATTGTAACCAGAATGTTGCATTCCTTTTTTTATATATAATGTGTTTTTTGGAGTAAAAGATACACCTTTTTCCCTCAAAAAAGAGGCTGAAAATCTGGGTGCGTTGTACACTGAATACAACATTTTTTTGCCTCCCCAAACCCCACCCACTTCACCAAAATGGCCGTACATAGCTTGTAGGAGGCTTTCAGAGAGCTCAGAAATGAGCATAAAATGGCCTGTTCTTTGCTCAATTTTACCCCCCAGCCCCCAGGAGCACTCTATAAGCTTCCTAAAGGCTATCCATGCCCTTTTTTAAACGAAAAACGAGCCTGTTTTTTGCGAAAAACAGGCCATTTTTTTGCTCGTTTTTGCCTCCCCCCCCACAGGAGCCTGCTAAAGACTATTCATGCCTTTTATTGGAAAAAAACGGGACTGTTTTCACGAAAAATGTGCCATTTGTGGGAGGTTTGCAGTGTGCAAAAACTTTTTTTAATTTGCCTCTTCAAAATCTTGGTGCGTCTTATACTCCAAAAAATAAAGTTGCTTTGGCAAACTCTACATATAACTGACAATGCTGCATGTACAGGGGTGAAATGCTACCAGTTCAGACCAGTTCACCTGAACCAGTAGTAAAAAAAAATGCTACCAGTTTGGGCGAACAGGTGTTTCCTATGATCAGCTGTGCCATGTGATTTATATCAGCTAGAATGCATGATTTCCTGCTTTCTAGCTAATCTAAATCACATGGCACAGCGGATTCTCCCTCCTCCCTGTTCTACTTACCTTTGCAGGCGCACTTGATAGCAGGCTCCACCCACTCACCCGGACATCATCACATCTGTTTTTAATGCTCTGTGCATGCGTGGAGGGTGCTGCACATGCGCGGAGGTGGCATGTGTGCTCACATTAGCGAACCTGTAGTGAAGGTAAGTTGATTTCACCCCTGCGCATGTGCACTGCCCTTGCATCATAAAAAAGACATTCTTAAACGAGTGAATAAGAAGTATTATTTTCCTTCTCAATATTTTAACCATTCTGTACTACAGATCACACCATTCAGAATCCTTTAATATTGTTGTCTACAAGCCTGGCTTGGCATAAAGTGCGCTGAATCTCCAAAGAATTTGCTCTTGTTCAGAAGTCAGTTGTTTACTTTTGAAACCCCCTGTATGGGCTGAAGAAAGGGAATGTGGCTATTGTAGCACTTCTAGCTGCTTAACTGAGCACATCAAATCCTACAGAGCCCTCAAGTAAAGACCCGAGTCCTTCTTGCTGTTCATGATCCATTGAGACATTTTTATTATGAAAGCTGCTGACATCTTTTTTTTCCCCTTCTGAGCACATAACGGGTGTTTGCACTTGCAACGTTTTTTTTCTTTTAATTTTAATTGGACCTGCTGTGTACAAGCCCAGTGGGATCAGGGGCATGTATGTTTGGGTGGATTATCTGGAAATTCCTCAGAGCAAGTGCTGACATCTCCTTTTGCTTATAAGCATACATGAGCAAAGCTTCCCCACCCCCCACCCCAGTAATCTTTCTCCATTCTGCATGTTGATATACAAAAAGGACCCTGCTCTGTGACACAAGGGCTCTTTCCCTGAAATAATACTTGGTCATGTTTCGCTTTCAGGTCCCTGCTTTTGATTTGTGTATAAAAGGTAAAAGTGCCCCTTGCACATATATGCTAGTCATTCCCAACTCTAGGGGGCGGTGCTCATCTCTGTTTCCAAGCCAAAGAGCCAGCACAGTCTGAAGACATCTCCGAGGTCATGTGGCCAGCATGACTAAATGCCGAAGGCGCACGGAACGCTGTTATCTTCCCACCAAAGGTGGTTCCTATTTTTCTACTTGCATTTTTACATGCTTTCGAACTGCTAGGTTTCGCAGAAGCTGGGACAAGTAACGGGAGCTCACTCCGTTACACGGGACTAGGGATTCGAATCACCAAACTGCCGACCTTTCTGATCAACAAGCTCAGCGTCTTAGCTGCTGAGACCTTCATAAATTATATTATACATAAATACTGAATACATAAATATATTGAATACTGAATTATAAATAAGAACCTCAGTATTTTGATTTGTATTTCCAGAGCTTCTCAATCAGTGACTGGAGGTCAATGTCCATTGTTCTCCCCATCTCTGCAGAAAGCCCTTTTCCATTTGCCATTGCCAGTCAGTGACAATGTGGTTTGTCACAAACTTTTGGCAATAGATGAACTACAAAATGGTAATGGTAAACCATTTGCAACCAACGTCACTTAAATAATATCCTGCCTACACAATGCTTCCTCTTCATATCTGGGCATAAGCTAAAGTCACCTAGATTGACTCCATGGCTGAGGATAAACTAGAACCTAGGTTCTCCTGCTTTTCTCCTAGCTCAGGGTGTCAAACTCAAGGCCCACGGTCTGGATCCGGCCCACAGGGTACTTAAAACTGGCCCACAAGGACAATCTGGGAATATTAAAGGACCGGCCTGTGGTGCCTCTGCCACCAAAAACGGTCTGAAAACAGAGCAAAAATGGGCCATTTTTGCCCTCCATGGCCTCCAGCAGCACTCTGTCCGTTTTCAGTCAGCAGAAATGAGAGGCCCGTTTTTGGCCAGCAGAAATGGAGGCCCGTTTTCAGCCAGCAGAAATGGAGGCCCGTTTTTGGCCAGCAGAGTGCTGCAGGAGGACAAGGAGGGCAAAAATGAGACATTTTACAAGCCCCATTTCGGCCGGTAAAGTGCTGCAGGAGGCTGTTCACGTTGAAATCAGGGGGGGGCACATGCAGCCCCCCCCATGCCCCATTTTGGTCAACAGGGTGTTGCAGGAGGCATCCCTCCCATCTCCCCCTCCTCTGTTCCCCCCCGGCCCATGGAGGAGAACTACCATGCTGATCCAGCCCTCAAAGAAATCCAGTTTTGACACCCTTGTCCTAGTCAAACAAACTCTTTACAGGACACTTGGCTACTTATCTGAAAGAGTTAATTAGAAAAAGAAAGAAATGAGTAAGGAAAAAGAGCAATATTGCAATAGCTGTAAGGCAGGAAGGGCAAAAAGAAATGAATATAATTTTCTCATGGCACTTACTGGTTCCCTCCTAGGAATTCCAGCTGCAGTGCTTTGTCAGGAACTTTCAAGGAATATTTGAATGAACTTTCAAATATTGCAAATCAAACTATAACATGCAAAAATGAATAATATCTGGAGACAAGCTATCGATGTATTGGCAAACTATAGTTTCTTCTGCTGATATCTTTCCATCTGTCTGATTGTTTGAGAGATCACACACAATTTCACTGTTACAGTCATATAAGTATTTTTAAAATGTTTCATACCTTCCTTTGAACACAGTCGTAAAGGTAATATATTACTGCATTCCAAATCCTACAACATGATTTGCAATTCTGTATGTCTATATCTGTAGTGGGTTGCAGGTGGTACACCCTGGATTCGGGTGTACCGGAGCCTGCCTGGAGCACTGGATACCACTCTGGTACGGTGCTCCAGAGGGCCCACCTGCACTCTTTGCCTGTCTTTTAAGGCTTCCACGCACGTGCATGGCGTGTACACTGCCTGCAGCTGGAGCATCACAGATGCTCGCAGAGGGACTAAGATGCATGCGTGAGCTGCACGTATCCATGTGGACGACGCCAGGCGCGTTCCAACCGTACTGGTTGGAACGGGATCTGGAACCTACCACTAGTCTATATGTACTTGTATATAGTTCAAGATATTCCATAATTATCATATTTGATGTTGATCCCTCCCCCCCCAAAAAAAGCTTGAACTGAAAAGAAGATAGGAAGGAAAATAGGAAGGGAAGGGAAGAAAGAAGGAGGGAGGGAGGGAGGGAATGGAATCAACTCCATCACAGAATAAATTCTTTGGTATGGTGATGGCTGTTTAAGCCTGTTTTCCACTAGCAGTTTTAAAACTAGAAGGATTTCACTCAGAAAGCTAATTTCCTCCATTTAAATTATGAAAGAGTGCATTTTGCATGTACACAAGAGGTGTTATTTAGCAGGTTCTGACCAGTTCTGGAGAACTGGTAGCGGAAATTTTGAGTAGTTTTGGAAAACTGGTAAATACCACCTTTGACTGGCCACGCCTCCATCTATTCTCTGCCTCCTGAGTCTCAGCTGATTGGGAGGGAATGGGGATTTTGCAGTATCCTTCCCCTGCCAACCCATGCCATGCCCACAGATTCAGTAGTAAAACATTTTGAATCCCACCACTGATGTACACACACATATATCACACAGGGACATGCTCTCATACCAGAGAACTGACCACACTCTTATTAATCAAATATTAAAAAATAATAATTTCTCTATTCTATCGGAAGGAAGGAAGGAAGGAAGGAAGGAAGGAAGGAAGGAAGGAAGGAAGGAAAGGAAGGAAAATAATACTAAGGCAGCTTCACAATGCCGAAATTACTTTTCTCACCCATGCATAATTAATGGAAAGAAATGACTTCCACAAGCTGTGGTAAAACCATTATCATGGTTTTAAAAAAAAGATTTCATTAAATCATAGATGAAAGATCTTTCGTTGCCTTTTAGATATGAAAACTTAATAGAACTCCATCCTCTTTGTACAAATGCAATATTCTCCCCAAAACCTGAGCATGGAGTGGGAAAAAAATATTTGTCCCTATCCTATTAATTTCTAGATCTGACTTTTGTCATTTGTTATATTTCAGATGTGTTTGAGTTATATTCTTATTCTTATACTTCCTAGCAGAGCAGTAGTTCCCTCCTCTGTGCGCAAATGATTGTGATATCCCCAACCTCATTAAATATCAGGCCAGATCATTCCTAATTATTATACAATATTCCACATTTGGATGTGCTTATAGGAGTTTTATCAATTTCATTTCCTTAAGGAACAATAAATAACTAGCATCTGCTACTGCTGCAGTAGGCTTCCAAACCATATATTTACACAACTCAAACATAGCGGCATTTTGTCTTTGTTTGCATAAACTTATGTGGCATTTCCAGATGGATAGTTTCTAGAGCTCCTAATCACAAGATCTTAAATGGCTAGTCTGTATTTCTATCCTTAAAAGGTCTCTGGGAAAAAAAATGACAGGGAAGCACAGGAGATTATAGAGGTAATGCAATTTCATCTGCATTTCCTATAAAATTCTGCATTATACAAACAAATCTCATCTAGAATATCTCTCCTCTATCTCATTTTTTTTTAAAGAAGGAAGGAAGATCTGTTCTCTTTTCTGAATGTTTTACTGTCCGGTAATGGTCCTGTATCAAGAAGCAATTCTCTAACCATTTAGTTTCCATGGGAACGCACTGCCTGTTGTTTATCTAAAAGAAAGCTGCAGAACCAAACATGTTTGATCAGAGGGGTCTAGCTAGGCACTTGCAGAATATATATAAGACTTTATGTTACAATCTTATAGTATTATTGTACAAAATGAGTGGTGCTCATTTCGAGCATATCCAGGGGAAAAGCAAGATAGACGTTTATTAATTGAGTAATTAAGCTTATTTATCCTATCAGGCCCTTAATACAATCCTCTTATATTCATTTTTAGTTCTGACAATGAGCAATTGTTTTATCAATTTCTTGCATTACTGTCAAATGGCTTGCTGTGGAACAAGCTAGTTTTATTCTTAAAGAGTGCCATCTGTTCTTTGTCATGCTACTAGTAAATAGTAAATGAAGCAAATAGTAAAAGAAGCCCTCAATTTTCTCTGGTCCTTAGAACGGTGCTAAGAGCATGGTGGCTGGGGAATTCTGAGAGTTGAAGTCCACATGTCTTAAATAGCAATAACACCAGGGGTGGGTTCCTGCCAGTTCTAACCTCTTCTATAGAAGAGGTTCCACAAATCTACCGTGCCATTTAGAACCGGTTCCAGTTCCCTCCCCCCGCCCGTCCACACATCATCAAGATGAAGAGCGAGAGGAGGAATTCTGGGAGTTGAAGTCCACAAGTCTTAAAGCTGTCAAGTTTGAACAGCCCTGGGGTTTTTTTTCTAAAGGGTTAGGGGTGCAAGGGTCTTGCAACTTGACAGCTTTAAGACTTGCACACTTCGTTGCCAGAGTTCCTGAGCCAACATGACTGGAGGAGGAATTCTGGGAGTTGAAGTCCACAAGTCTTAAAGCTGTCAAGTTTGAAAACCCCTGGGGGTTTTTTTCTAAAGGGTTAGGGGTGCAAGGGTCTTGCAACTTGACAGCTTTAAGACTTGCATGCTTCAAATGCCAGAGTTTCTGAGCCACCATTTTGGTTGCCAAGCAAGAATATTGTTAAGTGAGTTTCACCACATTTTACAAGTTGGCCACGCCCACCTAGTCACAGGGCTGGGAAGCCACTCCCACCCAGTCACATGGCTGGCAAGCCACTCCCACAAAGCAGGCCACACCTACAGAAGAGGTTCTAAAAAATTTGAAACCCACCACTGAATAGCATTTAGAATTATATACTGCTTCACAGTGCTTTACAGCACTCTCTAAGCAGTTTATCCTCAAGCAAATTGCCCCCAAACAATCTGGGTCCTTGTTTTACAGACCAGGGTGGAAGGCTGAGTCAACCTTGAGCTGGTGAGTATTGAACTGCTGAACTGGTAGCAGAATTAGCCTGCAATATTGCATTCTAACTACTGAACCACCAAGGGTCTAAAGTTGCCAAAGTTGAAAAATACTTGCTTACAACAAAGACTGCCATGATTTAATGGTAGAAATGCATTGGCTACTTTTAAGAGCTTTGAAATATATTCATCATGATGAAGAGCTTTGGTAGCTGAGGTCACACTATCCCTGAGCAAGGTTCAAATGAACCTGATAGTTTGGAGAAAACAGACAAAATCCCCAACACATAAATGTGGATCCCAAGAAGTCCAATTTGGAGTGAACATTTTGATTGCCAGAATGCTATGTATCTCCTGGAACAAAAACTGAAAAGATAATGAACGGAATAGAGTATCCTGGGAATAAGCAAACTTAATTGGCTTCAGCTCAAGCAAAAGCAATTCTACACTGCCAACTTGCACGGTTTTAAAACGTAACTTTAAAAGAGACAAATGCATGATGGATAAAGCTCTCAATGTCAGCAATTCCCATCTTGCAGGATCAGTATCCCTCTAAATACAAGGAATTGGTAAACAACAGTAGAGGAAGGGCAACACCGCCATATTATTGCCGTTGACTTCCTGTATTGGCTGAGCCAGCAGAGGTTTTTTTTTTAGGGCAATTCCACATCAATTCTGTTTTATTTTTCCATCTCTTAAAAGAACTTAAAGGCATTTTGTGATTATCTGCTCTTTCATTGATCACATCATGTCGGGTACAGCTGATATGGAGAAACAACAATTCCCTAACCCCAATCCATGCCAAAGACAAATATACAAATGTTGACCCTGTCCTATCTACAGAATATTCTAGAACAGAGGTCTTCAAACTTGGCAACTTTTAAGACTTGCGGATTTCAATTCCCAGAATTCCTCAACCAGCATGGCTAAAAGTCCACAAGTCTGCCAAGTTTGGAGACCTATGTTCTAGAAGAAATTATATGGGCCCTTTTCCAGTCAGCATAAATATACTAGTGGATTACCTGTGTCTGGACCTAAATGGAAGGACTGTACCTCTACTTCTGAACCTATTAGACATCTCATGAGCCTTCATTACCACACAATATGGCAGTGTTCTGGACCATTTGCAAGGGTTGTTGACTGGGATGTTTTTTTTTTCTTTCTAAACAGGTGTTTCTAGTCAGTGATGATAGAGGCAAGGTCAGCCAGGTGGCCATTCTCCATTATGGGACATCCAAATCTTGGTACTCACCTCCCTATTTTTAACATCTATATGAAACAATTTGAGGTAGGTTATTTGTCCATTCAAGGACTGGCATCATCTGCAAAGCATTGAGATATAACTGAAGCTTTGTTATGGTGCCTGCAGTTGTCAGAGTCTAGATCAGTGTTTCTCAACTTTGGCAAATTTAATATGTTTGAACTTCAACTCTCAACATTTCCCAGCCAGCATGGCTGTTGAAGTCCATACATCTTAAGTTACCAAGGTTGGGAAACATTGGTTTACATGAGGCAAAAATAAGTGAAGCTGATTCTAACCAAGACAAAAGTGGTGGTTTCTACATCAAGGCACTCTGTGTTATTGGGAAGAAATACTCTGAAAGGAGCATATCCATAACCTAGGGCAGTGAAGACACTAAGTGCCCAAACTGCACGCAGGCACATGCCCATACTGAAAGGTGTGTGCATGTACGGACATGCGCACATGCACAGCAGAGACCGAAAGACCAGCTGACCAGCTGGAGGCAGGGCATCCCAACACTGGCAGTGCCACAAGAGGTAAGATCTTTTTCTTTCATGAGCTTCTGTTTCATCGTTTGCAGAAGTGAGTTGCTGCCGGTTTGGCTTTGATCAGCTGAACCAGTAGTAGTGGTGGCGGAATGCTCCGCCCACCTGTCTGGATGCTTCTGCGCATGCACAGAAGTGTCACGGGTGCAAGCGCGCTCAAACCGGTACTAAAGAAATTGGCAACCCACCTCTGGTTTGCAGGGAAACAGAATCTCACAAAAGTAATGCCACAGAGATCTGACCTGGGGCGAAGGGGTGCGTGCCAGCAGAGAGGGTTCTGCGTACCACCTCTGGCATACGTTCGCCATCATGGACCCGGGGTTTTTCCTTGAAGTCATAATTGCTGCCACTTGAGCGAGTGATATGGTCTTTTTTAACCTCCTCCATCTAAGTATCTAAGTATTTAACTATTTATGTATTTAAATATCTATGTATCTTTTATGTATTGACTGTACACCGCCCCGAGTCCCTTTTGGGAGAGGGAGCGGTCTATAAATATGAATAAAGTAAAGTAAGTAAGTAAGTCTAATGTGAAATTGCAGCTCTAACTGAAGCAAGATGTTCTTGCCACAATTATTCATTACAATAATTTATTCCTTTATCACCACCCATTGGATTACTGCAATGTCCTCCAAATGGAGTTGCCTCTGGTCTACAACCTGATTGAAAAGGGTTTAAATAATCTGTTGCCTCCAGACTTTTCAGGCCCAAACACAATTGAATACAGAGAAGACTCCTTGGAGACAGGGCATATCTTTACCTTCTTCAAAATCAGTGTAACTACCCTCTCCCTCTCAAGAAGCCCACTGCCATTGCAAGGACCCAACAGCCTGTCATTGTTCTGACCTAGGCTTCCCAAAAAGGTACGAAGCAAATTCCTGGTCCTGACAAAACCCCTTTTATTAAATGAATCTGAATTCCTTTCATTCACATTCAGCAAAGGCCTGGTAAACAGTCTTTCAAAGGTGAAGTTATGACCACAGACCTTATCTAGCTTGGAAACCTGCCATGTAAATATTTTCCAAATGCAGTGCTGTGCAAGGAAAGACTTGGCACAGAGTATCTGAGATGCACGGACAGATCTTCACACTCCTGAAATGAACGAACAAACGAACGGTTTCCTGCAACCCCCCCCCCCTTTGCTCCTCTTTTATTTCCTATGGGAGGGGCCATTCACTGTCCACCTGTGGCTTTACTCCCAAGTCAACCCTGATTTCATAGCTGTTCTTTTCTTCTGGCAGCTCTGCGCATGTGCACACTGGGAACAGGCTGAAACTGTTCCTCTGCCTCACTGCTGTCTAGCTCTGAAGGCAGCTGAGAACTGCCAGATGGCCTTGGCCCCACCTCTGCCTCCAACACAGAGCCCTCATCCGAGCCTTCCCCAGCCTCCAGGACCGGCCCATGTTCCTCCCCAACCTCCTCACTGTCCGACTCCGCTGGCCGCTGGTGGACCACAACAGTCATCTCCCAGGTGATCTTAATCAACCAGGAAGGACAGGGAGGTAATAAGCAGGTAGCCATGCTAACAGCACAGATGTTCTCCACTCTGCTGGACTCACAAATTTAAACTCTTTAAAAAAGAGTCACCATCAAGATTATGATGATGGTGTTGATGAGTTTCCTTTTAGTGTGCATTTGTCTGGTTGCATTGGGGTACAAACAGATATGAGTAGATAAAAGAAGTGTTGCAAAACTACTGAACTATATTCTTTCTCCTTGAAAGTCCTGCTAAAGTAGCTGAATTCCAGGAGCTGGATAAAGCAAGCATTCATGTAAATGGGGAAATGGACCGACTACCCGCAAACCCCCAGAGCCAAGCCTTTCAAAGAAAATGCTAGTTTTTCCAGCTAAATTGCTACTGAGCCAGAAATAGCACTTGAACACAGCCCGTGTTTTGGGATCTCAGTGATCTGCAGCTGCAGAGTCCTGATGTGGAATTATTCAGAGTTTTTCTGTGTGGGTTTTTTGGGGGTGGGGAAAGGGACATGTTGAAACCAAGAGCAGAAACAAGGACATTTCATCTTCCTGTTCCTTCCAGAGGTCGCCAATTACCAGTTTGCTTTAAAATGTTATCACCATTTCTACTGAGAAGTCAGCATCTTACCTTTTTCTACGAAGGCAATCTGGCTAGCTTTGAAAACCACTGACAAACTGACTGCAAACTTACCTATCTAATTAACCAAATGTAGCCTGGTAGAAAAATACGACTTTTTTTTCAGGGATAAATTGGCCTTTGTCTAGACCAGGGCCTAAATGTTTATGGAGATTCTCAGTATTATTATCTGGTTATCTTAGGGGTTTTTTAATTCGTTGTGTCTGTTTTAGGGATTTATAATTTGTATTTATATAGCTTTGTACAGTTCTTTTAATTGCATTTTAACCTCCTCCAAACTGTACATATTTCACTTTTTTACTGTATTTTCTGATATTTCTATGGACTGTACACCGCCCCGCGTCCCTTTTGGGAGAGGGGGCGGTCTAGAAGCACCAAATATAATTAATTAATTAATTAAATAAATAAATAAATAAATAAATAAATAAATAAATAAATAAATAAATAAATAAATAAATAAATAAATAAATAAATAAATAAATAAATAAATAAATAAATAAATAAATAAATAAATAAATAAATAAATAAATAAATAAATAAATTCAGGTCATGGTTGTCCCAAAGCTGCTTTTCAAAAGACAACTGCACTTTCTAGGTTTCTTTTTTTTCCTTGAAAGTGTTTTGCTTCTTAGACAAGAAGTTTCTTCCGGTTGATTCAGTACTGAAGAAGCTTCTTGTATGAGTAGCAAAATGTTTTCAGGGGGGAAAAAAACCCACAAGAATGTCCAGTAGCCTTTTGAAAAGTACCTTAGGGACACCAGAGCCTATATTACCAAAAATAGTCAATGCAAACAGAACAAATGATTGATTACATCAGTTATTTATATTCAAGTTACAATATGATTCAGTATGTCATATGGATTCCAAAAACTGGGTTAAATTAAACCATAGTTAACCATGAATACATCACACAAAACATCACCTATTTCAATCAGCTGGCCTGGCACTTTCTTAGTTTTACCTCCCGGGGATTTATTTTATTTTAATTGGGTTTGGGGTTTTAATTGGGATGTTTTTAGGATTAGAATATATTTATTTCTTAGTACAGCCTATCTCCCCCTCCAAATGTATCTTAAATGTATTTTATTATTATGACTGATTTTATTTGTATTGACTGTACACCACCCCGAGTCCCTTTCTGGGAGAGGGGCGGTCTAAAAATCTAAGAAATAAAATAAAAATAAATAAATAAAATAACCTTACACCGCTGAGCCCTTGAAGGCATACATATATCTATTAAATGCTCATCGCTAAAGAAAAAGCAATGAGAGAAATAGTCTTGGGTTATTTCTCCACTTGCAAAGAATAAATCTTGGAGAGTTATCCAACCATCATCATTGTGCCAAGATAACTCTTACAAAGATAGGCTTTATATCATTTCAATGACGTGTGAGCAATGGTATGAAAACTCTATAAGTCAGTAGTAGGGAAATGATCTTAATCAAATCTGTATCTTACATCTATTCGATGCATACAGAGTTCTTCTACCCCCTGCACTGCAGCATAGTCTTTCAGTCTGCTGCATGGAAAGAACCACAATTTGCTTTAATTAGTAAGCATATTTATTAGCCTTATTAGTAAATGAATTAATGAATAAGGTGCCTTCAGAGGCAGCATATACAACATGTTCCTCCAGATCTATTTGCCACTGTTCAGAGCATTATTTGGCTCCGCAGGCTTGGAGATCAACTGGAAGCATAGAAGTAGTCAGCTATTCTCTATAACTCAGTATTGAAATTGCTATAAATTTTATTGGCCCTAGTAAGAAAGGGGCAATTATAATGCAACTAGTATTTGCTAAAGAATATTTCTAAGTGAATGTTTGCTAAAGAATATTTCTAGGTGAATGTTTGCTAAAGAATATTTGGAAGTGAATATTTGTAGGAATACCAGTAGTTCTCTTTTAGTTATGCAGGAGAATACTGCTTTATCAGTACTCTCTTAATTATTTTTATTTTTAAACTAATCCACCTTATGTCACGATAATCTTTTTTTAAAAGTCTAGTCTTGGTAGTATAAACATGATTCCAGCTATTATTTGAGTTGAGCTACATACCCTATGTTTCTACTTCATTGAATGTCATTATCAAATCATATCAAGAGATGGGATTAAAATAATTAAAAAGGTAGTTTTATATGAAGACTAGTGCTCTTTCAATTATATGTAACTCCTGCTGAATCAGTAAAGCTTCCTCTGAATATTTTGTACTGTTGACAAAAAAAAACACCATATATATTTTCATGGATACATTGATGAAGTCACCAGAAGCTGAGCTAGACTTGAATGAAAGTTTGCTTTTAAACTTGTGTAGGATTGCAGTGTTAAGGAATCAAACTTGTTTTTCCAGTTTTGGTGTGCACAGTATCTTAGTCACCTATCATCACTGAAGAGGGGTCCAATTAAAAGAAATCGGCATTCAAGATACACAGCTGACACTACTTTATGCCTATTGCACAAATTGCAATAATTCTTAGATCAGCATATTCAGGATAAAGTCCTTATTTCCTTATAATGTGTAATTAAAATGGATTGTGCTTTGGCTGGTTTTCCCAGCTAAATATAGGATGTTGGATGGGATCAAGAGGAAGCAGTCTCCAGATATTCTGAATTTTACTTTTTAGAATCCCAGGCTTTGGCCATGGATGGACTCATTAGAACCACAGAGGACACCAGACTGCTGATGCCTGGACAAGGCAAAACTTTTCTCAACTCTAACAGAGCCATCTTCATGTTCTTGGCAAAACAATGCTAGATAAGATCACTCAGAAATTGCCCTATTGAATTTAGTGGGGCTTACCTCAAGGGAACCTACCTGAATCTGCAGACCTATACTGCATTCCAGTCTATTCAATGGGGCTTGCTTCATAACAGGTAGACATACTGTAAATTTATAGTAGCTATAAGAAGGTATATTAAGATAGATATAAAAGGTAAAGGTAAAGGTTCCCCTCGCACATATGTGCTAGTCATTCCTGACTGTAGGAGGTGGTGCTCATCTCCGTTTCTAAGCCAAAGAGCCAGCGCTGTCTGAAGATGTCACCCTGGTCATGTGGCTGGAATGACTAAATGCCGAAGGCGCACAAGAATGCTGTTATCTTCCCACTTCTACTTGCATTTTTACATGCTTTCAAACTGCGAGGTTGGCAGAAGATGGAACAAGTAACAGGAGCTCACTCTGTTACGTGGCGCTAGGGATTGAAATCGCTGAACTGCCAACATTTCTGATTGACAAGCTCAGCATCTTAGCCACTGAGCCACCATGTCCCACTAAGATAGATATAGGGCAATCCTTTGAGGTTAGGTGACACATCTGAAAATTCTGAGAATATCACAAGGTACCCAAGTTTGTCTCTATCATTTTTTCTGGAAGTGTGGACATAATTTCCAAGTGACTTCACATGTGCAGCTTGTTTATTTTCTAGCAAATTCCATTGAATCCAGGTGGGACTTAAAAGCAAGTTCTTAGAAATAAAGATGATGATGAAAGACGTTTTGTGATATATCATCAAAATAATATTTTTCAAGAATAAGTTGAGTTGTAGCCAAGAAATCTGGTGAACATAACAAAAACTTTGGTAGGTACACTAGTGACCAAAGGCTATCCATTTTCTACCAGTTTTGTCACTTTAGTCCGTTTAGAATTGAATTTCTTTTTCTAATACACTGATTCCACTACTTATCTATATATAAAAGCCAAATACCACTCACTCATCACGAAATCTCCAGAACCATAAAGCCTACAAACTTAAAATTTGGCAGGAATGTTCCTCTTGACTTCTAGGTGCTCGCTAAGAAAGGATTTTTAATGACTATCAGATCATTAGTATTTCTTATACAGTAATTAACACCCTCTGATGCTAAGGAGTTAGATATTCTACTCCCCCTCCCCACCTGAAAAGAACTCTGTTCCAACAGCTAGTTATCTCACATTCCTTTACCTCAGTTCAAACGGGCAGACATTCCACTCCTTCACTCAGGAGGGCCTGGGGCTCCTTACAGTACTAAACGTCGGTACCTCACCAAAATGTCTACACCTATGGACTGCTTCTGGACTCAAAGCAGCCGGAGCGATATTCCCTTATGTGTTTCAATCACTGACCACCACTGAGCCAATGGATTGTGAACTGAATTTCTCCTGCATAGCCTGATCACATAGTTTCATTGTGAAGCATGGGTATCCAGCTAGTTTAATTTATTTTCTTCTTCATAGTTCTATACACAGTCACCATTTCTGTTAAAAGTTAAATAGATCTTAGCCTTATAATGAAGATCAAAGGATTGGTATAATAAGCATTACAGAGGGGACAAACAGGCACATTTTAAAGAACATTGCATTTCTATCATTTATATTGGGGAAACTCATATAAATAGTAAAGAAAAGCAATTTTTATTCCCACATTTTTAACATGCATAATCTATAGACTGCCTAAGATGGATCAGAGGAATATTATCATTTCAATTGAACTAGGCAGAGGATGGTTATTTTCTTTATTTCAGGAACTGAAGTTTAAGCGTGCCATGTCATGTGAAAACATAGCACAATCTTAGGAAGTCTTCTAATTTCACAATTTTTGCAACATGTCCTCTGCATAGATCAAACAGCCTTTGTTCAAATATATGTTCAAACTATAATATAGAAAAGAGAAAATCTCTAAATACACTGTTATTAACATTGGATAAGTCTGAAGCTGCTTCACAAGTTATGAAGTATTGCAGTTATGAGTGTGCAAAAATCACAACCAGAATAATTCTAAAGAAGGGCTGACACAAGAACTTTTTTCAGATGAAGATTACATTATTTGGGTGGAAATTTATCTTACAGCCCTGCCCCTTTCGAATGCGCATGTGATGGTTGCACTTGCTGCCTGTTTGAAACTATAGTCACACCTGCCTTTCTTTTACTTTGGTGAAATCAAAACTAGAAAGAGACAGAATTATGGGCACATGTTTACTGAGTGTCTTAAGACTACCGTCAAAAGGGGAGAGAGGACAGGGGGAATTTGAAGAATGAAAAAGACTTCAAAAGTATGCGATAGCTGAACTATTGTTCAACTATGTTCCTTAGAGAAGTTCCCAGCTTCTCTAATAACCTACTGCTTTAGCAGGAAGTTGGACTAAAAGACATCTGAGGTCTCTTCCAACTCTGTTATTCAGTTCTGTAAGAAGTACTTAGTGGACAACTGTTTGTTACTTTTGGCAAATCTATTTTTCAGGGATAACCATGTAGAGAATCTGCATACAGATGGGGGGTTGAATAACTAGCCTTGTGGTGCAGCCAGGACAATGTTGAACTAAATGCACTCAAAACTGTAGAAATGGTGGTGGGTTTTAGAAGAAACGCTCCTATACTACCACCTCTTACAATACTAGACAACACAGTATCAACAGTAGAGACCTTCAAGTTTCAAGGTTCTATCATATCTCAAGACTTAAAATGGACACCTAACATCAAAATTGTCATTAAAAAAGCACAACAAAGAATGTTCTTTCTGCACCAACTTAAACTGCCCAAAGAACTGCTGATTCAGTTCTACAGAGGAATTATCTAGTCTGTCATTTGCACCTCCATAACTGTCTGGTTTGGCTCTGCAACCAAACAAGACAGACACAGATTTCACCGGATAATTAGAACTGCAGAAAAAACAATTGCTACCAACCTGCCTTCCATTGAGGACCTGTATACTGCACGAGTCAAAAAGAGGGATGTGAAAATATCTACAGACCCTTCACATCCTGGACATAAATTGTTTCAACTTCTACCCTCAAAATGACGCAATAGGGCATTGCATACCAGAACAACTAGATATAAGGACAGTTTTTCCCCCAAATGCCATCACTCTGCTTAACAACTAATTCCCACAATACTGTCAATAATTTACTAAGAATGTATTACTATTCTTCTTCTCTTCCTTTCTAGTATTTATCTCTCCACACTTATGATTATAACCATGTTGCTTGTATCTTTCAAATTATATTGTTTTTATTTGTTTCCTAGTACAATTTGATAGCTTATTAGTAACCTTGACTATCATTAAGTGTTGTAACTTTTTATTCTTGATGAATGTATTTTATTCTCTTATGTATACTGAGAGCATATGCACCAAAGACAAATTCCTTCTGTGTCCAATCACACTTGGCCAATGAAGAATTCTATTCTATTCTATTCTATTCTATTATGTAGTACAAGGGTGTCCAAACTTGGCAACTTTAAGACTTGTGGACTTCAACTCCCAGAATTCCCCAGCACCTGGCTGGGGAACTCTGGGAGTTGAAGTCCACAAGTCTTAAAGTTGCCAAGTTTGGACACCCCTGATGTAGTATGAATTTTAATGACTAAACAATGATATTTTGTTAGTGAGAGATTTCTTGAAAGATGTTGGAGTCCTTCTGCAGAAATTACACACTTAAAAATGGACATCCAAAGATGAGCTTAGTAAGCAACTTCTCCACATCAGTTGGGAAGGTTTTAAAGACAGAGCATAATTACATTTGATCAAAGATATCTCGTGTAAAAAAACCATTTTTTTAAAAAAAAAAGCAGGCTGGTTTCCTGAGAAAGTATAAGTCATGTTCCTTTTTTTATTCCAATAATGATATGCAAATAATACCTCAAACAGGAAGCTGTGATAATTAATTACTGTTTTTCAAAACTGCATTAAATTTCCTTATGTAATATACTGCAAAAACACATATCTCTATTATAGTTATTATAGAATGTGGCATTTTATCTAAATTTAATAAAATATTTTCCCTGTGCATTTGTGTACATGAAATAGCTGCATTCAGTGCATTTTTTCTTGAAAAAATAATAATATTATATTCATTTAAACTTTTTGGTGAGTTAGGTCTCCCATTACAATAACTTATAGTTTGTATGCTTCTTTACATAAAATCTTTTGCAGGTAGATATATTGTCCTGAGATTCTGCCAATTTTCAGAGGCACTTCCTTATAAGCTTGTCCAGATGCCCGTGAAAATTCCAATAATTTAGCATAACATGGAGATCAGCACCACGAGGAATATGGATTTCTTTTAATACTGGCTCCATACCCCATACCTCAGACCGCAGTACAAATGTCAATTCTTTATCAGCATGAGCTGTTGACATGGAAACAGATATGCTGAATGAGAAGCCAGGGGGAAAAAATGCACAGCTCGTCTGAGTTATACTTGGAAGGGCTGAATCTGCATGTATTATAGCAGATTTAAATTCCCAACTATACTTAAGTAAAAGAAGCATGCAACTATTTTTGGTTGACTGACTTATTACTAGTTTACATCATCTGGCTCATTTCTGATGCTTCTTTGAAAAGCAAAAGCAGCTATACTGCCCCTATGAAAAAAAATCCAAATTTCAATTAAAATCAATAGAAAGATCACCAACTAGCATATGCAATTTTAAGACATGCAGACCTCTTCATCAGGAGCAATGGAAAACAAACAGGTGGCACTACTTTTTTCATCTCCCTTCTCTATCACATGTTTCCTTGTTTATCTTTTTTTTCCCTGACGAAGTGTTCTGGAGAACCTGAAAGCTTACACATTATTTGTGTGACCTTGGAATTGGACTGATTGACAAATTGCCTCCATCTATGATTTGGTGTTTCCATGGTAACTATTTCTTCACTGGAATTGTGGGAGGGCCTTGTATGATCTTATGAAAACAAAGATAGAAATCTGAAATAGAAAGAAACTGGAATTTAATACTTCTTTCACAGTGAATGTTTCCTATGTCCCATGATTTATTTTTCCTTTGTTATTGCAAAAATTGACAAACAAAAGTAGAAATACTTAAATGACCAGCGTACCTTTAAAACTGATAGCATAACAATAAATAAGGGCAAAGTAGAAAAGTAGGCTTTGCAATAATATTATAAAATTTTAATATTATAAACTTTTACCAGATTACTTAAAGATTGCTTTTTTGTCTCTTTGTTTAAAAAAAAAAGACTAATAAAAATGTGGACAAACAGCTCATATCAGGAATCTATGGCTGCAAATCAAATATAGATTTCTTGTTCCTGTGTGGTACAATTATTTTAGCCAACCTACATTATTCCCAGTTGCAATGGATGGCTTTGAAAGTTGGACCATAAGAAAGGCTGAGTGCCAAATAATTGAAGCCTTTGAACTATGGTGCTGGAGAAGACTCCTGCGAGTCCCTTGGATTGCAAGGTGATCAAACTGGTCAGTCCTAGAGGAGATCAACCCTGACTGCTCTTTAGAAGGCCAAATCCTGAAGATGAAACTCAAATACTTTGGCCACCTAATGAGAAGGAAGGACTCACTGGAGAAGAGCCTAATGCTGGGAACGATTGAGGGCAAAAGAAGAAGGGGACGACAGAGAATGAGGTGGCTGGATGAAGTCACTGAAGCAGCAGGTGTGAGCTTAAATGGACTCCAGAGGATGATAGAGGACAGGAAAGCCTGGAGGAACGTTGTCCATGGAGTCGTGATGGATCAGACACGACTTCGCAAAATTACCAAAATCTCCACAATTTTTGGTATTCTTGATAAATTTGAAATATTGGAAATTCAGACAAGAAAAATGCATCCTTAATACATAGTCATTGAACCAGTACTCAAACCACAATCTTGTTGATATTAGCCCAAACTGCAACAATAGTAGAGCAGTACCAAATAACACAACTCCCCAGTTACACTGCCAGCAGCGGTCTCTTAATGAACATTCTCTGATGTATCCAGTACAATGAAGCATTTTAATTATATTAGCCTTCATATTAGACTATGGGAAATGAATGTTCCATTCTTTTATGCAATTCTTCATCAGAAATGGGTGTTCAAGCTCACTACTTCAACAATTTCTGGTTTAGGAGCCACATATAATTATTTCAGAATCTCTAAATGTCCCATGATTTGTATAACATCTATTAAATCTATTAAAAGGTCTCCAAACCCCATTTTGCATCTTATACTTTCAGTTCCATTTTAGGAATTAAGTTTTGTCTTCTTACAAACAACCATTCACTTCACCAAGAGCAAAACAGAAAAATGGCAATAGTGGAAGCTGCCTAATGTCTCTTGCAGCCGGGGAGACCAAAAACAAAGGAAAAATACGAAAGTGAGTGGAAGAGTTTTTGGAATCAGAAATGTTGCAGGCTTTCATCGGGTTTTAGCCTAAACAGAACTTAGCAGTTGTCAAGTAAAAAATGATCTATTTGAAAAGCAGTTATAGCAATAGTATATATAGTATATAAGTATATAAATCACTTAGACTATATACTGCTTCATAGTGCTTTTCCCGCCCTCTCTAAAGCAGTTTGCAGAGTCAGCATATTTCCCCAAACAATCTGGGTCCTCATTTTACCCATCTTCAGGCTTTTCTGGTCATATCTGTGGAGAAGTAACTGTTAGAAGACCCGTTGGCTTGATTTTGTTAATACCGCCATCCAGAATGCAAACTCTTGGATATTTTATTTTCACCAGATGAGCTGCGAACTGAAGTAGAAATATTTTACGTTAGAATGATGCATATATATATAGAAGACCATCCAGGCAGAAAACCATATTTTTATTTTTAATGTTGCCTTTGCTATGTTTGTGTTGTATTTGTGCTGATAAATAAATAAAGGGATCTATACTACTCTCCCTTTATTTATTTATCAGCACAAATACAATACACACACACACACACACACACACACTCACACACACAGAGGTTTTGTTGTATTTGGGTCTTTTCCCGTGTAATCGGAAGGATGGAAGGCTGAGTCAACCTTGAGCCAGTGAGATTTGAACTGCCGAACTGCAGCTAGCATAGCAGTAAGCTGAAATAGCCTGCAGTACTGCACTCTCTTAACCCCTGTGCCACCTTGGCTCTTATAACAGTTATAAAAATAGAGCACTAGAAAGCAACATTTAAAAAAAAATTCTCTCATCATTTTATTGCTATTATTTTCATTCTTAGGTGCTTTTTACTTTCTTTGTTGCCAAAGATTAATCCCCTTTTGTGACAATTCTGGTAAGGCATGCCATTACAGGTTGTCCTCGACATACAACAGTTCATTTAGTGACCATTCAAAGTTACGACGACACTGAAAAATGTGACTTACGACCATTTTTCATACTTACCCCATTTTCAGAATCTCCATGGTCATGTGATCAACATTCAGACACTTTGCAATGGTTTATAATTATGACCGTTGCAATGCCCAGGGCTCTGATGATTCCCTTTTGTGACCTTGCGACAAGCAAAGTCAATGGAGTAGCCAGATTCACTTAACATCCGTGTTATTACCTTATTAACTGCAAAGATTCACTTAGCAATTGTGGCAAGAAAGGAGATAACCTGGGGCAAAAGTCACTTAACAAATGCCTCACTTAACAACTGAAATGTTGGGCTCAATTGTGGTCATAAATCAAGGACTACCTGTACTTTAGAGGACAGGTCTTCTCAATCTAGCTGTCAGGCCTGCAGCCAGTTCCTTTTGGGATCTTTGGCCTGCCACACTAATAGTTTATTCTACTGTGCTGTTTCATTAGTGGGGAATTGGGAGGGGGAATAGTAAGGAGTAGAATGTGATGTTGTCAAACTAAAATTCCTTTCTAGAATCCAAGGTCATCCTTTGTCTCTGCACCTGACTGGAACTGGATGGGTGGAACTGCCAGCATGGCAGTGGAAGATTGGACCATGTGATGGACCTGTGGGTGTGGGGGCAGGATCTTGAACTTTCAACTGGGTGGGGAAAACCGGGAAGCTTTCATATTCGGGTTTTCCCAGATGTGCCAACGTGGCTCTTTCAATAAATTGGAACTTTGAGCAATACTTTGCCTTGCACTCTGATTTAATTTTGGATGTTATTTAGAATCCTGACACTAGCAGCTACACGATTTGGGACTGAAGATTCTAGAGCACAGTTCTTCAACCCATTGTTTTGATACTGCAATTTCCAGACTACTTTGTGTCTGAAAATAATAATATAGCTCTGACAAAATTGAATTTCTTTGGTTGTATGGCTGGATATAGAAAATTATCCAGACTAGTAGAATAGATCTGAGATATCTACATTGGCCTGAAGTTGGAATTCTGCCAAGAATAATTCTTCTATCCAAAATCCTTTCTCATCCTTTAAGTCCTGCCCTTTAAGTCTTAATCATGGGAAGCTATGTAGATCAGAAAAGGTTTCCCCTTTTCTCCAAGCACAGAGAGGAATGGAATAATTAATCACCAAAGAATGCTCAGTGTTGCTTAAATCTTTCTGAGAAAAAAGCAGGGGGGGGGGGGGAAATATTATCCAGAAGGCTGGAACCTCAGGGCAAGGGATCAGACTTCAATTCGATGGGATAGAGAAGTCTTGCAGGTTGATTTTGGCCTGTTTGCCAGAGGTTCTTCATTGTTTTATCTCAAAAGGTAATCATATTGAGTCACCGTTCTCAGGAGAAATTCTTGAAGTCAAATCAATGGGGCTCGCTCTTTTAGTGATCCTCCTATCATTAACTCCTAGTGGTCACTTGCTAGCTGCTTAAATATCTTCATCATAATGATTTTATCAATAGTAGCAACTTATTTTAGCAAATAAATGCAATGAACAACCAAGGTACGTGGAGACAACATTGTACTATGCCGTACATGTGCTAAACAATTCAGTGAGATTTTACTTCAGGTTTAAGAGCATAGAAACAGATGGAATACAGAATGCAGATGGACAACTATGGCAACTTTATGACCTTGTGGCCTTCAATTCCCAGATTCCTGAGCCAACTTTTAAAAGATGTCTTTTTGTATACATTTTAGTGCCCCTAAATTTCATTACTTTCCATCAATTTCTTTTTAGAAATAGTTTAAATAGTTTCTTGTGTTTGACTATGAATCCTATTTTGTCCTACTACTGAGGATAGTTTATGGGTGCGGGATGGAATATATGTGGATATATTAATATTACCAGGCATGTTGAAGCTAGTCTACTGCAGTGTTTCTCAATCTTGGCAACTTTAAGACTTGTGATTGGATTGGACATGGCTGGTAAGCATGGCTGATTAGGGGAATTCTGAGAGTTAAAGTCCACCCATGAAATTTACACTTGGAGTTGGAGTTCATGCTCCTTAAAGTTGTCAAAGTTGAGAAAAATTGGTCTGGGGAAGGAGTTTTATTGAAACTATATTGGCAAACTGCAAAACTAGCCTGAAGAAGCAAAATTCTGTGACTGGAAATCCCTTACACAATTTCAAATGTGAATGGTATATTTTTAATGTCATTTTCATCATCTGCAAAGAAAAGCTAAAAAACCCAATTATGGATACTTCAGTGATCCAGTTTGTAAAGGAAAAAAGTCTGACTTTAAGCATCATCTATCACTTCCTAGTAAATTTAGCAGGTTCATTTCATAATGGTATAACTTTTAAAAAACATTGTTATATTTTTTCCATGCTAGATAATGAAAGAACATGCTTTGTCTTCCCAAAGCAAATACAAACACTTAAATAATGTATTTCTTATTCTAATATGAGATTGGTGAATTACATAATGGACCTCTGCCAACATTGCTAGGAATGGGAGCAAAATTCTCATAAGCAGATAAGACAATTGCTTATTTTCACGAATCTTTGTGTAAGAGAGCAGGAGAGAGAAATACCAAAAGCTAGAAATGGATACCTAAACCTCCCATTTTTAACAAGTTATGGTTATTTTTGCACGGGGAGCTTCAATTGATATTTTCAGTGAGTGATAGTAGAAAATGTATAGTATTTCTTTGAATTTTGAAAAATCAGTAATCTGATCAAATTTCTAGGATGACAATTCTTTGAATAGAAAACATGCTTATTTTGGAAAGTGCGTTTATATGAGCTCTGACATACCCCTTCAATTAAACATAGCTATTTCTTTTCTTCTAATTTTTTTAAAAAAACATTCTTATCTTCTTTCTTAGAACTACAGACATAACTCAGATGGTTTGTCTTTTTTTTTAAGCTGATAGACCTCAATGGGTGGACTACAGTTTTGAACACATAAATTCAAATCTTTGCTAATAATAGCAATGACACTTAGATTTATATACTGTTTTCCAGTGCTTTCCAGCCCTCTCTAAGCGGTTTACAGAGTCAGCATATTGCCCCCAACAATCTGGGTCCTCATTTTACCCACCTCAGAAGGATGGAAGGTTGAGTCCACCTTGAGCCTGGTGAGATTCGATCTGCCAAACTGCTGGCAGCCGGTGATCAGCAGAAGTAGCATACAGTTCTGCACTCTAACCACTGCATCACCGCAGCTCTATGATTAAGATGGGGCTTTGTTTTATTTGTTGCAAATTTTGGGACTGATTGGGGTAGATTGTAGGGATGACCCCAAAATATAATTTTATCATATTTTATCTACATCTTAAATTATTGTATTTTATTCCAATTTCATTTTAAATCGTATTTTATTCCAATTTCATTTTAAATTGTATTTTATCTAATTCCATTTTAAATTGCTTTTATCAAATTTTAGTAATAATTCGTTTCTGGAACTCTGCACTTTGATATGGCCCAAGGGCTAATCAATAAATAAATATAAATAAACAGGTTGAGAATCAATCTATTAAAGCTAAAAGATGGTAGGCAGGAATTGAAATAACCAGGAACTATAAATGTACAAGTGCTGTACATAGCAGCAAGATCTTTCATTCAATATTCTAATGGGGAAAAGCATCTGAAGATTTCGCTGGTCTCCCCCCCTCCCCCCATGGTAATTGTGCCCAGATTTCTCTAATGTCATCTGCATGCCAAATGCAAAATCGTTTTGCAGACTTATGGTGGTTTCTGATTGCTCTAGCTGTGGATTTGTACATTAGCCCAATTCTGGGTGGAAAAATTAACGCTGAAATGCATCTGGACTAAATTAGCTGCTCAGAGTGATGGGATCTTGAAATAAATGGGAAAGGTAAGAGAGAATGAGGGAGGCAGGCAACATGACTATAGAGACCCATTTACCACAGAGCTTGGGGATAGAACAATCATTCTTATTTTCCCCAGACATAAAATCGCTTGATGCGTACGACTGACAAATGCATACATTCCAATCTCTATATTGAAACTATTTTTTTCTTTTTTTTAATTCCAGGCTTCATGACCAAAATACATGGATTACTACTCCCTGGATATCTGTGCTTCTTCCCCGTTCGTGATTTTGTAACAGTGTGCCTGATGATGTTCTAGAGAAAGCAAATGCTTTTATACCCTTGGGTCATTTTCGTTGATTTTCTGAAACTTTACAACTGTAAGCTGAAACTTATAGGTTTTGGATTTACCACTAACTAACCCATGCAAAGTCCCTGCAGAGGGAAAAAAAATAAAGTTAATGCATACTTTTGGACATAAGAAAGTCTTTCTGGATCTAGTTCAGAGGTGGTATTCAGCAGGTTCTGACCAGTTCTGGAGAACCGGTAGTGGAAATTTTGAGTAGTTCGGAGAACCGGTAAATACCACCTCTCACTGGCCCCACCCTCATCTATTCTCTGCCTCCCAAGTCCTAGTTCATCAGGAGGGAATGAAGATTTTACAGTATCTTTCCCCTGCCACGCCCACCGAGCCACATCCACCAAGTCACGTCCACCTAGTCACGCCCACAGAACCGGTAGTAAAAAAAATTAATCCCACCACTGATCTAGTTCTCTATTTTCTGTCATGCAGTGATGAACTGGAGATATTTGGGAAATTCACAAGCCTGGACTCTTATGAAGGGCATCTCTCCACTTTTGTTTCTTACACCAGTTACCAACTGTCCTTGAATTTGGGCATTCCCTTTAAATAGGGGGAGAAATAGGGGGAGAAATTTTAGCCCCCTCAGAGAGGGCCCGCAATCTGGGAGTCCTCCTGGATACGTGGCTTAGTTTAGAAGAACACCTGAGGGCCGTGACCAGGGGGGGCTTTTATCAGGTTCGCCTGGTATGTCAGTTGCGCCCCTTCCTGGATCGGGATGCTCTGTGCACAGTCACTCATGCCCTCGTCCTTTTTCGCCTGGAGTACTGCAATGCTCTCTACATGGGGCTGCCCTTGAAGAGCACCCGGAGGCTTCAGCTGGTCCAGAATGCGACCGCGCGGGTTATCATGGGGGTACCTAGGTACTCCCATGTTACACCCCTTTTAGGCGGCCTGCACTGGTTGCCGGTTGTTTTCCGGGTGCGATTCAAGGTATTAATTATGACCTTTAAAGCGCTCCATGGCTTAGGCCCAGGGTGAGACCACCTCCTGCCACCAGTAGCCTCCCACTGTCCAGTACGATCCCACAGAGTTGGCCTCCTCAGGGTGCCTTCAGCCAGACAGTGTTGGCTAGCGACCCCCAGGGGGAGAGCCTTCTCTGTGGGAGTGCCTTCCCTCTGGAATGAGCTGCTACCGGAGCTTCGCATAATCCCTGACCTCCGGTCCTTCTGACGCGCCCTAAAAAGTTGGCTTTTCCAGCAAGCCGGCCTGGCCTGTTAATTTTATCTAATTTTTTTAATGTTATTGTCATATTAATTGGGTTTGTTTTTTTGGATATTTATCTAATTTTCTTTTAACTTTTGTGCTATGTGTTTTTTAATGTTGTATGCTGCCCTGAGTCCTTTGGGAGAAGGGCGGCATATAAATCCAATAAAACAAACAAACAAACAAATAAAACAAAAACCACATAAACTGAAGTTCCTCATCAAGTGGCATCAGTACTCTGGCTGTTCTGTGGCAGGAAATCTAATGATCTATCATTATTTTCAAAGCATTCTCCCTCCCCCAATTAATTGATATGCTTCATTGATTGATTCCAGGTAGTAAAAACAACACCCTTCCATTTCTGGAAACGACAACTCCGCATCAAGGCGGAAGCATTGTACTGAAACCTGATTTGTTTCTCTTAATTCCAGACACATTAATGAAAAGTCAAGGGACTTTGTTCTGCCTGGCTGTCAAAACTCCCACTTTTTATTAGCTTTAGATGACTTATTTCAAATGCTCAAGGCAGCTCTGAATATTGAGCAAATTAGATGGTAATTGTTGAAGAAGCTGAGCAATTGTGAAGAGGATTTTTTAAGGTTCCCTTAAGCTTCTGCAATCTGCACCATTGGTGCATATCCTGAGCTTGTTGGGAGGAGATGCGCATTGATCTAACAACTAGGTGCATGTGTAAATTTACAGCTATGAAAATCTGCATATGCATGTCTTAGCCAGCATGAACGAGATGGGAAAGTCTTAAAATTATGCCTTTTTTTGTCATTGTTCCCATAATATTCTAATAAGGGTTATTTTACATTGTTTGTTTATTCATTGCTTAGATGGCTATCTTGCCTTTCCTCCAGAATCTTAAGGTGGCATTCATAGGGAATTTCCTTCAGTTTATTCCCACAATAGCAATCCTATGATACAGGATAGGTTGAGATAATCTTCCTGAAAGACTCCATGGCTGAGAGTAGATTTGAAACACAGTCTTCCAGATCTTCCTACTACAGTGCTTTAAATTTTTTAGATAATCCTTGAACTTAAAGAAGAATCAAAATTCTTAGACTGGTGCATGAAAGAGAAACATTTATTTCAACAATAAATGGATTTTACAGGTTTCAACGTGAATTCCACTCTCACCATTCACCAACAGGGAAATGACAATTTTTCAATGCAGAGTACCTGATTTGCTGTCAATATCATGAGTTCTTGTTGTTTCATAGAGCAAGTGGTATGAAAGATGCTTGCCTGATATAGGGAAACACTGTCAATCAGAGTGGACAGCTCAAGTAGAACAGCTTCTCTCATTCTCCATCTTCACCGGTGGCAAAGTTCTTAAAAGCAGTAATATTTCATAATCAAAAAAATTCCATCATGTTATACCAAAATATTGTTAGGCAGATAGTTCAGGTCTTACAACTGAAATAAAAGAAGATTAGAATGCTTGCCTCAGAAGCATTCTATCAACATACTATGGCAGCCTTCTAGAAAACCTTCCACATTATAAGCAACATCCTCTTAGCTGATGACGTAAAATTATTTAACACCACCGACAATGCTGCTGCCCTAAAAAGAGACCTTGACTATATGTCAGAATGGTAGCCCGTTTGGCAACTCCAAA
This sequence comes from Natrix helvetica, assembly GCF_964273705.1. Classification (NCBI taxonomy): domain Eukaryota; kingdom Metazoa; phylum Chordata; class Lepidosauria; order Squamata; family Natricidae; genus Natrix; species Natrix helvetica. The sequence continues at coordinate 22,772,396 of NC_138558.1, forward strand.
TCTCAACTAACAAATGCTCTGTCTTACACATTGGCAATAAAAATCAAAACACCAAATACAAGTTGGGTGGAAAACAACCTCATAGACGATCCTCACTCTGTCAAGGACCTAGGAGTACTAATCTCAAACAATCTAAGCCTCAGAGGTCACTGTAACAGAATTGCTAAAAAGGCATTAAGAGTTGTTAACCTAATTTTGTGAAGCTTCTTCTTCGGTAACATTGGAATTGCTAATATACAAAACCTTTGCCAGACCTATTCTCAAATACATCTCATCTGCCTGGAAATCACACTGTATATCAGACATTAATACAATCGAGCAGGTCCACAGGTATTTCACAAGAAGAGTATTCCACTCCTCTGCTCACAATAGAATCCCTTATGCCACCAGGCTCAAAAATTTGGCCTTGGACAATCTGGAACTCCGCTGTCTGCGGTCAGACCTAAGCACAGTACACAAAATTGTCTGCTACAACCTCCTACCTGTCAACGACTACTTCTACTTAAACCACAATAATACACGAGCAAACAATGGATACAAACTAAAGGTAAACCGCTCCAAACTCGATTGCAGAAAATATGACTTCAGCAACAGAGTGGTCAACACCTGGAATGCTCTACCTTACTCCTTTGTTACATCAAACCCCCTCAAACTCCCACAGCTTCAACCTTAAACTGTCAACTGTGGACCTCACCCCATTCCTAAGATGTCTGTAGAGGGGACGTGCATAAGTGCACCAGCGTGCCCACCATCCCCATCCAACTGGCCCCATTTATTTGTATGCATTTCCTTTGTTCATGTCCATCAATATCAATCAATCAATCAATATTTATTTCTGAGCCGCACCCTCTCCCGAAGGACTCGGGGCGGCGTACAATAAAACAAATAAAATACAAAGTACAATACAATACAAATCTGGACAGGACATACATATAACAAGGACGTATATAAGACGTATACAAGGAGGAGGTAGGCTGATAGCTAAAAAAACAATTAAACAATTAACAATTAAAACAATTAAAAAATCACAATATTTAAAAACCCCAATAAATAAATTCAATTGAATTACATTAATAAAAAACCCATGTTCCAGTGGTGGGATTCATCCAGTTCTCACCACTTTGGGAGAACCAGTTGCTAACTTTCTGAGCAGTTTGGTGAATTGGTTGTTGGAAGAAATAATTAGGGCAGAGAACCGGTTGTTAATTTATTTGAATCCTACCACTGCCATGTTCATACTTATACCTGCTATCTTGTACGTGTTTGACAAATAAATAAATAAATGTGTCAGACCACAAGACCCATCAAACCCAGCCAAACAATCCTCAACTCAGTTTGCTTCAGATGTTTTGGTATACAACTCCCACTACCTACTTTAGAAAATTATTTGAGATGGTGTAGGATGAGTCCAGGATACCTGGCAGCCACAGACGGAGAAAGTTTGATTTGGGGTTATAGGCATCTCTTATAAACGTTGTTTTCTCCTTCTCTGCTACAACTGCCCCCCCCCCTTATTACTATTATTTTCATTTAATAAACTGCTTAAATATATTGCTTCATTTTGGAAATTCTAGTTTAACAAAGGTTCCCTGATTTTCAGAAATACATGCTTATACTTTTTTTTCCCCCACAGGAAGCCCCTGTGACATAAATTAAGCTGATAAGGTTCGTCAGTAGTTTTCACTTTCTCTTCATAACGTGGTTAGATTTAACAAGTTCCTCATAGATCTGTGTCAGAGTTTAAGAAGTGTATAGTCCTTGCCATTAATACAAATGCAGCATTGAATAAACAAGAAGCTTGTTACTTAAGAGAAATCTTTACTTGGTGGGTTAAGAGGATGATCGTATGTGGGTTGTATTTTGCTGCACAGACCAACTTAATTTATATAAACGTTTAGATGTTATTGTAGGAGTGCGCTTATTCATTATCTAGTCAGAATTACAGGCAGTCCTCAACTTATGACCACAGTCGGGGACCAGAATTTCCATTGCCAGGCAGTTGTTATGTGAATTGCACCCAATTTCATGACCCTTTTTGCCATGGCTGTTAAGTGAATCATGCAATTGTTAAATGAATATGGCTTCTCTCATTGACTTTGCTTTCTGGAAGCCAACTGGAAAAGTCACAAATGGTGATCATATGTCCATGGGATGCTGCAACTGCTGGTTGTCCAGTGTCCCAATTTTAATCATGTTTCTATGGGGATGCTGCAATGGTCATAAGTGTGAAAAGTAGTCACTTTTTCTGTGCTGTTGTAACTTTGATTGGTTGCTAGTGGAATGGTCGTAAAATAGAATAACAGAGTTGGAAGGGACCTTGGAGGTCTTCTGGTCCATCCTCCTGCTTAGGCAGGCAACCCTTCATCATTTCAGACAAAGGGTTATCCAGCATCTTCTTAAAAACTTCCAGTGTTGGAGCATTCACAAGTTCTGCAGGCAAGTTGTTCCACTGATTAATTGTTCTGACGAGAAATTTCTCCTTAGTTCTAAGTTGCTTCTCTCCTTGATTAGTTTCCATCCATTGCTTCTTGTCCTGCCTTCAGGTGCTTTGGAGAATACTTTAACCCCCTCTTCTTTGTGGCAGCCCCTTAGATATCGGAACACTGCTGTCATGTCACACCTAGTCTTTCTTTTCATTAACTAGACACACCCAATTCAGCAACTATTCTTTATATATTTTTGCCTCTAGTTCCCTAATTATATTTGTTGCTCTCCTCTGCACTCTTTTAGAGTCTCCACATCTTTTTTACATCGTGGCCACCAAAACTGAATGCAGTATTCCAAATGTGGCCTTACCAAGGCATTATAAAGTGGTATTAAGTATCATAGTTCAGATGATCTTGATTCTATCCCTCTTTTAATGCAACCTAGGACTGTGTTGGTTCTTTTGGCAGCTGCAGCACAAATTTAATTGATTGTCCACTAGGACTCCAAGATCCCTCTCAGAGTTACTACTATTGAGTGAGGAACCACCTATTCTGTACCTGTGCATTTGGTTTTTCTTGCCTAAATGTAGAACCTTACTTTTTGCACTGTTGAATTTCATTTTGTTAGTTAGTGCCCAATGTTCAAGTCTGTTAAGATCCTTCTGTATCTTAAGTCTATCTTCTGCAGTGTTGGCTATTCCTGCCAGCTTGGTGTCATCTGCAAATTTGATGAGTCCCCCATCTATCCCCTCATCCAAATCATTGATTGGTTGTAAGTCAAATATTATCTGTAGTACATTTTTTTTAAAAAGAAAAATACATGAGTTACTTTTTAACAGTATTCAGGTTGTTCTGTTACAAGTATCATAGGACTGCACAAAATAAGAAACAACATTCAATAACAATAAAAATATGAAACAATAAATAATGCAATGGAACATCATGTCTCAATTAGCAAAAGTGAAAATATTCAGGCTAAAATAGATTCTAGAAACCTGGGAAAGTACAAATGTCTTCATCTGGGATGGAAATACCAGCAAATATTGGATCCAATAAACACAGACAAATCATTCTGAGGACCATTCTGCACAATGGTCCTCTACATTTCACCAAGTGGGATGGTCCTCTACATCTTATTAGATAACAGCCCTTAAATAAGACCTTGCACCTGAATTATGGAAATGAGAACAGAAGTAGTTCTTCAGGAATCCTGGGCATCAGCATAAAGCACCAATTTAGAATTTCCATTTGCATTACCTGTACCACTTGTGTATCATGAAAAAGAGAAACAATGACTAAACTACACTCATAAAATAAAGAATTTCATCTTCTCTTCAGCTCACCTATTCAGCAGTTTCATGAATCAAGGGAGATCGGATAAGACGCCAGAAAGTCTTCCTTGAGAATCAAGAAAGCAGCATTCCTTATTTGTCCTAATAAATATGACCAAAATAGGTTTCATGTCTGAAACCCAACTTATTTATGGTAAAATTAAAATATACCAAATTCAACATGCATTTATAGTATAGTATTCTCTTTCAGGGTAATCAACATTATGCAAAGAGTAGAAGAGGAGTAAATAATAATAAACCGAAAAAATTAAGATGCAAGCTAAATAACAGGCAGGTGCCTATATCTAGAATGAACATTTACTATAACTCACCATATTGTTTTTATTACCAAGCTACACACTATTTCTACATCATCGCCTTTGGTTTTTTACACTTTTCAATGATCTCATCAACTTCACCCAGTCATGATTTTCTTGATCGTGTCTTTCTTGCCATCCATTTACCTTACTTTCATATATTTGTTTTGCAATACAATTCTAATTCATTTTTCCCCTACACGATTAAACCATTCATTCAACGTTTTTTTTTCATTCTGCCCATTCATTTTTGTATTTAGTCCACATTCATTCAGCACTACTTCATTCTGGATCCTATTCCTTCTTGTTTGACTACATGAACTTCTTAAGTAACCCACTCCTTCTGCATTCATTTCCTTTTATCTTTCTCTTGGCATACTTAATTCTCACCTCCACAAACACAAAATGGGAAGAAGAATGCTCTTATTCACAGTCATTTTTGTTTCTTTCAATCTTTAGTTTTCCTAACAGACCACACATTGCCCAGTAAAGTATTTAAGCATTTGCATATATTAAAAATTGTCTGTTATTTTCCATATTTAATATATGTTATACTAAGGTGCACAAATAAATCTACTTCTTCTTTGTTTCTTTTTTCTGGTCATTTTTGCAATCCAATATCCTGTGAAACATAACTACTGTAGTCTTTGATACATTAATATACAATAATATTCAGATCCATATTTCTTATTCCAATATTCTTTTTATAATTCAACCATAATCCTCTTATAAATCAACAAATGTACAAAATACTTTATCATATTCTTACTTCTCAGTGACCCACTGAGAAGCAAAAATCTGGTAAACATCTTGCCTGACATAAAGCCGTACTGCATTTTCCAAATTTTGCTTATTGCCATTTTTCATATTCTTTCAGTTGGTATTCTTCCAAAATTTCCCAGGCCTCCTTAACAGACTAAACCTCCCAAATTCAAACTGATTGAGAATCAGAATTTTTTGCACTGAATTTTAGATAGAATCTATGGTGCAATAAGAAATACGGATCTGAACATTAATGTCTGGAAGACAAAAGCTGATGTATTCGACAGGAAATCAAATGGCAAAAATGGCAAAAAAAAATGAAAATGCTTCAATTAACATCATTTGAATAAAGATCTTATGCAAATTATGTACTTTATTTATTTTTCAGATGTTGCCCATCTCTCAAGAGGCAACTCAAGGTGGTTTACAGATATTGGATAAAATGCAGAATAAAACATTAAAATAATCAATACAGATCTTAACTTTAAAAATCGAATTAAAATAAAGCTAAGCAGAATGGAGAGGGAGGGTACAAAGTTGTGCACGGAGAGGAGGTGTGGTGTCCTCTGCTCCAGATTTCCTCAACTTTTCCAGTTTTGTGGACTGGCAGGACAGGTGAGAGGGAACGGTTCCATGCATCAGACGGGCAAGCATGCACACATGGGCTCCATCGCCCGCCACTTCCATGGCATGGATCCAAAAGGCTCAAGGCCTGATAGTGGGGCTGAGGTTGGGGACCTCTGCTCTACTCCATTAGCCATCTTCATGTGCCACACTTCCATTAGAGCTTCAGACTAATTGGCATAGCCATGTCTTCAAGGCCCTTGAGAGGGCATAAATGTAAAAGCAGATCTGGGTGAAGACAAGGTGTTCCATAATCAAGAGGCAGTAAAGAATAACGAATAATCCTTTAAAAAAAAATTAGTCTGCTAAATAGTTTATCACATCACCTATGATAAACCTATCGACCTAAGGAATCTACTTTTATCGCATTGGACCACAGCATCCCACCTGATACCAGTTCATACATTCTCATATATACTTTTTCTCTTTCATTCATATTTAACCTACTTATTTATTTACTTGCACGTATTCATTCACAACATCAGACCACTTTGATTCAGATACACTGTTTCTTTCTCCTTTCTCTTTATTTTACAGAGACAATTTATCAATTCTTATTTCACTTCATTCATCCTCTTTACCATTTACTCTTTCATATATCATGATTCTCACCAGATGAGTCCAAAGAGCCTTTGGATTCTGGCAGTATATAAATACAAAGAATAGGGAAATATGTATTTTCTTCTACCATCTTCTATGGTATTGGTCTATCAAGGTTTTCTTATGATGTATAAAATAAAATAAGATGGGAAGCTGTAGACTATTTTATTAATCTTAATATCAGCAGTGTCATACGCAGCATTCTCTCCTAATGATAAAATTAGATTTCCAGTCAGATTTTCCACAATTTGGCTACTAAGCACAAAATCCAATTTTGCCTCAAGCACGCTCATGCTATTTTATGCAAGCAGGGATTTCTAATCTATAGACTTTCTTATAAATCTATTTTATGAGATTTTATAATTATATACTATATACCTGTTTCTTATATGCTTGTTTTTAATGGAGTAATGATTTGTTACCAAGATCTATGTAATGTGACCATTTTGATAAATATATTGAAAACAGGGAATTATATATTCAACATCCTCTCAAGCAATGCTTAGTGAAAAGGTAGTACAGTATTATCCTTGACCTGATTATTGTTGTTCTGTCATTTCACTATCATTTAATATATAGAATTAGATGGAAAACTGAAACGATAATTATGGAATGATTATTTGTTTTTATTATAGCTTTGGTTTAGTTTTGTTTCTTAAATGTTAATGCAGAATTTAGTATATATATATTTTAAAATGTATAAATGCCACAAAGCTTGTTATATTACATCCATATTAAGAAAGTTAAGTTTTCTCCACTGCCTATTTTTGAGCTAGAAAAAAAATCTGCATTCCATCTATTGTTAAGGACACATTCGTAGGGAAGCAAAAGTAAAAGATAATTGCTAGCCATCTAATAGTTGGGCTACAGCTTGTCTCCATGAAATAAAAGCAGAGAAAACAGTTTATGGATGGGGAAGGAAGGGAGGGAGAGACAGAGACAGACAGACACACACACACACACACAGAGAGAGACAGAGAGACAGAGACAGAGAGAGAGAGAGAGAGAGAGAGAGAGAGAGAGAGAGAGAGAGATTTCACTTATCCTAGAGAGCTGGATTTTATCACTAAGGCTGAGATTTCAGCCGCTGGCAGCTTTCAATAACCTGTAATATTTATTGAACGTGCCAATGTTTGCACACCTAACTTTCAGCTCATTCTCTGGGCCAGTAAAATGGCCAGTTTTAACACTTAATTAACTCCTGAGGTCTTGAAATCCTTCAAAATAAAATTCCTTTTCACCAATCTCCTCCTCAACTGTTTGTTAGGCAGGATAGCACAATGTAATCAGATCCAGAGTCTCTTTAAGGCCCCCTCCCACACCCCACAGATCATCCTCCTTCCTCCTCCCAATCTCCAGAATATAGATTATTCTTATAAGATGTGAATTAAATTATGGAAGGTGGGCAACCTAATTGTTCTCTTCTTATCCCCTATAGATTAATAATTAAAAATGCCCTTCAGAGGGGAAACAGCAACCAGAGGCATCTTTACATTAAGCTAGGATACATAAAAAATGAATGACAGGTTCAGTTTAATTCAAGAACAGGTAGTAGAGCGCTGAGGCAGCTACCAGCCCACCACCCACCTCTGAATTATTATTTGAAAAGGATGCCAGAGGATTATAGGAGAACCTTGTGTCTGCTCCAATTAAGATCAACATTTTTCGCTCTTCTTCCGTTGAGCTTCTGGCTTGCAAGAATGAAAACATATTGACCCCTGCTGGAAGACTGATGTACTACAGACCTTTTGGGGAGAAAAACAGAACATTATTTTTTATGCTTGTGAGAAATCATAGCCATGTTATTGCCAATGTCAGTCGGGTAATATACAGCTAAATCGTCCCTGTAGCTTAGATTAACAAAAGCAGATTGAAACACAGATGAAAGCTAGAATCTGACATAGGCTAAATTACACTCTTTTATAAAAAGGAAGAGGTCTTGGTTGAGCAATTGCAACAACATGTAAAAAGACTTTTGAAACTTCAGCAAGTTATCATCTTTTTTAAATCACTTTCATTGAACTATATCCCTACCATAATCACTCTCAACCTAACCTTGAAAATTACATTTTATGTCCTTGCTTATCCATATGAATCTTGTTTCATGGTTTCATGGATCAATTCAAACTTGATCGTTCTTGATTTTGAGCAAAAATCATGAGGAAGATCACATCTTGTGACTCAAAACTAAGTCAATACAGTTCAATTCCAGAGCTGCTGTGCCCTACAACCCCACCCCACCTCGATAAACCAAGGATGATTAAGTTAGAGCTTTGCTTCTTTTTTAAATATATACCAGAGGTGGATTTCTCCCAGTTCGGCCCAGTTCGGGTGAACCAGTAGTGGTGGCAGGGGGAGGCTCCACCCACCCACCCGGATGTTTCTGTGCATGTGCAGAAGTGTTGCGTGCATGAGTGCATGCACGAGCAAACAGGTAGCACCGGGATTTGCAACCCACCTCTGATATATACATGTATACGTTTATATTTTGCCCTAATCTCTTTGCAATTATTGAAAATCAGGATGCATTTTCCCACTATGTTGAAGCAGAAAACATTGAAAATTTGTAGCATCTAAATGACCTAATCTGGTCCTCCCCAAAAGCTAAACTCTTTGTCAATATGTACATGGGTTTCCAGGACTGTAAACAAGACCTCAGGATGTTTAGTTCAAGAAAATCTATTTTTATATTGTTTCTACATGCCCATGTAGTTCCTGAAGTTGAATGGTGGGGTTGTGTCTGTCTTTCTTAAATGGATTGAATATAATTAAAGGCTAGAAATACCAAAGTGTTGTGGTTTTGTCCACCTACAAGATGTGGCCCTTTCATTTTATTTTGACACTCATCAGTGTGGCCTTCGGCCATCCTCTCGTTCTCCAGGGGTGGCTTCTGGCCTCCAGCAGATCGCCCACTCTTACTGTAAGCAAAAATAAGCAATATATAGGATGGTAAAATAAGATGACGGTATCCTTTGTATCTTTTTTCCCCCCAATTGATACTCTAATTCCACGCCCAACAAATTTCATCTCAGCTTGTGTGGTGAGGCTATACTTTGTCTCTCAGTGCCATAGCAACACCAAAGGTCCACAAACCTATTATTTTCTAGGAAAAATAGCAGGTAGATCCGACCACTTTCATTGCTAGGTAAGCATTTCATCCATCCTGCAGAGATGTGAAATATTCCCCATTTGTTATGGTGGCACTTGCCAGTCATGGCTTTCTCTCACAACCGTGCAAGTAAAACTATCACTAAAAAGGGTCCAGCAATAGGAAAATATTACGATGTCTGTCAATACCTTTCAGGTGGGATATTATAGAACAGAACATCCAAGTGCAGAACTGAATTTTGAGAAAAAAAGGTTCGCCAAAGAGTGCTTCAAATGTCAAATTCTTTTTTTTTATTACAGGTCACTGACCCCGACTAAATAAATCTTACTCAATGAAACCTGAAGAATACAATCTACAAAGTATATGCTAGCACAATTGTGCTATCAACAATAGGTAGGTTTTACAAGCTCCAAAAACAAACTTTGCTAGTTACATTTGGGGTCATTATCCACAACAAAAAAATTGAATATAAAATTATTCTGTCTTTCCTAGAAATGGACTTTGAATAGGTGTTAGTAACTTCTTATATATCTCTAATAGAAATTGCTGTAGACTATTGGGTTAGAGTATGTATCAATAGCACGTAGACTTATGTACCACTTTACAATGCTTTCCAGCCCTCTCTAAGCGGTTTACAGAGTCAGCCTATTGCCCCCAACAATCTGGGTCCTCATTTTAACCATCTCAGAAAGATGGAAGGCTGATTTAGTCAACCTTGAGCCTGGTGAGATTTGAAATGCCAAATTGCAGTCAGTCAGCAGAAGTAGCCTGCAGTACTGCACTCTAACCACTGTGCCACTTGTAATGATTGTTTAGGTCAGAAAATAGAAATCCTGAATTGAAATCAGAAAACACAGACAAGGGTTGCATTTGCAGTGAGCTAGGAGCAGAATAAGGACAGTATCTTCTCTTCCTGCATTGCGGAAGCAAAGATTGGCTTGTAATGGCGACGAGGCAGCAGAAAATGCACACCTAGAATTACTAAGAGTAAAAGATGGATAGACAAACATAATTGAAAAGGGTCTAAAAGGAGGAGTGATTTGGATTAAAATGTGCATGGATGGGTAGTTGCATTTAGCAACTATAACTGGGACCTGCAATTCAGTTGTCAAGCAAAGCAATCAATAAGTGATTCTCACACCAGTGTGATTGGCACACAAACCCACTTCAAGGAGCCAAGGAACTTTGACTGGCAGGGTCTAGGAGAAGAGCCTTTTCTGCAGTGGCCCCTGCCCTTTGGAACATTCTGCACTAGAGGAGACATCCACACACTCCCTTCTGACCTTCTGGAAGGGCCTTAAAACCTGGCTCTTCTATGCTAGAGATGGTTGATAAGATAAGGGGGAAGAGCCCATGCAGGCTCCTTTTAGTCTTTATTTAACAATTATTAATTTTAACTGTTTTTATTTTTAGCTGTTTATCATGTTGCAAGCCACCCTAAGTTGCTCCAACTGTGAGATGGGAGCCCCCAGGAGCTCTCTGAAAGCCTCCTACAAGCTATGCAAGGCCATTTTGGGGAAGGGGCGGGGTTTCAGGAGGCAAAAAAAAATGCTGTATTCAGTGTATAAGATGCACCCAGATTTTTAGCCTCTTTTTTGAGGAAAAAAGGTGCGTCTTATACTCCGAAAAAATACGGTAAATTTAAAAAATGAATGGATAAAATTTCACACACACACACACACACACACACACACACACGCACACAGGCCTTTCACTACAGTAGGTGGATATTCCTCCCCGCCTTTCTCCTTTTTGTATAAATGTATGCCTTCCTTTCCTTGATTTGAGTGTCTCAATAGTTGAAAAGCTTGTGACAGATGAAATTTACATAGTATACAACGTATAAACATCTGCTATAAGAACAAGTTAAAACAAATAACATCCATGGCAAAATAATAATAAAAATGTCCATTAGGCTATAATTAAAACTGAATAAATGATATCCTTATCACAAATCAGCATAGATTAAATGGTAATAAACACTCCACTATATTTATCCAGAATTCAAACTGTAGCTTGAAGTTGACCATCATCAACCGGTGGTATTTTTATTTAAAAGTCTTCGGGACACCCTGCAGTCTGTTGAATGTTCCTTACTATCTGCCTTGCCTAGATGTAACTATTCTGCCTGTGAGAAGAAAGTCAACCATTTAATACAAGGACTTGGAAGGGAGATATTATTTCATTCTGTGCCAGGTCTGGGTTTGTTGTGCAGGAATCAAATAGTTGTTAGGTCTGCACGTGATAAATTGTAATTAAACCTTTTGCTGGCAGTCAGTAGTACCCACTGCTTTGTCTTTTCCACAGCCAGAAACATTTGAGCAGGACTTGCCATAAACCAAATACCAGTCAACCATCCCATCAATTGCCACTCCATTTTTAATAAAGGCTTTCAGCATCAGTTGATGTCTGCTGGCAATTGCAGGCATGTCTAATGAGGGTTGCTGTTTTTTTCTCCTGCTGGCTCCAATCTCTTGCTCTTTTGAATCCTGTGGGTTTCACTGTGCTTTGAGGCCGGAGGCCAGAGACCAGAATTCCTTAATTGAATTAAATCTATCTTGGAACGATTCCACCAGAGGCATCATCCTTCTCCAAACAGGAGGCCTCATACTCCACGGGCAAGTTTCTCCTTTAGCAATCGCTATCAATAGATGGAGCAATATTAGAGATGAGAAATTGGATGACAGAGGAATTCAGAACATTCTTTAAAACCATTTAACACTAGCAAGCTAAAATAAATTATTATCATTATTATTCCGTTTCCAAAACTTCTACCACCTTCTAGGTTAGATTTAAATGGGTTCTTAGCAAGCTTATATTAAATTTCTGGCATGGGTCTTATTTAAATTATGGAATATATTTGTGACGTTGAAAATTTTACATGCCAAAATGCATCCCCAAAATTGAGTGCACTTAGTCTGCAAATGGCTCTATCCATGAATATATGCCATAATACTTTTTAATTTTTTAATTAAATTTCAGCAAAAAATAAAATACAAAAAAAAGAGGGGTAAGGGGAAAAGAGAGTGTAATCAGGAGTGCAAAGAGAAATAAAAAGAAGAGGGCAAAGAGGAAGAATAACTTCCTTTTTTCAGTAAAGATACAGTTATAAAATACAATAATAATAATAATCTAAAAGCAACAATAATACACAGTATTTAAATATGATAATAGTCCCATTCGTCCAATTAGGAGTCCTAGTGGACAATAGCTTACATATGAGCCAGTAGTGTGGGGCAGCAGCCAAAAAAGTTAATGCAATGCTAGGCTGCATTAAAAGAGGGATAGAATCAAAATCATGAAGTATTAGTACCATTTATAAAGCCTTAGTAAGATTACACTTAGAGTACTGCATCCAGTTTTGGTCACCATATTATAAAAAAGATGTAGAGACTCTGGAAAGAGTGCAGAAAACAACAACAAAGATTATTAGGGGGATAGAGGCTAAAACATAGGAAGAACAATTGTAGGAATTAGGTTTGCCTAGTCTAGTGAAAAGAAGGACTAGGGGAGACATGATAAAAGTGTTCCAATATGTGAACAGCTGCTACAAAGAAGAGAGGGTCAGCCTATTTTCCAAAGCACCAAAAGGCAAGACAAGAAACAATGGATGGAAACTAACCAAGGAGAGAAGTACCCTGGAACTAAGGGGAAACTTCATAACAGTCAGAACAATTAACCACTGGAATAATTTGCCTTCAAAAGTTGTGGGTGCTCAAAGCAGACAAAATCCCACCGGAATGGGAAGTAATAAAGAAGATATTAGATTGTGCAGAAATGAACAGGTTGACATTGAGAATAAAGGACAAAGAGGAATCAGGGTACTACAGGACATGGGGGCAATTTTACAAGTGGCTTGAAAAAAGATATAAATAGAAGAAAAAAGGAACAAAACATGAAATAAGTATCTCAGATGACACATGATTAATATAAGGGGAGGGGAAATAAGAAAATAGTAAAATGTAAATATACAGGTGAAAAAATGATATGAATGGACATATGTCAAATAACAATTATAAGAATGTATATCTAAGAATGTATTTGAAAGGAAAAATAAAAACGGTGTGGGTGCTCCATCACTGGAGACCTTTAAGAAGAGACTGAACTGCCACTTGTCTGGGTCTCCTACCTGAGTAGGGGTTTGGACTAGAAGACCTCTAGGTTCCTTTCCAACTGTGTTATTCTGTTAAATCCCAAAGTTAAATGTTTATTTTTTCAGGTTTTTTTTTAGCAAAAAGTCACACAATGGTTTCAAAATAGAAAAAAAGTTAGCCAAAGTCTTGTCTTTAATCATTGTAGACAATTTCCCTATCTTAGCCAATTCCATTAGCTTCACCCTCTATTCTTCCTCCATAGGAATTTATGAGTCTTTCCATCTCTGTTGTCTTGCTGCTGTTGTAATATAAAGAAACAAATTCCCATGTTTTCTTTCAATCTGTTTATCCATCATAATAATTTTAAAGTACCCATATATCCCATATACTGTAGTCTTATAGATAAGACCATATGTATTTTTAAACTAAAATTAAAAATTGGATAATCTATGGGTTACCCTTGGGTAAACCAACTGTGAAAATTGAAACATAGAAAAGTTTCTAGAATTGGGGGAAGGGTTATCCACAAGTAAATACAATAGACAACAACAAATTCTATTTAGGCAGGATTATCCTGAGTTTCTTTGTCACCTCCTTTTCCCAAGCTAAGCTGATGTTTACATAATGGTTTTTCTTCAAGACTGTCTCTAAACATCTCCACTGCTGATTCAAGCAATTGATGAAACCTTTTCTTTTTCATTTTTGACTGTAGAAGGTGGGCTAATTTGACATATTGAGAGACCCAAATCTGAAGAATGAATTGGGGATGGTATAAATAGGGCCCCACAGGGGGAAGGTGGCCTGTGATGTCTCAGTAGGTTAATGTTTTGTGACACTCATGTAGCTCAGTTGTGACTGGTGCTGAGTCTGGTCCAATACTAGAATAGAATAGAATAGAATAGAATAGAATTCATTAAGTGTGAATTAGTGTGATTGGACACACAAGGAATTTGTCTTTGGTGCATGTGCATATGCTCTCAGTGTACATAAAAGATACATTTGTCACAAATCATAAATATCATTATAAAACTACCTGGTTCATTGTGTGAACCATACTTAACTTAACCTTTTTACAGTTTCTAACACCAGCTGGTTGTCAAATGATTACAGTAAAATGTTAAATTATTTTCCCTTAAAGAAGATTTAAGGAAAAGTTTTATTTATATTTTTCTTTATACCATAATTAGTTATGCATCATTAGTTGAAAGTTATTAGTTGCAACAGGGACATTTGTACACTTTTTCACAGTCCTTTATTTAAGGACACTGTAATCTGGAAGATGAGTTATGCAACTGATTTTCTTTTCTTTTTTTGGTTTGAAATTTACTCTGTTTATTTAAGTAGCTTCTTCAGTCTGAAACATTTCAAACCAAAAAAGAAAAGAAGTCCAGTTGCTGTGATTCAACTTCCACACAACTCTATCTGGATGACTGAAAATCTTCATCAACACTAATTGTAAGATTAATTTTTTTAAAAAATATAAGGAACTATGAGTACAGAGATAAGGACTATGGAATTGCCTAACAAGATTTAATGCTTGAAGAGCTTATACTCATATGGATGCAGACTTCATTACAGAAATCATCTAGACAAAGTTTGAATTCCATAAGCAAATATTATTCAGTTATTTCCTATCTCCTATTTGATGATGCAATTCCTCTTCTTCTGTAAGAGAAGGCCATCTTAGAGGGATAATAATTATAACCCAAACTTTAAAACACAGCTATTTTATTACAGCATTGCTTTGTTCTTGTTAATACATCCATCATCACTGCTCTTTAAAAATTGATTGGCATTTTAGACAAATCAAGAGTCCATCAATCAAACTCTCAGAAGTGAAACTCCAGTCTTATACCTGCTACTTTTCAAGAATCTAAATTAGATTATTTTTCTTTAAATGATAGTATGGTTGTCTTCTAGCCATTTCCTTATTGAATCAAGGTATCAAAACATCAAAACCCTAAGCATGTAGGTGTGTATATGTATTGGACAATTATTTGATAATTTCTTCTAACAGGAAATGCCATTTCAAGCAATCAACCCCAAACTACACTTTAGGTTTAAGTATATCTATAAACCTACAGTAAACTATGCTTCTATCCTAGTCCTATAGAATCTATTAATTATCATCTGTCTGTGTCTCATCCATCCATCCATCTATCTATGTATCATCTATCTATCTATCACAAAATGGTTTTTATGAAGCTTCGTCATTGCTGCAACATTCATTTGGGAGTCAAGAATCACTACTAGCATTTAGCTCATTTCAATTAAAAAAAGTCTAATTAGCATGCCAGCTGTTAAAATGTATGCTACCAACTGAGTCCTTCTGCCAGACTTAACGAAAGAAACCTTAGTTACTACACAATTTGCTATCAATGGAGCCATTGTATTTAAAAATAGCTTTTCCTTGAGTTGTGGGCCATAGCCAAAGAAACAATTAGGAAGTCAGCCTTAAAAATTTTCATTTGCCTTGTTGAAAAGAGGCTTGATTTGGTGCCTTTATGCAATTTCTTGAAAGGCAGCTAAAAAGTTGCTCTGTTACTCAGTTAGCATTGTTACCTTTGACAAAGGATGAACAAATAGAATTTGCATTTGAGCAGTGAAACCATTCATATGAACTTCGTAAGAACAGGAATAAGATGATATTAAGCCAAACTGATTTCTGCTTCCAGTTGCTGAAATTAAATCCAAAACTCCTGATGCCAGCAATGGACAACTGTGCAACTGGTGGCATGCTGCAGCTGCAAACACATTATCCTACTTCTTGAGGAATGACTTGGAGTGACTAGATATGGTCTACTTGGAGGGAAAGCCCTGTACCAATAGCAGGTTATCATCCATACAACCTTTTAAATATATTTGGTATACTCCTTCTTGATGCCTTTCAAATCAGTTAAGACTATAAACATATAATTTAGACATTCTGGCAGTTTTAGTAAAGTTAATACATAATCAGTGTTTGGCTTAAGATGTTTACAATTTACACTTCTGTATCAGAAACCAACAAATTGCCATTTAATATTAAGAATATTTAAGAATTTATTTTAATGGATTTATAAATTTCTCAACTTGAAGAAGGTTATTACATTAGATACTATCTAGATCAGTGTTTCTCAACCTCGACAACATTCAAATATGTGGATTTTAACTCCCAGAATTCCACAGCCAACAAGGCTGGCTATGGATCTCTGGGTATTGAAGTTCACACATCTCAATGTTGCTGAGGTTGAGAAATGTTGATTTAGACTGTAAGGATATCATTACATCGTGAAACAGAATCCAGGATTGACAGTATTTCAGTTTCATATTTGTTAAGAGATAAAACATCTAAACAGCCACTGAATAGTTGCAACTTTTCTAGCTAATTGAAAGAAATCCCCTCTCTACAAGATATGGTGCACCCTCAGTCTGAAATTCATTAGGTTATTAGTCCATCCACAGTCACGTCTTACAGATGTAACATTTTTGAAAATCCTCATCTTAAATGTGACATTAGTATTCTGTAATCGTGTTTCCATATTAGTCTTTAATCTGGTTTCAAGTCAACAAACTATCTTTATGCAATAATACAATAGCAGAGTTGGAAGGGACCTTGGAGGTCTTCTTGTCCAACCCCCTGCCTAGGCAGGAAACCCTTTCAGACAGATGGCTCTCTTCAGATTATCTTTGGGGATAATACTATGTCAATCATTTCCATACATAGGAATGTGTCTGCTAAGTCTTTTCCATACTTACTTAGAAGAACAATTCATAAAGTTCAAAGATCATTAGATATTTTTTTTAAAAAAAATGAATGTGATGTAGATGACCAAGTTCTTCCAGGTTCTAAGCAGAAACATGTTTTGCACATGTGTTCTGTGATTGACTCAATTTTTTACTCTAGCAAGAGAGGATGCATAGACAAACTAACTCTTCCTATTTCTGCACACCATTTGCTTGCAAGCACAAGACCGGAACTAGCAAGCTCACTGCTTTGACCTTAATAGGTTAATTGCTAACCACTTTAACTTCTAGCATGCAGCCTGTGGTTTGCCACTAGAGGTCTAACAAGCAAACAGCTTGTGCAATTCTGTAACTTTTTTTGTGGATTTGCCATTGTCTATGTGTTTCTGTGTATCTGTGTGTGTCTATGTTTATGTGTCTGGATGCTGTGCGTGATCCATGTTTTATAGGTTCATACAGAGACTATAATGCAGCATCTAGGAATCATGACAATTCCAGCATACAACCAAAAGTATGGAGCTGGTATGTTGACAACACCTTTATCAAAATAATAAAGAAAGAAAGAAACAGCTATAGAAGACATATGTGACAATTAACAAGATCTTCAAAAGGAATAACATTAACAAGGGAAGAAGAAAATAACAATACACTACTTTTCCTAGATATCTTCATCAGTAAAAGAAATGGTGGCGAATTAGAAATACAAGTCTGTTATAAAACTACATACATAAATCAGGTGGTCCATTACCAAAGTAAGACCCTAACCTGTCACAAAAGGAGAGAGCATTAGTCAGATAAGTGCAAACACCCTGCAGAAACCTAGTACATCATAAATGGAGCTGCACATTCACTGCTTGCATAAATGGACCCTGCTTGCATGCTGCTTTGTGAGGCCCAGTTCCAAACAGGTCACAGCCCACTACCAGGCCGTGAGCTGAAGGTTGGGGACCCCTGTGCTACACAGTTAGGTAACAAAATTTCTGCATGAAAAGCTCAGAGAGCACCAAGGACCCCACAGTTCCATCCTGAGCTACATATATTTTCGTCTGTTGGTATTGTGTATATTACTTTTTCTACTGCTGTATAAAACCATCTCTTCAATAGCCTGTAATCTCCATAGCTGCAAACCCTTCAGTTAACATTATACAGAAGGACGTGAACAATTGTCCACTTGATATTTTTTTTCAGATCAGAAAAGGTGAATAACCAAGAGGCTTCCTAGGAATGAGAAAATATGTAATAGAAAGTAAACAGCAACAGCAGCAATGCCACAACTAATAATCTATTAAGTCAAAAACTTCAGACAGAAATTCTAGAGCGACTTTCAAGTTTCCCAAGAATATAGTAAAAAAAAAAAAAAGAAGAAGAAGAAGAAGTCTCTTTCACATGCTGGAGAAAATATTTCAGAAATAGCAAAGTTTGACATAGCATTAGCCTCACAAGATACACACAACAGGTAAAGACTTTATGAGACAAATGTGCTGTGGACATATGGATTTCCAGCCTGTATTTTTATGAACCAGGCTTAAAGGTACACCTTACATTTTATAATTGAGCGGGGATATAAAAATAGATTTTCTATATCTAAATGCATCATTCAGTTCACAGAACTATCCTGCCCTGTCCTTAGACTCATTAATGTTACATAAATCTAAACAACCAAAAGGAATTTTTTGCCTTGTTTTTTTTTCCTTCTTCACTTGTGACGGTTAAAAAGATTTTTTTAATTCCCCTTTTATTCAAAAACTTCTATTCTCTGAAAAGACGGCTGCCAAAAGGTTTAGAATTCTTGGCACATCTCCATAGAGAGCTACAATTATGGAATCCTTATCCTTTAGCTTCAGGCTCAGCACAATGTCTCTGTATAAGAAAAAAATAGCTCCCATTTTCTCCTCTGTTCCTTCACCTCCATCAAACACTTGTTAATTATTACCTTTGTCTCAAAAGAGAGAGAAAAGGAAAACATTTAGCAAGGCGCACATGCAGCTGAGGTGATTTATCCTCTTACAATGTAAAGTTCTGTCAACTATATAGGCTTTTCCATATCAAAAATATCAGCCTCAGGATAGAGCAGCATGCTCTACTTTCTATGCAACAGGCACTGCGTGAAAAATACGGCCAAGTACAAAATGAAATGCTTATTTTGAAAGCATATTTCAAATCTCTTTGCAGAACAATGGGATGAAATACCACATTTTTTAAAGTATAAGACGCACCGGAGCATAAGACGCACCAAGGTTTTGAGCAGGCAAATTAAAAAAAAACATTTTTGCACTCTGCAAATCTCCCAGAAACCGTTTTTTTTTTTTTTTGTGAAAAGGGCCCAGTTTTTTTTTTTTTCAAAAAAAGGGCATGAATAGCCCCTAGGAGGATTGTAGAGTACTCCTGGTGGGAGGGGCAAAAACGAGCAAAAACAGCCAATTTTTCCTGAAAACAGGTCCGGTTTTGCCATTAAAAATGCCCCATTTTTTGCTCATTTCTGCCCTCCCCAGCCCCCAGGAGCTCTCTGAAAGCCTCCTACAAGCTATGCACAGCCATTTTGGTGAAGATGGCAGGGTTTCAGGAAGCAAAAAGTGCTGTATTCAGTGTATAAGATGCACCCAGATTTTCAGCCTTTTTTTGAGGGAAAAAGGTGCATCTTATACTCCAAAAAATACGGGTAGGTAGGAAAAAATAATGTCTTAAAAATCAGGTGAAGAAAGGATGTTGCTTAAAATAATGAGCCCATTGTCCATAGAGTTCTAGGCAGAAAGTCTCAGATTCCATTCCTAGCAGAGTCATAAAAGTCCAGAAAATGGTTCCTAGTCAGAACAAGAAGTACTGCACCAGATAAGACACCTACAATTTTCTTGCCTGCATATCAGGAAGAAATATTACTATTTTCAAATTGTTGAGCAACCTGCTTTATGAAAGTCAATATGTGTAAATCCATCACTTAGACAATTCAATTGTTATGATCTGGTACCCAGAGTTTATAGTTTAGCATTGTACATCAACCAAGTCTTTATGGCCTATTCTAAATATGACCAAAACAAATAATGGCTTAGTTTGATTTATGGACTCATATTTAACAAAGGATTAAACTAGAAAAATGTTAAGGTAGACTAGAGAACTGCTAGCCACAGAGCTCCACAGGTTTGAAGGAAAGGCCATTTTTAAGAGACCAAAGTCAATTTGTTGCACCATGACATGGAATTGCACAACAGCTGCCAGATGAAGTCAGAGACACTGACCCAAACTTGTCTTTTTTATTATAATACAAAGCAGAGTTGGAAGGGACCTTGGAGGTCTTCTAGTCCAACCCCCTGCCCAGGCAGGAAATCCTACACCGTTTCAGACAGATGGCTATCCAACATCTTCCTAAAGACTTCCAACATTGGGGCTTTCACAACTTCTGGAGGCAAGCTGTTCCACTGATTAATATAAATATTAATATAAATATTATTTATTTATATATTGTAAACATGTGCCAGAACCTACCAGGTTTAACATAAAAGAGTAATTTCTAAAGTGATTTGAATATCCCGAATCAAGAGATTACTAACAAATTTTAGAGTTTAAACCACAAGATCAAATAAAAGCCACAATATTTCTTCTCATCGGTAAATTCCAGGATAGGTTATTTAAGACTTCCATGTCCTAATAGAGTCTGTTCTCAAATAAATATATAGAAGTAGGAAAAAGAGGTAGCCTGCTTTTTATCTGGAACAGCTCGCGCAAATTCGCCCAATGGGTGGAAACTAATCAAAGAGAAAAGCAACTTACAACTGAGGAGAAACTTCCTGACAGTTAGAACAATTAATCAGTGGAACAGCTTGCCTCCAGAAGTTGTGAATGCCCCAACACTGGAAGTCTTTAAGAAGATGTTGGCCATTTGCCTGAAATGGTATAGGGGTTCCTGCCTAGGCAGGGGGTTGGACTAGAAGACCTCCAAGGTCCCTTCCAACTCTACTATTGTATTGTATTGTATTGTAAATAACAAAAAAAACCTTTTAAAGATTTCTGCATGCTCAAGGACACAAAGATGGAGCAACACTAATTCATATTAAGCCATATCACACTGAGATCAGATGGAAAGCATAGCTGTTCCATTACAGACTCCCTTAAATATATTGCCATTATAGTTACTACAGTAGAGTAAGTCTAACCTTTGCAAGTATCTTCATGAAGGCGGTCTTACCCTGCATGCTGAAATTAACCTAAAGCCCTTCATGGCTTAAGACTGAATATTTCTCTCTGTTTATTCCTATTCAAACCCTAAAATCAATCTAAGTACATTTTTATATGGAGCCATGGAGGTAACTATCCCCAGATCATTCCTAGAAGACAATTAATACCTGCATTAAAATATTTAATACAATACAATACAATAGTAGAGTTGGAAGGGACCTAGGAGGTCTTCTAGTCCAACCCCCTGCCTAGGCAAGGCAAAAACACACAAGGCAAAAATATTTTTATTCTTCAGATCTTTTAGTACATTTTGTCTGTGGCTTTAAATATGTATTATAGAATCATTTAAACTGCTGTATGTTGCCTCCTCCTAATGTTCTTATTGTTCATATATTGTAATTTAATTACTGTTTTAATTCCTTTTAATTAAGTTTTTAGGGTTTTTTTGTAAATCTGGAGGGTTACATGTATTTGGACAAACATGGCATGATTTCTTTCAAATTTGTCAACCTATATTTTAGAACCTTATAGCACCACTCAAAATTCTTAAACTAAGGTTTGATCTTACAGTAATATTGTCACCTCTCTTACTTGTTCTTTTGATAACACTGTAACTTCTGTGGTGGAAAAATTGTCTACAACTCATTTACTGAGGGAACAAGACAACCATGAACAACTAAAACTTTATTTACTATAACACCTTAAGAACAAATATTACTGGATATAAATTGCTTCTCCTTGATACCATGCATAATTACAACATGAATTACTATAATTAGAGAAGAGATTACTATAGTCTCTTTTTATTCTTTGCAACCCAAATGAACACTGCAAAGAAATTTTGAAAAGAGTTCAGGCCTTTGTCCATTTGCCATCTGGAGAACTTTCTGAAAACAAAATAGCAGAGGCCAAATTTGGGTAGGAGAAGCTGGCAAAGAAAGTTCAGAAATCCACCATAGATTGGATTGATATTAATTCCATTTCTAAATTCCACTTTTTCCCAGTCACATGACCCAGACCCAGGAATTATGTAAAGTAACCCATGTTTCCTACGGCAAAGGTACAAATAACAGATACAACATGAGAGGAGAGCAGAAATTGATACATTAAGAGAACCTATATGTGTTCATGTTGATTACATCTCACATAAACAGGTGACATATATGAAACTTCCTGATTTTATAGTGGAGTGAAAATACACACCGAACCAAATATTCAGATATCTCAGAAGTAAATACAGATGCTTCTTATGGCAAAAACTTGAAAATAAATCTAAAAGTTACACTCTGCATACTTTCCTTATTTCAACTTTTTTTGCCTCTCATTGTTCCCTTTTATGCAGCATAACCATCCATGGCCCTTTTCTTGTCTTACCTTCTCTCCAAGTTCTCTTAGTTTCCTTATAAAGAACTGGCCAAAGATTTACTCCAGTACATAGGCACCAACTAAGAGGCACTGGCCTCACTGGCAAATACTAAAATATCCCTCATTTATTTTCCATGCAGTTCTTATTTTCAAATCCCAGAGGCTTATCAGATTGCCTGGGATTGACAGTGTTGAAATCCTAACAATTTTCTAACCATTAAAGGAGTTAGCATTCTGAACAACAAATGATTTTTCAACACAGAGCAAAATACAGTAGGTTAATAAGATTTATGAGTTTTAAAGCCAAGCTTCGCCAGTGCAATATTGCAGATAACCAGAATAGGGCACAGTATGCTGAAATTGTAGAAGGTTTTATAGTTGCATGGACAATAGTTACAATTCCATGACTCCAAATTATAGCAAAATTTCTAATTATTGATAATACAGTTTAATATTCTGTGATTACTAGTTGTTGTATTTAGAGTGCTAAACTAGCATGATTATAAGAAGATTCTAATAGAAACTTTGTAAATGTATCATGAAGCATATACTTTACCTTCAGGCCAAGTGCTGTTAAATCACAAGCTGCGCCTTATTTTTTATGAATTATAGAGGAACATGTCAATGCTTCCATAGCACAAGTGCACAAGAGAGAGTTAGCAGGAGGTTGAAAAAAATTACTATCTCCTCCCCAAAAAAAATCAGAGCAAAAAGGATTATGGGATAGAATAAACCCAATATTTAATACTTAGTATAGAACTAAGTCTATTCCGGCGCCATAAAATGATCAGCATAGCTCACACTACATTTTTATTGTCCAAACAACTTATGCTTGCTCTTGAGATTCAAGATGTTTTTAGGAGCAAGCAAAGTACAATGCAATAAACACAACTTTCTATTTTCCTCTTTCAAAAATTCTATTCCTAAGATCATTAGAACTTACATTTTTGAATTTTTTTAGAGCCATTTCTAATTGAATTGAATTCTCATTGGAATCATAAATGTCCAGGCTCAAGTTATCCTAATCTGGTCATATGCAAGTTACTAAAAAAATTGACAACTTCTTGGTGGTTTGTAATCAATCAATTAAATAAATTATTTCTTGTTTCCTTTCATTGTCTTATTTAAACTTTAGCATTACCATTTGGAGTCTGATTCAAAAAATGTTTTGAATCAAAAGTCAAAACTTTTGAAATGTTTTGAATGAAATATTATTGAGTTCAAAGTATTTCTAAGCAAAAACCTATTCCTGGTAATGTCAAGTTACTTATTTCTGCCAGATTTAACCTGAGGCAATCATTTTGCCACTATTGTTAAATCACTGGAAGGTGACAGAAATTTGTCAATCTATTATAAATCACCAGAGATCTAGTAGATCCCAATCTTCTTTGATCTGTTCCTTCCCTAAAACTGTTTCCTATATTCTATTTGAAGCAAGCTGTCGAATACTTGGCATGGCAGCTGTCAGATACCATCAAATGCTGACAACTGTGATGTGTCACCTGCCAAACACTGTCAAATAGTAACAGCTGTACTTCAGATATGATCACATCTTAACTGTTGCTCCAGGACAGTTGTCAGATACTGTCAAATACTATTTACAACTGGGGGGGAAAGTATGTCAAATGCTAAGATTGACTGTTAACTATTTGGTTAATTCCCGAACCATCAAAATGTGCATAGAAGTTTGGACAAACAATAGAAGGAGGTTGGGCAAAGAATACATTTTAATTCTAGTGTAGATTCTAGGAACATTCTGAAACCACATTTAAAGTAAGGCCCGCTAATTGTCTTTTCACACTTTCTAAACGTTGCTTTTTATTGAAATGTTCGATGTAATTGTGGAAGTTATGTTTTCATAGCTTTCATCTATGCCCAGAAAAACATAAGTAGAAGCTGTATTGCTCATTTATCAATTGGTAAATAATTGCAGTCTAAAGTGGGTATGTTTAGCTTAAGAGAAAGAAGGACTAGGGGAGACATGATAGCAGTGTTCCAATATCTCAGGGGTTGCCACAAAGAAGAGGGAGTCAAGCTATTCTCCAAGGCACCTGAGCGTAGAACAAGAAGCAATGGGTGGAAACTAATCAAGGAGAGAAGCAACTTAGAACTGAGGGGAAATTTCCTGACAGTGAGAACAATTAATCAGTGGAACAGCTTGCCTCCAGAAGTTGTGAATGCCCCAACACTGGAAGTCTTTAAGAAGATGTTGGATAGCCATTTGTCTGAAATGGTATAGGGTTTCCTGCCTAGGCAGGGGGTTGGACTAGAAGACCTCCAAGGTCCCTTCCAACTCTACTATTGTATTATTGCATTATTGTATTGTATAAAGTAGCATCATGCCCACTTCTTTCCTGCTTCTTGGCTTGAATTTTTTTTACAGCCGTAGGAATTTGAAAACTTCAGGCCAGTCCCACACCACTAAGAGCTTTGACCATTTAACTTCATGTGATTCTGTCTCCTGAAAAAGCTCTGGGAACCGAAATAAAACCTTGACTTGTCCTGCAATCTGTTAAAGAATAGTTGAAGACAGTCCTTGATAAGCTGTTGGATAGAATGGGTTTCACTTATTTCATGGGGATACTGCAAGGTGAAAACAGAACTGGGAAATCAGATTAAAACCAAGACTTTAAATGTTGTAAAGATTTTTTTAGAGGCTGATAGCCAAAAGTAGGCAGTAAGTATAACTAGGGCTACCAGATATTGACTCCAAAGTTCAAATGACTACTAGACAGCTACAGGAAAATATATAGAAACCATTCATTGCTTTGTTGCCATCTAATGATCACAGAGTTGAGGGATTTTAATTATAAATTAATAAGCTTAAAGACAAATGCAAAATAAAGACAGGAAGAAGTGGGAGTAGTGGTAACATATAAATAACTATAATGAATATTAAAACATTTTATTCTGTGTTTTGTTTTTTGCCTTAACAGAATACTATTAGTACTAACTTAAGATGCTAATTATATACACAACATTTAGGGTATAGAATTTTCTTATAAGTAAGGGTTGAATTTTAAAACAAAATCCCCTTCAGAGATTTATGATGTTGAAATGAGCAGGATAAGACATTTTTTTTTTGCATTATTTGGGGCAGGAGGCTAATGGAGACAATAAAAGGTGATGTAAGGCTTATACAGATTAGATTTTTCCTTTTAAACTCCTAGCCACACATGAAAAAGTGGTTAATTAGATACTTGGGGCGTGGTTGAAATGAAAATTAAGCCTCTGGTAGTTTTGTCTATTAAACCAAAATCTCCAAAACATCTCAGAATATAATCCTTTCTTTGATTTGTGGCAATAGACTAGCACTGCCTTATTGAAATATCTGAACAAATTGTTCATTTATTAATATATATTACATATTTTAATATACACAAAGTATATATAAAGTATGTATTAAAATATTAAAAACTGGTTCAAACATATTTTATTATACTAGTTTATACAGACTTGGTAACCATCTAGAGTATTCTTTCTCAATCTTGGAGCCTTTAAAATGTGTGGAATCCAATTCCCAGAATCCCCCAGGCAGAATTTCCCAGCCAACACTGCTCTCAATCGTGAAGAAATGAAACTGAAATTATTGCTGGGCAATCATTAAACCAGCAATAAAATGAAACAGGCAGGGTTTTTCATTTCACTAATTAAAACTTTGAAATTGCTCTCAGATACACTCAGATGCACAGAGCTATCGAAGGGACTTTGCTGGAGTAGAATGGTTCCTAAACTCTGTAGCAATTGTTCTGCAATCAGTGAGTGAAGGAATCGGATATAATGTTCCATATTCAAATTGCTTTTACTCTAATCACTGAAAGGCAGTTGTTTTGCTTCTTTCAGACACATTTATTTGTTCCCAATTTATTGGTTTATGAAAATACATCCTCAAGTAATTTTCAGCAATAACATTCCTAATCAGGTTGTTTACAATTGCCTCCTCCACAATTTCTTTGTTTTTCAAACATGAGTATTCTTTATGTTTGGTCTCTGTGCCAAAAAGTGGGGAAAAATATCCAAAATGCAGACTTTTCACCAAAAGTTTTATAGTTAGATAAAAGAAAACAAAGCTGATGATCAGACAGATAACAATTTTGATGGATGTGTTGTTAGTGTAGCAACTATACAATTCTGAGTAGGGATTACAAATTGAAACATTCATTTCCAAAAACTGCACAATCAGACAAATACTTAATGATCAATTAGCCTATCCAGAATTCAGAAGCCCAAGTTGTTGGATTCCTAATCAAAATTGCAGAGAGTAAAGACAAGATAATGAAGACCAAAGACCAGACAAGAAAGAGTTAGTATATTATAATATTTGTCAATTAAGGTACAAGGCTAACCAGTTGCACAGGTTTGTAAGTGGTAGGTGTTACTTCTCGCTATGAGCTACTCTGAAATGCAGCTTATTAAAAGTTAAAGTGACCCCACCTTTATTCATCTGATATTTATTGAAATTAACCTGGCTTCCTTGAGTTCATAGCATAACTTAACTGGTATGAATCAAGCCTGATCATGCTCTTACACTATTCTGAAGGGCATGAGTAAAAAGTGGAGCATGGATAATTTTATGGTATGACACATCACTTTTGTTCCTGGAATAATTCCCCAGTTTTTACAGCAAGGAGATTTTAAAATGTAGCAGAACTTTGTATACTACCATTAAATAAAATCTTGAATGTTTGTAATTATTTTTTAAATAGAACTGTTTTTGAAAATCTCTTAACCTGAATTCTTACCCCATATTGGAGCTTCTTTATTGGATGGTTTGCATGATGTAATCTCAAAGTCACTGAATATAATCTTTCAAAGCTCCTGTAGTACAGGGGAACTACCACAGCACTGAAAAAAAGCTCGTGATTCCAATCTACAAGAAGGGGGAAAATGGATCCAGGAAATTATAGGAAATTATAGCTTGAAATTATAGCACCTGGGAAAATCCTGGAAAAGGTAATGAAGCAGAGGATTTTTGAGCACCTAGCAATGAGCAAGATGATTGTTAGGGTGGTTAAAAACAATAATTGCAAGACAAACCTCATGTCCTTCTTTGATAAAGTGACACAATTAGTGACCTAGTGAAATGCTGTGGACATAGTATATCTGGATTTCAATAAGGTATTTGATAATATAGATCACAACCTGCTCCATGGTAAGATTGAAAAAATATGGGATAGACAGTGGATATGCAACTGGCTGATCAACTGCATCCAGCATGTATGTAGTCCTTAATGGAATACGTTTGCAGGGAGGGAAACAGGTAATGGGGTACCACAACAACGATGGGGTACCACAACATGCTCTTCAACATCTTCATAAATAATCTAGATAAAGGAATAGAAGAGAAATCAAATTTGCAGATGGCATTAGCTGGAAGGGGTGGGGGGTGGGGAATGGCTAACGCTATCAAAAGGATCTTGACAGACTTGGGCATTGGGCCCTGTCCAACAAAAGGCAGCTCAGTGCTGAGAAAAATAAAGTTCTGCACTTAGGCTGGAGAAACCAAATGCACAGGTATAGGACAGGCACTACCTGGCTCAACAGCAATGCATGTGAGAGGGATCTATTTATTTATTTATTTATTTGATTTGATTTCTAGACCGCCCCCTCTCCCCGAAGGGACTCGGGGCGGTGTACAGGTACCAAATTAAAAACCATACAAATAATCATAAATATAGTTAAAATCGAATTAAACTTTAAACCCCTGTACAAATTTATAAAAATTAAAAACTCAGCCTAAGACCACCCACGAAATTTAAAAATACAGACTGAGGTGGGAGAGCTGGAATTAGGCCAAGCTGGCTAGATTAAACAGGTGGGTTTTTAGCTTCTTACGGAAGGAGCGGAGGTCCGTGGTTGTTCTAATATCGGGGGGAAGGTCATTCCAGAGGGTCAGGCCCATCACAGAGAAGGCCCTTCCCTTGGGCGGCGCCCGCTGGCACAGCCTAGTGGACGGCACCCAGAGGAGTCCCTCTCTGTGTGAGCGAATCAGCCGAAGGGATGTGTGGGGCAGGATACGATCCCGCAAATAGCTAGGCCCTGTGCCATGGAGCGCTTTGAAGATGATAATCAGCACCTTGAAACACACCCGAAAAGCTACAGGTAGCCAGTGCAGCCCGCGCAGGAGAGGTGTTACATGGGAGTATCTAGCGACTTCCGAGACTGCCCGCGCGGCCGCATTCTGAACCAACTGCAGTCTTCGGGTGCATCTCAAGGGGAGCCCCATGTAGAGAGCTTTACAGTAGTCTAGCCGGGGACGTCACAAGCGCATGGGTGACTGTGCAAAGGGCGTTCCGGTCCAATAGGGGACGCAATTGGCGCACCAGGCGAACCTGGTGAAACGCCCCCCTTGCCACGGCTGTCACATGGTCGTCCATTGACAGCCGGGCATCTAGGAGGACGCCCAAATTGCATACCCGATCCACGGGGGCCAGATGTTCGCCCCCAATGGCCAGTGATGGAATCAGCTGGTTGAACCGGGGTGCCGGTAGCCACAGCCACTCCGTCTTGGACGGGTTGAGCTTGAGTCTGTTACTTCCCATCCAGATCCGTATGGCTTCCAGACACTGGGACATCACTTTGACTGCATCGTTGGGGTGGTTCGGGGTAGAGATGTACAGCTGGGTGTCATCCGCGTACAGATGGTAATCTACCCCGAACCCACGAATGATCTCGCCCAGCGGCTTCATATATGCATTGAACAGGAGAGGCGAGAGGACCGACCCCTGTGGCACCCCACAAGTGAGCGGCCTCGAGGTCGACCTCTGCCCCCCTGCCAATACAAATTGCACTCGGCCAGAGAGGTAGGAGGAGAACCACCGCAGAACGGTGCCCCTCACCCCCAGTCCCTCCAGTCGATGCAATAGGATACCATGGTCGATGGTATCAAAAGCCGCCGAGAGGTCTAGTAGGACCAGGATGGAGGAGCAACCCCCATCTCTGGCCCTCCAGAGATCATCCACCAATGTGACCAATGTCGTCTCCGTGCTGTGGCCGGGCCGGAAACTGGACTGGCATGGGTCCAGATAATCAGTTTCCTCCAGGTGGCGTGGAAACTGTTGTGCCACCACACTCTCTACAACCTTCACCAGGAAGCAAAGGTTGGAGACGGGACGGTAGTTGGCTAACACAGCTGGATCCAGGGAAGGCTTCTTGAGTAGGGGCCTCACCACCACCTCTTTCAGGATGGCCAGCAAGAACCCCTCACTCAAAGAAGCATTAACTAACTCCTGGAGCCAGCCTCGTGTGACTTCCCAGGATGCCAGTACAAGCCAGGAGGGACACGGGTCCAGTAAACATGTGGTGGCTCGCAGTCGCCTACGCAGCCTGTCCATATCGTCGGAAGTAACAGAGTCAAACTCCTCCCAGAGTGGAGCCTCAAGACCCACCTCCGACGTCCCCTCTAGACCACTAGTAGAGACCAACTCGCTTCGAATCTGAGCGATTTTGTCCTGCAGATACTCCCCAAATTCCTCTGCTCTACCCTGCAAAGGGGCTTCCCGCGGCCTCTGTTGAAGGAGGGAGCGGGTTACCCCAAACAGGGCAGCAGGGCGGCAGGGCGGTTATCTGCGGACGCAATAAGTGTGGCACAATACTGACGCTTGGCCACTCTTAATGCCACAAGGTAAGTCCGTAAATGGGCTCTCACCTGTGATCGGTCAGATTCAGAGCATGACGATCTCCATCTGCTCTCTAGGCATCTCTTGCGGCACTTCATCACCCTCAGCTCCTCGGTAAACCAAGGGGCCTGGGTGGTTCGCTGCCGCAAGAGAGGCCGCAAAGGCGCAACCCGGTCCAGGGCCCCGGTGGCCGCACTGTTCCATGCAGCCACTAGGTCCTCCATCCGGGTGCGGGTCAGGGCTACAGGAAATGGCCCAAGCTCCGTCTGGAACCTATCAGGTTCCATCAGGCATCTGGGGCAGAACCATTTATTTTATTTATTTATTTCTTACATTTTTAGACTGCCCCCTCTCCCAGAAAGGGACTCGGGGCGGTGTACAGTCAATACAAATAAAATCAGTCATAATAATAAAATACATTTAAAATACATTTGGAGGGGGAGATAGGCTGTACTAAGAAATAAATATATTCTAATCCTAAAAACATCCCAATTAAAACCCCAAACCCAATTAAAATAAAATAAATCCCCGGGAGGTAAAACTAAGAAAGTGCCAGGCCAGCTGATTGAAATAGGTGAGTCTTTAACTTTTGCCGGAAGGAACGGAGGTCGGTGGTAGTTCGAATGTCTGGGGGGAGGTCATTCCAGAGGGTTGGGCCCATCACAGAGAAGGATCTACTCCTAGGTGTCGCCCGCTGGCATTGCCTAGCAGACGGCACCAGGAGGAGCCCCTCCCTCTGTGAGCGGATAGGTCGCAGGGACGTGTGTGGTAGGATGCGATCCTGCAGATAACTATGTCCTATGCCATGGAGCGCTTTAAAGATGGTGATCAATACCTTGAAACGCACCCGAAAGGCCACAGGTAGCCAGTGCAGCTCGCGCAGGAGAGGTGTTACGTGGGAGTAACGTGTACTTCCCATAATAACCCGCGCGGCTGCGTTCTGAACTAGCTGCAGTCTCCGGATGCATCCCAAGGGAAGCCCCATGTAGAGGGCATTGCAGTAGTCCAGGCGAGACGTCACTAGCGCATGAGTGACTGTGCGCAGGGCACTCCGGTCCAGTAGGGGGCGCAATTGGCGCACCAGGCGGACCTGGTGGAACGCCCCCCTTGCCACGGCTGCCACATGGTCCTCCATTGACAGCCGGGCATCGAGGAGGACGCCCAAATTGCGCGCCCGCTCCACGGGGGACAGTTGTTCGCCCCCTATGGCCAGCGATGGAGTCAGCTGGCTGAACCGAGGTGCCGGTACCCACGGCCACTCGGTCTTGGAGGGGTTGAGTTTGAGTCTGTTGTCCCCCATCCAGACCCCGACGGCTTCCAAACACCGGGACACCACTTCGACAGCCTCGTTGGGGTGGTTTGGGGTTGAAATGTACAGCTGAGTATCATCAGCGTACAGGTGGTACTCAACCCCAAAACCACGGATGATCTCACCCAGCGGCTTCACATATGCGTTGAACAGGAGAGGCGAGAGGACCGACCCCTGTGGCACCCCACAAGTGAGTGGCCTCAGGGACGACCTCTGCCCCCCTGTCAACACACATTGCTTCCGGTCGGAGAGGTAGGAGCCGAACCACCGCAAAACGGTGCCTCCGACTCGCATCCCCTCCAACCGGCGCAATAGGATACCATGGTCGATGGTATCAAAAGCCGCCGAGAGGTCTAATAGGACCAGGATAGAGGAACAACCCCTATCTCTGGCCCTCCAGAGATCATCAACCAACGCGACCAAGGCAGTCTCAGTGCTGTGCCCGGGTTGGACATTCCGGTTCTGCCTCCCCGCGATGGGGAGTAGCGGCTGGGAAGTCGAGCCGGAGAAGTGAGTGGTCTGACCATGACAGGGGTGTAATAACTAAATCCCCTACTCCCAGATCACTCCTCCACCGGCCAGAGACAAAGATAAGATCCAGTGTGTGACCTCCCTCATGTGTGGGGCCCTGAATTACCTGGTCAGCTCCATGGCTGTCATGGAAGCCATAAACTCCCGAGCT
Organism: Natrix helvetica; assembly: GCF_964273705.1. Lineage (NCBI taxonomy): Eukaryota > Metazoa > Chordata > Lepidosauria > Squamata > Natricidae > Natrix > Natrix helvetica. The sequence goes on from NC_138558.1 coordinate 22,804,530, forward strand.
ACCTTGGATGTCTCCCCTACCGATGGCAAGTTAAAGTCCCCCATGACCAACAGCCTGGGGGTATCGGCTGCCATCTCGGCGATCACCTCGAGGAGCTCGGGCAGGGCTGCTGATGCATAGCGAGGAGCCAGGTATACAATCAGCAAGCCCAACTGTCTCCCTGGGCCCCATTTCACGCATAGGGACTCACAACCGGTTATCTGTAGCACAGTGGTCTCTCTCGGCTCGAGACCTTCCCTCACAATGACCGCTACCCCACCACCCCTGCCTAGTGCCCGTGACTGATGAAATGCACGGTAACCTGGCGGGCACATTTCCACGAGGGGGAGACCTCCCTCGTGGCCCAGCCAGGTCTCCGTGATTCCTGCCAGGTCCGGCTCCCCCTCCAACACCAAGTCGTTAATCTATATGTGCAGATGGACCTTTGCCTAGGTATGAGTCAGCAGTGTGCTATAGCTGCCAAAAAAAAGTCAATGCACTCCTAAACTACATCGATAGAGCATTTTATACTACACCAAGAGGTAAGGAGAATTTTTCTGACACTGAGAACAATTAATCAATGGAATAGCTTTCCTTCCGGAGTGGTGAGTGTTCCGTCACTGGCGGTTTTCAAAAACAGCCCAGGCAATCATTTGATCAGTATGGTATAAGGTCTCTAGCCTTGAACAGGGAGTTGAACTATAAGACCTTTGAGATCCCTTCTAGTTCTATGATTCTATGTTTCATGGATAGAACAAATAAATTAGGAATTCTATTCTATTCAGTCTGTATTAGCATTTGTATTGACTTTACATTCATGGTATTGCAGGTTTTAGTTCATTTACCCCCCTTGCTTAACTGATCTGCACATGAATGCTATTTTTTTTTAAAAAAAATGCAAATACGTGAAGAAAAAAATCCCCATATAATCGTGTACGCTTTCACATTATTTTTCAAGTGTTTTATCCTTCTGCAAATGTGGACACGATGATAATCTAGGAAGCTGAAATCTCTGGCAAACGGACTGCAGTTCTAAAATTAAATCTTTGAAATTCTCACAGTTAAACTGGGATTCAGGAAATGTTGAGCTCTAAAATGAGACACAGAGCTGAACAATAACAGAACAGAGGAAATATGATCATCAACATGCCTTAGTCTCCATAGATACATATTTAATTCTGAACAGACCCTGTAAATGGAGTAGCATTATGAGGAAAGTGTTCAGAACTATCTGTCTTTGCAGACAAGTGGTTATTTAGCAATCTCTTCTCTATTTGAGTCCATCTAGGTTTTTTCCCCCTGACAGCTCAATAATTCCCGAAAGCAGAGCCCCGAGATAGACAGCAAGGTATCTGTAGGCATTTCCTGCCCCTTCTGACTTCAATTTTCTCTGCTTTTTTAAAAAAAATTAAAATATGACAAATTGAAAATTTTTACTATGTAGACCAAAGAGTCAACCTATAACTTAGGTTTATTTACAAGAATGTTTCTGAGCCCCATGTATAACACACATATTCTTAGAAAATCATTAGCAATTGTAGCCCAGTGCTTTATTTAAAGTGTACCTTCCAGGCCAGAAAAAAAAAGTCATACCTAACCTGGATAATGAAAGGTATACATGGAATATTGAAGTACAACTTTTTCAGTTTGCTTCTGGTAATATTTCCTGACTTTCTCATTAGGGCAGCCATTTTGCAAGTAGGAAAGTAGTAACTCTCATGGCAGCCATTTTATGAAATCTCCCACATTTTCTCATGCAGGAGAAGAAAATTAAAATATCTACATGGCTATGATCTATTCCTTATTGCCCCCTCCCCCAAGCAAAACATGTAGTCTTTGGACAGTGCTAGCATAAAAATAAACATGCTACAGGAATGCAGATGTTGGTAAAATGTCAGGAGAAACATCCTAATGGCAAAAGCAAACAACTATGAAATAATTTAACTAATTTATAATTAATAAATTATACTCCATGTGCTGGATGTGTTTAATCAGAAGTAGACCTTCTCCAGGAATGCTTGAATTTTGAGTTTTGTTCTGATAAACGGTTGGTTGTGGTACGATAGTCTAAATGTTGTCTTCCAGATCTATTAATATAATGATGAATTTATCAAAGGGGAAAAGGATAAGATATAAGTAATTCTATCCTGAATTTTAAATGCTTTAATTTTCAGGTGATCTCCAAGGTGCTGAAGTCAGTATTGGTTCCTCTAGGTTCCTCAACTACCTTTCTTACTCTCTTTTATCTCCTTGGTCCACATACTCAGTGCATCTAACACAGGTGTTTTCAGTCTCTCAGCCATTGATGTGGGGTGGATGGAAGGATGGAGTCTTCATTTTAACTAAAGGCATTTTAAGTCACTCCAGAGATTCAGAAACCTATTTATTTTTCAGGTCCATGCTAACATGCTGAACTAAGACAGAAGGAGGTACCTGGCTTCACAACATGTCAATTAATGATGCCTCAATAGATTATAACACTGTCTTCTATATGACTATGTACAAGTGAATTCCATTGAACCTATAGACTGGGTAAGTTTGAATAGATTTTCAGCACAGTCTTACTATCTTATATCACCTTAAGATTCTTAGTATTGCATTGATTTGAATAATATGTATACATAATCACTCAAGGTAATGAAAGGAAGGATATATATTTTAAAAATTAGACACCGAAATTCTTTAAACCTGACTTGGCAGATCGACAAAGCTAAAAATAATTTGTGTTTGATGGTAAGGAAAGGAAAGGTAAATCTGAGGTCATTCTAACCTTACCTGTTCTTTTGTATAAGAAGTATACATATAATCAGATGTGTTAACTATGTTTTCAGAGCACATTAACCTTCTATGGGGTGTTCTAACAAGATACTTTTGCATATTTGCCACCTGGATTATGGAATGTATCTTTTAAAAAAAGTGTTGCATATGCAATCCTGAGAAGCATAGGCTAGGCAGCAGGAGATCTGATGCCATACTTCCTATAAAACGTACATATCTGTGCAAGACACTGGTGGTAAATTTGTAAATTTATTTGCTAGCCACCAGTGCACCTTTCAGATTGATAATTGCAAGTATTTCAGAGCCTTTTTCTTGGTTAAAAATAGAAGAAATGTGAAATGTGATTCTCTTAAAACCATAAGATTCCTTTGTTTACTTAACTTCTTAACCAGATGCTTCAAACAAAAAATACCTGTTTGTTTACTATAGAGGCAGAGTGGGAGCGTGCTTCAGCCTGATATCTGATGTTCTTATCACTTAAATTTGACCTTGATGCATACCAGAATGGACAATGGCAGTTGGGCTGGCCGTCTTCTCTGCAATGAGAAACGAATTGTCAGTTACAGCAAGTAAATGTGAAACACAGCTCTTAGTTATGGAAAAGAGCTGTCACGTGGTTTGTTATTTGCAATGGTTTTAACAATTCTTCATGGTTAATATTTCAATTGTTTTTATGTCTATTTTGATTGTGCAATTATGGTTTGATCTGACACATGTATAAGACCTCTCAGAGGTTGCCACAAAGAAGAGGGAGTCAAACTATTCTCCAAAGCACCTGAGGGTAGAACAAGAAGCAATGGGTGGAAACTAATCAAGGAGAGAAGCAACTTAGAACTGAGGAGAAATTTCCTGACAGTGAGAACAATTAATCAGTGGAACAGCTTGCCTCCAGAAGTTGTGAATGCCCCAACACTGGAAGTCTTTAAGAAGATGTTGGATAGCTATTTGTCTGAAACGGTATAGGGTTTCCTGCCTAGGCAGGGGGTTGGACTAGAAGACCTCCAAGGTCCCTTCCAACTCTACTATTGTATTGTATTGTAAGACTATCCTTTTACTTCTGTTACTATACACAGAAAAAAGGAAATTAAAGCCTTGCTAATTTAAACAGTCAATTTGTTCAAGACTCATATTTAAAATGTAAAGCAGTTTAGATTATTTTAAGAGGGGCACGTTTGACAGAGAAATTCCTATTTACCATAGACATTTACTGTGAGAAGCCTTTGAACATCATCCAGACAGGTGAGATTGATCTGTACATGCCAAGACTAGCTCTTTCAATACAATACAATAGCAGAGTTGGAAGGTATCTTGGAGGTCTTCTAGTCCAACCCCCTGCCTAGGCAGGAAACCCTATACCGTTCCAGATAAATGGCTATCCAACATCTTCTTAAAGACTTCCAGTGTTGGGGCATTCACAACTTCTGGAGGCAAGCTGTTCCACTGATTAATTGTTCTAACTGTCAGGAAATTTCTCCTCAGTTCTAAGTTGCTTCTCTCCTTGATTAGTTTCCACCCATTGCTTCTTGTTCTACACTCAGGTGCCCTGGAGAATAGTTTGACTCCCTCTTCTTTGTGGCAGCCCCTGAGATATTGGAAGACTGCTATCATGTCTCCCCTAGTCCTTCTTTTCATTAAACTAGACATACCCAGTTCCCGCAATCATTCTTCATATGTTTTAGTCTCCAGTCCCCTAATCATCTTTGTTGCTCTTCTCTGCACTCTTTGTAGAGTCTCCACATCTTTTCTACATCGTGAAAATGAGATGAACCTGTAGAACTACCCATGGCTACGCCAAAATTACATCTGTTCATGTCTGAAATGGAAAAGACAGTTGCCAATAATGCAATAGGTATTATCATTCTTGCCTAATGAAAAACTACAGATTTGTTTTAAAAAAATTGTTATCTATAGTACTTCAAATTTCTAAAACTTCAACTTGCTAAAAAAAATTGAAGAGAAAAAACCAGTGATGAGATCATTTACAATTTTCCTTCCCAAATATCATGAAAACTTCAACTAATTTTGTGGTTTCAGGAAGCCTTCAGATAAAAAGCTTATTCCAATATTGAAATCCTGAGGAATATGTTTATTTCTACAGAAACTCAAATATCAGATAAAATACTTAAGTAAGTGAGACCATTTTGATAGAAGTCAAAAGAATCAAGCAGACCATTTTGCAAGAATTAAGAGGTTATTAAGAAAATAGCAACAAAGCACACATGGGTGAAAATGATCCCATGTTATCCATATACATACAAGCCAATTTTGAAATCAACATTCTTTTGATATTACTGTTCCTATTAGTGCATGCATAGTATGAATAATACACAGTTCACTGTTATTATCTCTTAATGTGCAACAGATTATTCTAAATCACAATAACATCTATTCCGCATATTAAATTAAAGGTAGAAAAGTCCAGATTAAAAGAACCGGATTATTACTTGGTTTGACAGCAGCTCTATAATAGCAGTGAAAAGGGCTTTTTCACCCAGAGATCATTAAACAAGATGATGTTAAAATTAATTCTTAACACTGATAACATAAGTCATTCTGCATCATATATGATGAAACAAACAATCACAATTATCTAGCAATTACATGTATAGCCATTAAAATCCCACAAATTATTAAGCATATTAATGTTCTTTGCTATCTGCTAACATTCTTTCTCTGCAGAATATCATGTATGAGGTTCAATCAACTGAAAATTGAGAAACAATTGGTTCCTAACCAATGGTAAACACTTGATTAGGTCAGAGAAAAGTGTAACTCCAGGAATAAGGGTTCATCCATTACCTTCAATGCAAATTGAGTAAGCAACAGCAGCAAAGCTGGACTTGAGAGAAAGTGAGATAAAATTTTCATTGTCTATTGCCCCAGGTGATATGATAATCAGATAAAACTTCTAAACCATCCTTTCTTCCATTTTTCATTCTGACCAGTAGCATAAATTTTGCCCCCAATATTTGCACAACCCAATTGCAGAAAAATGCAATTGTCACTGGTAACATCTGTCATGCTGTTCTGTAAAAAATAAAAACTCAAAGAACTTAAAGGCGGTTCCACTAAAATGGAAAATCTTGAGAATTTAATCATTCTCTGCAGTTAAGGAATGGGACATTAACCTTAAGGCAACAGTAGGAATGACTGAACTGCTGGAATCCATCTATGCCAGAACGTGAGCCCTGTACAATCTAGTTAGCGGTGAGTTCTGTAACTGTAGGAGATAATCAGATAATTTGGCCTAAACCTCAATATTAAAATGTCTGAATACTTAGAGACCAGTCCAAGCATTGCCACCATAGCAGCAGTGAAAATCTAGGGAAGACCAACTCCTTCTGTTACCAAGGATCTTTTTTTATAAAGTGATAGCAGCATCAAAGACAAAGTATGCACAAGAGTGAACAAAGTATGGTTATGGTGGAAGGAGATAGCTGATGTGCTTTGTGATTGAAGCATTGCCAACATCTAAAAACAAAGGTATATAAAACAATGGTGCACCCAGCAGCTCTATATGGTACTGAGTGCTGGCCAGTCCCTAAATGCCTTGAGCGCACTTTACACGCCATGGAGATCTATATGCTTCATTGATCATTAGGTGCTTCTGTTCCTGACCATGTCTGCAATGACACAGTTTGGAAGCAAATGGGCAATGCGCCAACATCAAAGAAAATGTGAAAGAAATGTCCACAGTGGTGTGACCACATTCTATGAGCAGTTTCCACACCATTGCCTTTCAATTTAACATAGAAGGCAAGTGCCCACATAGAAGGCCGAAGCAAAGATGGCAAGATGCAATAAATGCAGACATGAGAAATGCCTAGTTGGACACACATGCTGCGTTTGATCATGTAAGATGGTGCTTGTTGACCCACAAAGCAGATCCTGCACCTGCAGGGAAAACACTAGGAGGAGGAGGAGGAGGAGGATGATGATGATGATGATGATGATGATGGAGTGGTAGACAAAGACAACTTGCAGAATTTAGGATAGGCTACATGGCACAAAAATTTTATTTTGAAAAACTAGACTTGAAAATAGAATGCACATTTTAAAAATCAATCAATCTGGGGTTACTGCTTGGCATCTGCCATGTGAGATGACCATCTCCAGCTGCTTAATGATAAGGCCAATTCTGGCCATACTTTGCAGACTTTTATTGCCAGATGATATATGCAAGTTTCCATCAGGATATATTCTTCTAAATGACAGTTTCTGGGGATCAAAATCAGCAGAAGAAAACTGCCCATTTGCCTTGATTGGTCATATTGGAAACAAGCCACTGAGCCAAATAAGCTTTTAATTGGATACTCCAGATGTTTAATCATTAGAAAGGAGAGCATCTCTCAAGAAACTGAGCATGTGGCATATATATATTCCTGTTTCTGAAAAGGAACATTAATGAAAGAACAAGTTTATGATACCAAGAAAAAAAAGGAAAAGTGAAATTGCCAAAAAGTTGTTTGAATTAAAAGGAATTATTGATTTGCTATTGGCCTTATTAATGTTTCAAATTTGACATTGAGAATCTCTAGATATTTCTGCTCCATTTCCTGTACGTAGTACTTAACTAATAAACACTTACACACATTTTATAGATTGTACTTAATATTTTCTATTGTCATAATTGAATAAGGTCTTGAGGACTTGAGCAATATTACTCTGATGGAAGATAATCACTGAATATACACAGTCATACAGCACAGGTAATTATAAAGAGCCAGGGGAGGGAAGTTAATATTAGCTAATATTTTTTTTCTAAAGACCCATCTGCATAGCAGAGTTTTAAAATATTTTCAGTGAAAAAATCTGTGCCTTTTTTTTTTCTGGTGAGATGATGGCACCATAAAGTTATTTACTATAATTCTGTCCGCAGCAGGGGCAATGGCTGACTGGGGAATTTAGGAGTTGAAATCTATAAGTCTTACAGTTGTCAAGGTTGGACACCCCTGGTCTACAATTTTTTTTTGCCAAGGTCAGATTAATACAATTTCAGTATGTGCAGCTGCACCAAATTCCAGAAAAAGTGGGTATCTCTCCAGTTCTCAAACATTCTTGCCTCCCTGTATTCAAACATCTCCTGCTGTGATAGACAAACATCTGGAAATTATGCCAAATAATCTCAATTGTTTAAAGTTTCCTCTCTTGTGGACTCATCTGTCTATCTTGTTTGTCTGCTGTGCAGGAAACTCTTAACCCTTTGCTGGTCAAGTGGATTTTTGGAGCCTAAATAATGTGGCCTTCAAGCCTCCCTGGGGTGAAATAAAACAGTTTAGGTGAAATGGAAATCTGTGGGGCATAATAATAAATGATTTTTGTATCCTAAGGACACAGATAAACCTTCAAGTGGCCTCAACAACTCTCTAAAAGAATGCAAATGACCAGCTTCTCTGCAAGGAATATAAATCCGTCCATTCTCCATCATCCAATCATAGCTGAAGAAGCTTCTTCAATGAGGAGCGAAACATCTTCAAAGAAAAAACAAGAAAGTCCAGTTGCCTCCTGAAAATGCACATTTGGGACAGACATCTTAAAGTTGCCAAGGTTGAGTAACAAAGGCTGAGGATTAATTCATTTCACCCCAGGACATTCATGTTTCCAATAATGTTGTCATTACAATAAAAATGGAATACAGATAGTCCTCACCTTACAACCACAATTGAGCGCAAACATTTTATTGTTAAGCAAAACAGTTGTTAAGTGAGTTTTGCTCCATTCTATGACTTTTCTTGCCACAGTTGCTAAGTGAATCGTTGCAGTAGTTAAGTTAACAATATGGTTATTAAGTGAATCTGGCTTTCCCATTAACTTTGCTTGTCAGAAGATCACAAAAAATGACCACATGACTCCAGAACACCACAACCATCCTAAATATAAGTCAGTTGACAAACATCCACATTTTCATTATGGGGATGCTGCAGCAGTCTTAAGTGTGAAAACTATCATAGGCCACTTTTTCCAGTACGATTGTAATTTTGAATGGTTACTAAACAAATTGGTGTAAATCGAGGACTACCTGTACTTTGTTTAATTGAAAATGATCGAAAGAAAATACATGCGTAATGAAGAATATATAAAGGGTGATTATTAAGTCATTTTGTTCCCTGTGGCTATTATCAGCACAGAAGCAGCAGCTGCTCTCCCAAAGAACTGTTTGTCTAAGAAGCACAAACTGAACTCTCCCCCCGGGCAGGAACGTCACCTTTATTTTGTTTCCAAAATAAACTGTGATACCTTAAGATGGTACAAGAAGTACTGCTGAACTTTGCAGAATCTACTATGCTGTAAAGTTTCAATTAACCCAGGGGCAGCAAACTTCTTCTGTAAAGGGATGTTGGTCTTACCGGATACACTCCTTCTCATTGAGCATCCAGGAAAGGGTTGACCTCATCTGCTTAGTTGATTGGACTGAATCTGTCAGAGCTGTGAGGACACGCCTCTGTTGCAAGGGCTCCCCAGCTTTTGGTGAAAATGAAGTGACAGACTCAAGGATCTTCATTATATGGACCGAGGACCAGATGATCTTCAGGTTGGGGCTGGATGCTATTTCCACTCAATGAGAAGGAGCGTATCAGGTAAGACTAATGCCCCTTCTTCATTGTGGTGGAGATAGCATCCAGGAATGGGACATAACAAAGCTGGCTTGTCCTTAAGGGTGGGCCACAGTCTGGTTCCCTGCTCTGTGTGGACACTCTGCAGCACCTGTCTGCCAAAGGACACCTCAGCCGAGGTGAAGACGTCCAACTTATAATGCTTGATAAATGAGGAGCGAGAGGACCACATAGATGCTCAACAGACCTGTTCTAATGTGGCCAGTGTTGCCCACCCTGCTGTTGTAGCTGTGCTCCTGGTGGAATGGGCCATTACACGCCAAGGTAACAGAAGGGCTGAAGATCATAGGCATTGGTGATGCACGCCCTTATCCACCTACCCACTGTTGATGAAGTTACCTTCCTGCCCAGTGCAAAGGGCTGGAAAGACAGGAAGAGGGACTCTGACCTCCTAAAAGAGGAAGTCCTCTTAATATATATGTGGAGAGCCCTCCTGACATCCAAAGTGTGCTACTTCTGCTCCAGGGCATGAGTTGAGCCCAGGCAGAAGTTCGGCAGAATCAGTTTTTGTGCCCTGTGCACAGGTGCACACCTTTGGGACAAAGGAAGCTGCAATACCATGCCATCAGGATGGAAAATACATAGGTTCTTCCTCACAGAGAGGGCCACCAGTTCCAAAATCCTCCTGGCCAATGTAATTGCCACTAGAAAAGCTACCTTAAGGGTAAGGAAGTGCAGGGTGGCTGATCTCAATGGCTCAAAGGGGGCCATGCTAAGTGAGTTCAATACTTTGGACAGGTCCGAGATAGGCTACTTGTGCACCACTGAGGGTTGCAATTTGGCTGCGCTCCTTAGGAACCTGTGCACAGTGGGATGCTGGGCCAGGGACTGTAGTTTCCCACATGTCAACACCAAGGACAGTGCTGCCACCTATACTCCTGATGGTATTGGGTGTTAGCCCTCTATCTAGTCAATCCTGGAGAAACTCCAGGATCTGGGCTAGTGTCACCTCCATGGGATGAATACCTGTTCTTGCACACAAGGTGCAAAATGCCTTCCAAGTGGCATTGTATATGCAGTCGGTGGAAGGCCTCCTGGAGGCTTGGATTGTTTTAATGATCCTGGAGATAAAATTGTCCTCCCTTAGAACACTCCACTCAAGTGCCAGGTGGTCACTGTGGTTCCGGATGGACCAAGGCCCCCTGGCTGAGGGAGATCTTGTCCTGAAGGATCCTCCAGGTTGAGCCACCGATAGGTTTACTAGGTCGAAAAACAAGGGCCTTCTGGGCCAGTGTGGGGCCAGGAGTAGGACCAACACCTTCTCTGCCAGGACCTTCCTGATCACCCTTAGAATAAGGGGAAGAGGAGGGAATGCATACAGCAGCCCTGGAAGCCACGGACAGTAGAGAGCATCGACCCCTTCCACCCCTGGTGCCGGAAACATGGCATAAAATCTCAGTAATTGAGAATTGTCTGGGATGGCAAAGAGATCCACCGCCGGGAGACCAAAACAGTTCGTCAGTTTCTGGAATAGTGATGGGTGCAGGCACCACTTCACGTGGTTGATTGAAGCTCTGCTGAGCCAGTCTGCCTGCATGTCTATCACCCCAGAGATATGCTCCATCATAATGGATACCAGATGCCTCTACACCCAGAGGCGAGCCTCTTGGCCTCCTGCATGAGGAACCTAGAGTGGGTATCCCCTTGTCAGTTGATGTGGGTCTTTTTTTTTTTTTTTTTTTTTTTTCAAGAAGTTTTATTGGTTTTTTTAAAAACATTTATGCGGAAAAGGGTAAGTGGAATAGTTACAAATTTTGGCAGTTGCAAGTATGGCAGACGCCCCCTCCCTCCAGACTCCTAGGTTACATCAAAATATCAAACCTTATTACATAGTCATAAAAAAAATCAGCATATTAATTCTAGAAAAAATACTTTTCAATCAGTTTATATAATTATAATATATAGTCTAGTTGTAGATTCATTAATACTTTCGGTCTGTTTATAACATTGTGGTTTTCTTATTTATTTTTGTGATCTGAGCTTTCTTGGTGTTGCCCCTTCACCCCCCGCTGGCAGAGCTCCGGCCCCTCCCGTGTCCTGCATAACCGTTGTAGTGTCATCTGTTTTTTCTAGGTTCGCTTTGTTTTTTTCCATAAAGGCCTGTGCCTCTATGGGTGTGTTGATTCTGATTCTTGTCTCCTCCCAGAATATCAGCATACCTTCAGGCATCAACCATCTAAACCACACCCCCTTCTGGTATAATTTATTCGCCAATTGCGAATAGCTTTTCCTTTTTTCCCTAATTTTTTTGGGAATCTGCTTTAGAATGGTTATCTCCCTATCGTGGTATGTCAGTGTTTGCCCCCTTTGTACACCCAGAATTTCATCTCTTGTGGTTTTCCTAAGAAATTTAATATGAACCTCCCTGGGTACATTATGTGTTCTGGCATATGCTGAATTCACTCTATAAGCTAGATCTATCTCCCATTCCATCTGCTGTTTATCTTTGTGTATGTATTCAGCTAAAATGTTAGTCATAATGTCCCTTATATTTTCCCCATCTGCTTCTATTACATTTTGAAATCTAAGATAAAAGGACATCCTTTCAAACTCTGCTTTCATTTGTTGGATGTCAAGTTCTTTGTTCCCCTTCTGTAAGGCCTCTACCCCCCCCCTCGCCTCCGCCACCCCACCCTCCACAAGGTCCAGTCTCTGTGAGTTCTTAAAGATTTGGGCTTGATTCTGTTTAATTTCATCTTTCATTTCCCTTAACTGTTTCTTAATTTCCTCCTGGCCTTGTAGAATTTGTTGAAGCATTTGTTGGAAGTCTATCTCTGTAGTCTTGGGTTGCATCAGTTCTGATATCTTTGACTGTGTAGCTGGACTAGACGTTGCAGACGTTGGAGCAGAAGTAGCAAAGCCAGGCTTTCCAGGAGGTGGTCTTTTTGGAGACATGGTTTATGAAGCAAGGAGATCAGTCAAAATAGAGACTGGGCAGCTGGAGAGGTAGAGCAGGCAGGCGAATTCAGAAGGCAGAGGATCCAAACAGATGGGGATTTCTTTAGTCACTCTAGCAGTAGATGAAAGTTTTTTTCTCCAAAGAGTTCAGAAAGTAGCAATCCACAAGAAATTCCTCTGGGTGACTCGGAGACAAAGACCGGAAGCCTGAATTTTAAAGGTGGAGTCAGGTTTCACAATTCATGAAGACAACGGAAGTGTGCCATCTTGCCCTGCCAGCTTTGGGCTCAGAGGCATAGTAAAATTTTTAAAAGTTCAAAAAGTTCTCAGTTCATCCATTAGTTCTGGAGCTAGGTCGAATGAAAATCACTTTTATAGGGGTGAGGCATCATTAGTTGGCTCTCCCCCCTCCTCCTCTCTGGGGATGGAAGGAAAGTCTTTTCAAGCCGCTTGTCCAAGGGAGGGGGGGAAATCCCCCTCCCTCTAGCCGCACCTCTAGCAGGGATCCGAAAGTTTAACTTTTTAAAAGTGCTGAAAAGTTCATCAATTCAAAAGCGAAGGAATGCAGAAAGGAAGCCTCTCACCATACTGCCGCTGCTTCGTTCGGAAGTGTGTTCTCCGATCGGCATGGGGCGAGACGCGTGCGCACGCACGTCCTCCAAAACTGCTCCCCGATGCCTAGAACGAAGCGGAGGAGCCCCCGCCAGCCGCCGCCGACGCCAGGACCCTCCGCGAGCCGTTCCTTCGGCAAGGCGCCCCTCCAAGGCGTCTTGTGCCCCCCCAGAAGCGGGGGAAGCCCACCGGGAGAGCTGGAGCAGGCAGCAATCTGCCTGTCGCCGTAGCCGCCAGAAGGCGGGGAATGGGACCACGTGTGCAGGAGGGAGGCTGAGGCTAGAGGAGCCTCCTGCACCTCCCTCCTGCACACGTGGTCCCATTCCCCGAGGCTCCTCAGCGCCTTTTCCCTTTCCCCCTTTTTTTTCTTTTCATGATGAGAGCGGTGAGGCTCTGCCTCCCCTGCCTCTCCTGACCGCACATCCCTGATGGCTGTAAAACTCCAGGGAACCCCTAGAGAGCAAATACACAGATAATTAATTACTATACGGCTAACCTTTAACCTTTAACAGTGCATCACAGGACAAAATTTTGTCAACCGAAACACCTGAAATGGGCTAATTTACAGAATGCTTCCAAGATTCAGGATCCATGACTCCCGTCATGGAAACATTTTATGACATAAAAATTGTCAAAATGAGCCTTGGTGGTGCAGTAGTTAGAATGCAGTACTGCAAGCTATCTCTGCTGACTGCTGGCTGCAGTCCAGCATTTCATTTCTCACCAGGCTCAAGGTTGACTCAGCCTTCCATCCTTCCGAGGTGGGTAAAATGAGGACCCAGATCATTGGAGGCAATATGCTGACTCTGTAAACCGCTTAGAAAGGGCTGTAAAGCACCTTGAAGCAGTATATAAGTGCTATTGCTGTTGTTATAAAGTATTTTATGACATAATACAAAATGTCACAAAACATTTCCTGTGGTCAACTCCTGATCTTTGAATGTGCTACACAATTCACCATGAGCTACTTTGAAGGCAGATACATCTCTGAATATCTCCCTGAATTTTTAAGAATTTCTATTATCCCACTCACATTATAAGCGCTGTCATGGTTGAAAGCACTGAAGAACCTGGTAAGGAAATATTTCTGAAACAATGACCCAAGACATGGATTGTCTAGTAATTCATTATAGTGGTCATCAGGATTTTGAAACTATTTATGGTTATTCTTTAAAACACCGTTCCAGGGAGCAGTCAGTGATTTTAAGTCTAATGGTACTTGTGGTCAGGCCGCCACTGGAGGGTGCAGATATCTTGGTGGCTGAAGATCTTGTGTTACAAGTGGTTTTGTCTCATTGGAGAATTGTGTAACAGCCTTTGTAAACTGCATCAGCTTGCTGTCTAAGCCTAGCAATTTATTAATTTTTATTCTTTAACTGCACAATTTCTCTTGCCTAACACACGCTATCTAAAATGCAATTATTATTTGGAATAATTACCGGTAAACTCTCATTTCATCTGTCTCCTTTTCATTATCCATTAATGATACTATGTTAAAGTTATCTTCCTTTCCACATTTCTTAATATATATTGGGAGAGTAAGAGAGAAGGCCTTTACTTTATGAGGTGCCTCAGAGATCTGTCCTTTTCCTGCTTATTTTCAAAAACAATGGGAGAAATCATTTGTCAGCAAGGAATGTGGAGTCATCTACATGTGTTAACAGTATATGGGAGACAGAAGACCCACAGACTATTCAAAAATCAGATAAAAGACATCTCAACCCACAGAAGGAATATGGCCATGGAAAGCATTTCAGAAGGGACACCCCCTAATTTTCTGAGCAGAAAAAAAGGGAAGAAGAGATCCTTGCAGACTTGCCAGATTCAGTTGATATAATCTTACAATAAAGACAGTGTTAGTATTCATTGATGTGCTTCTTATCTGGACGACCTCAAAGGGCTAACATCAGTCTGGCAAGTCTGAAAAGGTAGAATGGTAACCTGAGAAAATGTCTCAGAACAAGCCCTCCCTAGTTGTCATGAAGATAAAGGAGGGGGGATATATGTTAATATATATTTAAATAATATTGGTCTACATCACTTTGGTTTCGTAGTCTGGTTTACCTTGAAGGAGTGACAGTGGGATACATTATTTCATAGAGATTGGTTGCAAAGTTTCATTTAATTAAAGTTCCATCTCATTTTTCTATCATCAAACTGAACCAAAATTTCAGAAGTCAAATAAAATCAATTCACATCAGAATAGCCTCTACAGACATAAATGTATGCATTTATAAAACCAGGCTGCAACACAATAGCTCAGGTATGTCAAATACGCAGCCCGATGGCCAGATCCAGACTTCACAGGCCATGCCCATCCTAGCCCCACAAGGGGGGGGGGGATCCCGACATGTCACAATAAGACCCACAAAGTGATCAGGTTTGACTCCCCTGAAATAGCAGCAACAAATATATAGAAATCAAATGACAAAGAAACCAAATATTTCTTGCAAGAGGCTAGAGCCAATAAAATAATTTTATTTGACTCTTTCTGCACTCTTTTATGCAGAAGGTACAAAAGAAATACCCTATAAACCGTTATGCTAATATAGCAGAGACCAAAGTGGCTTAGGTAATCTAGCTTTTGAGTGGTTCTGATCAGTTAGACAGTACATCTGTCTAATCTTTGCCTTTACGTTCTAATATTTTTTAACATCCACAAGTAACAAAAAGATAACTTTCTTAGTTTCTCATAGAAAGGTATCTAAATTCAGGTAGTACCACCTCAGGGAACCCAAAGGGAATCAAACTCTAAAGGGTTACCCCATCCAGAGGTCAACTGTTAAAATTGCAGATAACCTCTTGATCCCTATTGCATGCTTTCTTCAAAATGCATGAGAACCTAGGTCTTGCTGTAATGGGATAATATATAAAATAATATATATTTATGTAATATATAAAACAGTCAAATTTCAATTACCAATTAAGATTTCTGTAGAAAGAGACAATATCACAAACCAAATGGAAACATATCCTTCCACAAGCAAGAATTGTTTTGCCCACCTATAAAGTACTTTTCATCAATAACTTGACCCTTTTCAAATCAGTTGGCTTATGTGACACAATTCTATATGGCAATGTTTTTCAACCTTGGAAACTTAAAGAACTGTAAAGTTGAAGTAAGGCTGTGTAGAGAATTCTGGGAGTTGTGGTCTGCAAATCTTAAAGTTCCCAGGTCTTAGAAATACTGCTACATGGGATCAGGCTGTTAAAAGGACAGTTTGGTACAATGGTTAAAATGTTAATAGAACCCTTTGGTTCTAGTCTACCTTAAGTTGGGACTCTTCCCCAGGATGACTGCTGAATGGTAGGAAATTTTCTTTTTATTGCTGACATCTGATGAATTTTCAGCCAAAGCTGGATCTTTGGCAGTGGTACTCCCTCGATTTGAATGGGAGCACTTAGGAATGACCCAAGTTGTGCTTCAAACAGCTGGGAAACCCATCTGGGAAGTGGAGTCTTGAAGATTCCAGGTCAGAAAATCGCTGCCCATCCAACTTCCTCTTGGCAGTTCATTTTTTTAAGTATGATTGGATTTTAACTTCATCTTTTGAATTTTTTTTTTGTTTCACTTTGCTTTTTATCTGTAAAAGGTGACCAGCTGGCTGAATGCTGATTCATTTTAACTCCTAGCTGGGCTTTATCTGTTTTCCCCCACCCCCTTTTATAGTGTTATTTTGAATAACTTTTACTTTTCCATAAGGAAAGGCAGCATGTTCCTAGATAATTAAAGTGGTTTTATTTGATTTACATCTATATCGGGCTCTCACGACAGAGTTTTTGCATTTTATTAATTTGCAAATTGTTTGGAGCTTTTAAAAAAAATATTTTCTCTTTGGATCAAAATATTCCCAAAATATCTTCCCTGTTTCTTTATCTAGTTCTTCACTTTGCTTCAGCATTCTTTGTTCCTTGTTTTCTTTTATTTATCATTGTTAAGCTACACAGAGCAAGTAAGAGCATCATTAAGTTACACAGAGCAAGAATGCATTATATTTCAGGTAAGCAAATGTGTCTGATATTTGGAAAAAAGATTATTGGTAACATGCAACCGTTTCGTTGAATGCTTTTTTAAAAAGTTTGATCAAATGATAATGTCTGTGCAAAATATTCAGATGCATGCAGTTTGGGATAATTAGATTCACAAAAGAACGTGATTTGAAAGCAGAAGATTCAGTGGTAAGAAATATGGACTGTATAAACTTAGAACATACGCCTCTCCAAAGTCTGTGTTCTTTTACAACAGCAGAAATCTGATTGGGTGGATAAGTACCATAATAAATTGGTTTTATATTTGAAACAGTAACATATTACTATTAACTCTTGGGATGATTTGGAATAGATAAAATGCCATGGTAAATTTTCTATGAGTAGATTACAATAACAATTTGTTAATAGACAGTTTTGAAACTTTATCTTGCCTTTTTTATTATTCTTGTTCTTCTTGTTAACTATTTTGTCATTAATGTAGTAAAAAGGTGAAAGGTTAATAATTTTCAAATAGATTTAGTTATTTAAAAATTGGGGGAGCCTGTTTCACAAGGGTGGGAAACTAATATTTTAGTAATGTATTAACCAGTATTCAACTAGGGGGGGGGGGATAATATATGTAATAGGTAATAGTTTTCTAGCACTTTTTTCAATGTCTTGTTTTGTGTTTTTTCTTTTGTGGGAGGGTTTGTTTTGTTTTTGTTTTTTATTAAAAATAGAGGGGGGAAAACTCTACCTAACCCCTTTATGTTTTCTGGGTAAATTCCATCTATTCATTATCTCAACCCATTCTGTCGCACCATATGGTTATTCTGAAGGCAAAATGGAGGCAGTGAGATTGTGTATTTCATCTGGAAGAAAAGCAGGCTATAATTCTAACAAATAATAACTCAAGCAAGATCAAGCCTTTAAAGAGCTTCCAGTTGAAATGGCACAGTAGTCAGAGAAGCATACATACTCTGGCATTCCCTGCAGTTTTATTTTCCTGACAATTGTTTAAATGTTACTGTTGGAAGGAGAAACAGGTGATTAACTTCAGTTTTATTATCAAAGAGGGTCTGTTTGTTGATTGCTTGGATGGCACCCAAGAAAGTTCTGCTTCTACTTTCCCCAGAAGGCAACAGCTGCGTAGACTTAGATAGATGTTGTGTCTGCCTTCAAGGGATCAGGGAGAGATATAAAACTATATTAAATCTATTGTTATCTCCATAAATACCAGACTGAATACAGTGAAAAACAGACTATCTCAACTGGAAGATCATGATAAGTCTGTTGATCCATCTAAAACTGATTTAATGAAGTCTAATAGGAGGCTGTAGGACAAAGACATGCACAGTACCTAAATCTCTGTCTTGTTGGTCCAATTTTGAAATGGTGGGAATTTAACTAAGACAGGAGGGGCTAATTTGTTCTCCTTACAGTAGCACGAATACATGGAATATCAATATTTTTGATGATTTTTAAAAGAATATCAACTTCTCTTTTGCTATCATTTTTTGCGTACTACTGGTAGGCTTAGTTATTGTGAAGTTTCTCCAATTTTCTATGATGGATGAATGAAAGCCAAATCTACTAACAAAGAATAAATCCTGCATTATGTTTTTTTTGGGGTGGGGGGAGAAGACAATAATATAGAAAGATGTTTGGTTTAATGAAAACCTGCCTTATGTGATGAATTTTCAATATATTATTAAGTGCACAGTAGTAGTAACTGTGAAAGGGATTTTGGAGTCCTAGTGGACAACCATTTAAATATGAGCCAGCAGTGTGCAGCAGCTGCCCAAAAAGCCAACACAGTTCTAGGCCACATTAACAGAGGGATAGAATCAAGATCACACGAAGTGTTAATGCCACTTTATAATGCCTTGGTAAGGCCACACTTGGAATACTGCATTCAGTTCTGGTCGCCACGATGTAGAAAAGATGTGGAGACTCTAGAAAGAGTGCAGAGAAGAGCAACAAAGATGATTAGGGGACTGGAGACTAAAACATATGAAGAACAGTTGCAGGAACTGGATATGTCTAGTTTAATGAAAAGAAGGACTGGGGAGACATGATAGCAGTGTTCCAATATCTCAGGGGTTGCCACAAAGAAGAGGGAGTCAAGCTATTCTCCAAGGCAACTGAGGGTAGAACAAGAAGCAATGGGTGGAAACTAATCAAGGAGAGAAGCAACTTAGAACTGAGGAGAAATTTCCTGACAGTTAGAACAATTAATCAGTGGAACAGCTTGCCTCCAGAAGTTGTGAATGCCCCAACACTGGAAGTCTTTAAGAAGATGTTGGATAGCCATCTGTCTGAAACGGTATAGGGTTTCCTGCCTAGGCAGGGGGCTGGACTAGAAGACCTCCAAGGTCCCTTCCAACTCTACTATTGTATTGTATTGTATTGTAAGTATTGAAGATAGAGGGGGGGAATTCAGCCCCAAATGTTCAAATACAGAAGAGTTAAAGGAAAACTTAAATCTCATCTTTATGTCAATGAAAACTAACTTGTTAATCTAGGTAGTGAGCAACCAAAGCCTACAAAAATTAATTACTAAAAGAATTGAAAGGTTTTTTGAAGGAGAATGTAAGGCAACTCATAGATTTAATTGACTATCTTGATAAGAATAAGCAGATCTCTGCAGTGCTGGTTTTCTTGGACGCAGAGAAGGCCTTCGATCGAGTGAATTGGAACTTTCTAACCAAGACTTTGGAAAAGATGGATATGGGACCACGATTGCGGCAGGCGATTGGAGCAATTTATCAGCAACAAAATGCACAACTTATTATTAATGGAAATTTGTCAACAACTTTCGAGATACAAAAAGGCACAAGACAAGGTTGCCCATTATCCCCATTGTTATTTATTTTAACTTTGGAAGTCTTGTTGAACGCAATTCGGGACTCAAAATCCTTAGATGGCATAGCTATCAGGCAAAAGGAATACAGAACTAGAGCATTCGCCGATGATCTGGTTGTTACCCTTTCACATCCTTTGAAATCAATAATCCAGATGAAAAATATCATAATAGAATTTGGCATGGTGTCTGGGTTTAGACTAAATCCAAACAAAATGAAAATGATGGTTAAAAACATGACAGAGACTCAAAGAAAGAGACTTGTAAGTTTAGCTGGTTTTGAAATAGTTTCTAAAGTTAAATATTTAGGAATACAAATTTCAGAATCAAATACAAAACTTTTCTCAAATAACTATGAAGTGTTGTGGCAAAAGATACAGAAAGATCTTGAAGCATGGAAAAAGTTACAATTGTCTTTGCTTGGAAGGATCTCAGCAATTAAAATGAACATTCTACCTAGATTTATCTTTCTATTCCAGATGATTCCGGTGCTTAAGTCAGATAAAACCTTGTTAAATTGGCAAACAACATTAAATAAATTTGTTTGGAAGGAGAAAAAACCGAGAGTAAAGATGAAGATTATGCAAGATACACGTGAAAGAGGCGGCCTCAGACTCCCAAACCTTCGATTATATTATGAAGCTGCGGTATTAACGCATGTAGCAGATTGGTTTGGGAAAACAAAAATGGAATTGCTGAATATAGAAGGCCATGATCTTGTTCTGGGATGGCATGCATATCTTTTTTATGAAGACAGGGTAGATAAAGTGTTTAACAACCATGTTCTCCGAAGTGCCTTGATGAGAATATGGAAGAAGCACCGGCCCAACTGGGATTATAAAATACCGCTTTGGTTGGATCTTGCAGACACCATGGGGATTATGAATATTAAGTCACTCGGGGGTTGTTTATATAAAGATGTGCTTATTGCTGATGGGGGCGAATGGAAGTTAAAAACTTTGGAACAGCTGTTGGAAGAAGGAATTACTTTAAATTGGTTACATTACATACAGTTACAGAAAAGATGGGAAGAAGATCGCAGGGTAGGTTTTATGGATAAAGAAGTGGAACTGATTAAGCAGATAAAAGAGACTGGTCCAAAACAAGTTAAAAGAATATATAATGTACTGTTGGAAAGAGACTCAGAAAGTGAATTGGTTAAGGATTGTATGATTAAATGGGCTCAGAATTTTGGTGAAGTGGTTATGTTGGAAACGTGGGAAAAAATATGGGTTCAGAATGTTAAATTTACACAGTCACAGAATTTAAGGGAGAATTTTTATAAAATGTTTTACAGATGGTATTTAGATCCTAAAAAATTATCATGCATGTACCCAAATGTTCAACCAAAATGTTGGAGATGCGGGTGTCTAGATGCTACCTTTTTTCATGTTTGGTGGACTTGTAACAAGGTGAAAGCTTTTTGGATAAAAATATGGTGGGTTATGCAGAATGTATTTAAGAAAAGAATACAATTCACTCCGCAAATGTTTTTATTGGGTATAGCTAAGGATTTTACCAAAGGGGAAACAAAATTGGCCTTGTATATGGTCACAGCAGCTAGGTTGTTGATTGCGCAACATTGGAAAAAAGATTTTTTACCGATAATTGATCAATGGATTCAGAAGGTGGCGGGGTTCACTGAAATGGCTAAAATTTCAGCTTTCTTAAAAGCTCAGAAACAGGAGGATTACACACAGGAATGGGCAAAATGGATTGATTATATACAGAATAAATACCAGACTAGGAGTTATTATGTAGCCTTTAGGTAAGAATGTTTAGACCGATAGATGATCAGAGTAAATAGTATATGGGATGTTTGGAATTGTTAGAGTGGTATACAGCGGAAGTCAGGGGGGTGGGTTTGTGTGGGAGGTGGGGGAGGGTTAGGGTGGAGGGTGGGGTAATATATATGTATGAATAAATTAGAAGATGGGATTAATGAAACATTGTTATGCAAGGAGAAATTTATATTAAGAGTTATAGATGTTAAATTAGCTTAGAAAATGGGATCAATGTGTTATTATTAATCTAAGAGAAATTTATATTGTGTTTGTTGGGAGGAGAGGGGTTACGAGTAATCTATTTTAAGATGGGGGGGAGGAGGGGGCAAAGTATTTGGTATAATATTTGAAAGTGAATTTTTGGGGGGGTTGGGGGGTATAGCATTTGTATGAGATTTATATTGTATGGTGGGGGGGGTGAAAAGGGGGAAAATTGTTTGTACAAAACTCTTTTAATAAAAAAAAAAGAATTGAAAGGTTTTTCTCTTATAGGAGCTTTAAATAAAAGCCTGGGACAGCTCAGATTTGTCTTGTTTTTGACTCTTTTTTTTTCACAAGAAGAGCTGAATCATCTCTTCTTGTGTTGGTGTCAAACTAGGTAAACTGAAACTTCACCTCCCCAAAATCTGGAATTGGAGATTCAGGAACAGAGCATCCATCCAGGGAACAGTGGAGCTAGTTACATATTAGAATACGTACCTGATTTTAAATTTGAAAGATGATGTAAATGGTATTCCTTTGTTATCGTGTCTGAAATGATATCTTCTGCCTGACACTAGAAGACCAACTCTGTTATTCTGTTATGCTATGTTCTATATACTCTTGTTCTCTCTGGGATCTATGTGGACATTTGTAAGTATTCTTGGTTTGGGAGTGGTCAGACAGACAGACAGATTGACAGACTGACTGACTGACTGACTGACTTAAGCAATGGAATAAAAATTCTATTTTACAAACAAAGTTTGTGAAATTACGTTTATCATAGATCAATGCTTTATATCAATTGAAAGATGGATGAAATGAATAGATAATTATTAAATAATTCTTTTTCTCCTCTAACAATTTAAACTTAACTAACAGTTGTTTCTTTTAGTTGAAGCATATGCTATAATTTGGTGGTGTTGCATACAAAAAGCAGTATGGTAAACAATTCAATTAATTTGAAGTATTGTATCCTGTTCCACCTGATTAACAAAATCTTTATCTTTCAGTAAAGATACATTCAAATATCCCTTAAAGTATGTAAATAATCATCAGATAAATCAGTGAGCTTCAGAAGCATGGTCTGAGTTTAGGATATATACTGTATAATTTAACTTTAGATATTAAAAAATGAGAAGCCATCTAGCCAAAAGTCACTTCTATATGTAGAGAGAGAAATGTATGCATACTATTTCAATGGATTTTGACTTATTTTTGTTTTACACAAAATGTTGTGCTGTGGATGAACGTGATTTATTCAGCTTCTAATCACAAGTGATTAGCAATAGTGCACTTTCACTTTTATTAGGCTATACTTCACCTATCAAAAGTTCTCATCTTTTCTTTTTTAATTTAGCTTTAAAACTCTTTGCTTGAATTGTCACAATTTTTTAAAATAACAATGGAATTACGTAGAAAGTACTTTGTCCAATTTTATTCTTTACGGATAATATTTCATGTTTTATAAGTTTCAAATTGTTTTATATGGAATGGAATGGAACGGAACAGAATGGAACAGAACAGAACAGAATAGAACAGAATAGAACAGAATAGAACAGAATAGAATAAAGATGGAAGGGACCTTGGAGGTCTTCTAGTTCCACCCCCTGCTCAAGCAGGAGTCCCTACCATTTCACACAAGTAGTCTTTACCTATAAATGTATAGCATTACCTTATTAATACATGAACTTAAAATCTTACCTGATTACATTAAATAAAATTTGATGCCAATAGGTCACAGCAACTATTAAAATACATAAGATTAGGACTTGCATTTAAAATTCCAGAAATTTGTCTCAATTATCAATTATCCTGGGACTTTGCCACAGTCATAAATAAATAATGTTTAAGAAGCAAGTTAAGAAAATGGGTGGCCCATTAATGGGAAAAGATGAAAAGAAAATGACATACACTAGGGAGAAAGCTTTATACCTTCTTTGCATCTGTGTTTATGCAAAAAGAAAATAATATTTTTTTCTCAGCACTGAACAGCAATTTGTTTGACAAGGCCCAAAGCTCAACTCTGTCAAGGTCCTTATGACTCTTGAGTCTGTCTTCCAAAGTGTTAGCAATTTCCTCAAGGTTGGTGTCATCTAGAAATTTGATGAGGGACCCTTCAATCCTATTATCTAAGTCATTTATGAAGACATTGAAGAGCATTGGACCCAAGACACAACATTGTGGTACTCCACTGCATGCTTCCTTCCATGTAGATGTGGCTCCATTGAGGATCACATGCTGCATGAGGTTGGTCAACAAATTCATCTGGTAATGTTACTGTCTACCCCACATTGTTCTAGCTTACCAAGAAGTACACTTGGTAAGGGTTTACTTTATCAAATGCCTTATAAAGTCTAAGTATACTAAATGCACATAGTTTCTTCTATGGTTCTGATTCCTTCTTCTATGGTTGTGATTCTGTGATTCTGATTCCTCCAAACATGTTTTTCTACTTCACAATCTTTCTTTTGGCCCTGATATTTCCAGTAGTCTCCTATACTGTTGAAGTATTAAACAAAGCTGAGATTATAGAGATGAGCCAAGGTTCGATAGGTGTCACCATTTGACTAGAACCATAAAACAATGCTAATAATGTATTTATTCTCCAACGGTGAATCGCTCTGTAACTTAAACAGTAAGAAGAGGAAGGGATTAGCTGGTACTTTCTATAAGTAATAAAAATAGGAACAAATGTTCTCATCTGGAACGGCTTAAGAATTATTTGAGTACTCATTGAGCATGGCTAATGGTAGAGAAAACAAAAAAATGGAAATGAGGTCATAGGATTGGAAGGGCTCATAAAGTTCATTTGAGTGCAGCCCCTTGCTTAGCCTTGGAATCCAAATTACAGTATTTCCTGTTTAGCCACATCCTAAAAATAGCCTGTGAATTAAAAATACTAATTCTTGAGTAATAGATTCTAGTAGTGGTCTGTTTTTATTATTTTCCCTATCACTCATTTAGAATCTACCTTTCTATAACTAAACTGCTCTTCCATGTCTCTTCCATATCTGTTTTTTTTCTTCTATCTGCATTTTTCAAGTCTTAACACACCAAGTTCCCTCAATCTCTCTTAATAATTTCTATCTCCATTTTCTCTGCCCTTTTCTGAGACTGACTGGCCTCTGTATCCAGACTTGGTAAAGATCTTATGAGTGTATAAGAATAGTGGTATTGCTTTCTATGTTTTTGAATTGATATTACTTTTTGGGAGCCTAAAATGTTATTTGCTTTTTCTGCAGCCACATGACACTGATGATACATAGCTTATAATTATTAGTTCCTTTTCACATGTGTTATCAAGCTGTATATGCTTCATCCTGTACCTCGGTTTTGATTTTTTTTTCTTAAGTAAAAACCTTGGCTTTTGTTAAATATCATTATGATTTTTTTTCAATATCCCCAATTCAATCATTTTGAATTTGTTTTGTGTCTTTTAGGATATTCTACATAATATTGTGTAATCTTACAAAATTGACAGTCATTGCCTCAATCTTGTCCTTTAATAAAAATGCTGAAAACATGGTTCACACCACCACATTTTGGGTCCCCCATCTTAAGGCCTCTCACCATTCAATTGAAGCATCCATTGAATATGGTGTTGGATCCCACTAAGTGTTTACTTAAGCATTATGCCATCTAGTCAAGTTGTCAAGCTTGTTCATTGGTTCCGAGACTCCTAAAAGAGGACATACTTGGAGAAAGAGTGAAATCTCTTGCTGTGCTTACCATACATACAGTACAGTCTGGTTGCACTATTTTTCTATGCTCCTTTTAGACACTGTGGAGAAATAAGGAATGTACATTTCAAAGGAATCTCACAGAATATGGAAGCTGGTAAACCAAGGCTTGGAGGAGACCTTGAGATAGGAAAAAAAATGATGGAGCAGAGGGAGTGGAAGTTTGAGCTGCAACAATGGAATAGACAGAGCAGTACGGTACATTTGAAGGGGCACTAGAAAACAGTGATGTGCGGTGAGGTTTATGGCTGGTGAGGCTGGTGACGTCATCAGGAAGGCGGGGAATGGGACCATGTGTGCTGGAGGCTGAGGCTGCCTCAGCCTCCAGCACACGTGATCCCATTCCCCGCCTTCCTGAGCGTGCTCCGCCGGCTCGTGCTCCGCAGTCCCCAACAGCAGCTGCTTTTCAGTGCTTTTCTGAGCGTCTGGCGTTTAGGACCTCCAGCTATCTACCTAAACCTCCTCCTCCTCCTCCTCCTCTTCCCTCCTCTTCCTCTTCACTCCCCAAAGGCTCTTCTCCTTACCAGAGCTTAGCGGGAGCCGTGTAAAAGGGATGGGAGGAAATATATATTATTATTATATATTATTATTTCATGATGAGAGGTGAGGCCTCCCCTGCCTCCCCTGACCGCACGTCCCTGCTAGAAAACCCCTTGCCCACTGACTCTTTGGATCTGATCAAATCATTGATGAAACCATGTCCATTGAAACCACTGATAGTGGCAAACATTAGAGGCTTAGTAGAAGGAAGACAAGATAGGAAGCCTTTACGTTTATTAAGACCTTTCAACTATGCTGTAAGGAGACAACAGAAATCTGATAGAAAGATAGCTGGTTGCATTGTTCCCCCATGGAGATATAAAATAATCTCTCTCCTGTTCTTTAATGAACGAATACCATCCTCCCACAGCTGGCTGCTTTTTGGCTGGGAAAACTCAGCACCTCCCTGCACTTCCTCTCTTTTTATGCTGTGCAAATCATTGGTTTTGGTGATTCATCCTTCTGGGATGGATTTTTCTAAATGAGAATTTAAATGGCTGCCAGCCTATCTGCTGATAACAGAAAACAGATTGTCAGTGTAACAGGGAGGCAATCAAGTCAAACAATTCCAGGGAGAGTGGCAGAAGCCTTAATATTAGGATAACTGGCATTCACAGTCTTTGCTAATGAGTTAACAATTATTTGTGCTGATTTCTGCTGGCACTGATATGCAGAAAGACTCTCTTTCAAGTGAAAATCAGAGGAAATTGTTAATGGATTGTTATCCAATCCAAGTGTGATACTTTATGTATTCTGAACCTTAAAAAAGAAAGGGAATGTGCGAGTTTCATTCAGTAAAGGCTCATTCAGATTAAAAAATTGAAATATCCACAGAAGAATGGATATTATTTTTCATTTCACAAATGTATAGGTTGCCTATTTCTATAGACTTAAAGTAGTTTACAAGTAATCAAAAATGCAATATTATAACAAAAAAATCGAATAATTATCTAATATACACAAACCACTGCAATCCAAATACTCTGCAGAACAGCCAGG
This sequence comes from Natrix helvetica, assembly GCF_964273705.1. NCBI lineage: Eukaryota > Metazoa > Chordata > Lepidosauria > Squamata > Natricidae > Natrix > Natrix helvetica. The sequence continues at coordinate 22,831,507 of NC_138558.1, forward strand.
AACTGAAGTATTTCTGAGTGTGTGGACATTTTTTGAGAAGGCATGTCATTGGACTTTTTCTATGTCATTCTATGTTGAATGTACACTTAAGTAAACCTTCCCTACAAGAACACATGAGAAAGGACAATTGTGAATGGGGGAAGATAATGTTTCAAGTATCTAAGAACCAAGCCATTCAGGACTTTAAAGTTATTGCCAGCACTCTGAATAGGACCCGGAAGCAGTTCAGTAACCTGTGTAGGAGCCACAACATTTGTTAGATGACTGTATCTACAGGCTACTGCACTTTGTGCCAACGAAACATTCTTCAAAGGCTGCTTCATGTAGAGCATGTTGCAGTCATCTAGATGTAAGGTGATTAGCCATGTCAAGGCTTCCTGGTCCACATACGTACAATACAATGCAATACAATAGCAGAGTTGGTAGGGACCTTGGAGGTCTTCTAGTCAAACCCCCTGCTTAGGCAGGAAACCCTATACCTTTTCAGACAAATGGCTATCCAACATCTTCTTAAAGACTTCCAGTGTTGGAGCATTCACAGCTTCTGGAGGCAAGTTGTTTCCACTGATTAATTGTTCTAACTGTCAGGAAATTTATCCTCAGTTCTAAGTTGCTTGTCTCCATGATTAGTTTCTACCCATTGCTTCTTATCCAACCTCAGGTGCTTTGGAGAATAGTTGGACTCCCTCTTCTTTGTGACAGCCCCTGAGATATTGGAACACTGCTATCATGTCTCCCCTAGTCCTTCTTTCTATTAAACTAGACATACCCAGTTCCTGCAACCGTTCTTCATATGTTTTAGCCTCCAGTCCCCTAATCATCTTTGTTGCTCTTCTCTGCACTCTTACTAGAGTCTCCACATCTTTTTTACATCGTGGTGACCAAAACTAGATGCAGTATTTCACGTGTGGCCTTACCAAGGCATTATAAAGTGGTATTAACACTTCATGTCATCTTGATTCTATCCCTCTGTTAATGCGGCCTAGAACTGTGTTGGCTTTTTTGGCAGCTGCTGCACACTGCCGGCTCATATTTAAATGGTTGTCCACTAGGATTCCAAGATCCCTCTCACAGTTACTACTATTGATTAAGGTACCACCTATACTGTACCTGTGCATTTTGTTTTTCTTGCCTAAATGTAGAACAAAACTGATCCATCAGTCAAAACTAGGCAACGTCCCTGCATCACTCTTCATTTGTAACTCTTGTAAGAGCAAGAGGTCTCCCAAATCATTGAACAGGGGGGTAGCATGTAGATGTCTAGAGCAAAGACTGAAAGCAGGATAGAACCATATGTATCACTGACAAAAAACTCTTATATTTTCTGACCTGGTTTTGAGTAATCTAGACCCTAATATTCTAAAAGCAGATCAGGACTGTTATAGCATTCCTGGCACATCCTGGGCATGCATTGAGTATCATAACCATATTCAAATTGAATGTATAAAACAAGGATGGGCAAAACAGGAATGTGTGTGAGATAAGATCAAGTTTTTGATCCTCTTTGTGTAAAATATTGTTTTGGAAAACACAGTATCTGTAGTGTTAAATATTTGGCACAGCAAAAAAAAAAGAGAGAGAGAGAAGAATCAAGCATTCAGATAGCTTTAACTGGTAAAGCAATAAAAATAAAAAGCAATTACCCTATTAACCCTTTACTTGAAAGAACCTATTTTTTAAAGTACACTAATATATATTTAAGGAAGGCATAATTCAGAACAGAGAATCCCTATGCCATTCATTCTCTACAATTTATTCAGTGATTTCAAAATAATGGGGCTAGAACATTTTATTTCTCTTCAAACAAGTCACTTGTATGTTCCTTGTAGAGTTATTAGGGTGAGATAAAAAAAGTTGACATGTCTTATATTTATCATATGTTTTCCTAGTGATACTAACGCAGTGACGTGCGGTGAGGTTTATGGCTGGTGAGGCTGGTGACGTCATCAGAAAGGCGGGGAATGGGACCACGTGTGCAGGAGGCTGAGGCTGCCTCCCATTCCCCGCCTTCCTGAGTCAACATGAAGGGGACCGCGGAGCGCAAGCCGCGCGTATGCAGGAGGCTGTGGCTGCCTCAGTCTCCTGCACACGTGGTCCCATTCCCCACCTTCTTGAGTGAACATGAAGGGGATCGCAGAGCGCAAGCCAGCGGAGCGCACTCCGCGGTCCCCTTCAGGAAGGCAGGGGATCGGACCATGTGTGCCTTCTCCCCTTTCCCTTTTTTTTTCTCTTCATGATGAGAGCGGTGAGGCTCTGCCTCCACTGCCTCCCCTGACCGCACGTCCCTGCACTAACACAACTTATGTGTTGTAAATCAATAAGACTGAATAATTGCTTTAACAGTAAAAGTTATAAGAAAGCAGAAAAGAGGTTGCTCATAGTAGCAAAACTGTTGTGAAGTAGAAGAGTCACAAATGTTGTATAAACTCAATGGAGACATCTGTGCCCTTTTAATCTTGAAATAATTTTTTATAAAGTAAATAATGTACAGTAAGTGCCTCAAAGACATTTAGATTGAATTTGTATTCCTTCCTACCTACCTACCTCCCACCCCATGCATATTTCAAATGGATTTCATTTTATTCAATAATTTGATGTAACCGTGAGCATCAGTCATCACGCCTAATAATTTCACAAGAAAGTCAGAATGAGCATGCTTGGAGTAAACTGAAAGTTTGTAAAATTATCCATGCACCCCAAAAAGTGTTTATTCTGCATTGTGTGGATCATTCTAGCTACTTACTATCCATGTATTGAACAAGTACAGTATTGAATGTAAAGATGAATCCTTCAAACACAGTGTAATATTCATAATCCTGTACAATAAATAAGAGATATTTTTTATTTTTCTGAGGGTTTGTTGTAAACAGGGAGGTGACTGTTAGGCAATCCAGAAAACGTTTATCAAATGTCTCACTATAAGAACATTGGAGCATAAGCAGGACTCCACAGGATCCCTGGTCCATCTCGTCTAGCAATCTGAACTCAGAGTGGTCAATCAACTGCACAACAAAGTCCATTGGTCTCCAAGCAGATAGCCTTTAGAGATAGTCACAGTGCAAATCCATCACTCGTCCCCATGAATACTTCAATTCCCCCCCTTTTTTTAAAAAAAAAGCTAGAAACCAATACTACATATTATGATTGAAAGCCCCAGAGGTGTATTACATATTATGGGAAAAAACATTTTTGTCTGTCTTGATTCTTCCAGGATTGAATTTCATTGTGTGATTTTTGGTTCTAGAGTTTTGGGAAGAAGAAAATAGCTTCTCTTTTTCCGGTTTACTCGCACTATGCATAATTTTGTACTTTTCAATATGTTCCCCTCTCATTTGCCTCTTTCTAGATTAAAAAAACCCCAAAGTCACAAGTTTTTTGTTGCAGGGAAGCTCCTCCACCCCCTTCGTCATCTTAATTGCTTAGTATTTACTTAGATCAAGATGTTTCCTTATCTTCCCCAGAATAGATGCTAAGCTCACCAGGTCTACTACTATGCTTATACCTCTTAATGAGCCCTTGTTATCTTCTTTTTTTTGTGGGTGGGTGGGCTCGTGGAGTTTTGCAAATCTAAATAGATACACAGTTTTATACAAAAAATATAAAATAATAGGAACTCAATCTCCTTTAGATTTTAAAAACATTAATACATTTTGTTATTGTTTACTAAGAAATGTTGAATGGTCAGTTACCAGTGATATTTCATTTGATATTAATGTTATATTAATGTTTTGATATTAAAACTCTGCTTGCAAAACTAAGCTCGGTTTAATCTGTTTATTTAGATACAGTGTTTTTATCTTCTAAATTATACAGAAATAATATCTCCTTCACTATTGCTCAGGTGAACATAAGCTGCAGGTTTTGAAAACTCTATTGCTAATTGCTAGTTATAAAATTTCTGGTTTCTGTATATTGAAATCAGACCCCTCTAGGCTATTGGCTCAGCCTGCTGAGTTCTAATGGAATGTTTATTAGCTTTCCAACTGCTGAGAAGGATAGAAAAGATCTGTAAGCATAGATATTCAGATAAAGTTAACTGATGCAAAAGATGCACAAAAGAGAGAAGGCAAGACTATAACCGTGAGGTAATTCAACTAGTAAACTGAATGTGTGAATGGCATCTGTGTGAAGAGACTGCTACATGAATGGAAAGTGTGAGGAATTGAGATTCAAGTGTGAATGGCATCAGTTATCAAAATACGAAAGGCAAGCAGAGAAACAAATAGAAACTATTTCAAGCAAGCAAGACTTAAAAAAAACTAGACTTGCAAAATTTTGCAAGTTATCACTTTTAGGTAAATAATCCAATAGCTGTGGCTATATGCATTGTTTGAGAAAATGAAATATTTGCTTAGAAGAGGGGGAAAGCTGTATTGTTTCAGGATCCAAACAGTCGGTCTGCAAACACTGAAAAGTGTTGTTTTGAGCTGTATACATAAAGGAAAGTGAGGATTGTAAATTACTCTATATTGAGGAATTGTAGTAATAGGTCTTTGGCCACAAAAGACTAGATGTAACTTGCCAAGATCATATTTATAATTACATCATGTAGATCAAAACAGCCCCTAATCCAGGAGGTAGTAAATAAACTGTGAATTTCTATTGCTATGGTCAGTGAGATAATTCTGAGAGAAGCTTCCAAACATATGAAATATTACTTTGCCCGCAACACTACTTTCTTTGTTCCTTAGAGCACAATTCTAGCAAGTTACCTTCATGTCAAGATCCCTCCTTGTGATTTATATGGTCTGATCCACCATTCTTACTGCCTTCTTCCAGGATATTTCTTAATCATTCCAGTTTAGCCTACAGTCCTGGACTTCTCAGAGGGTTCCTCCATTCAGGCCAATCAACTTAGTTTCTAGATTAACCGAGGCCAGCTAAGTGTTGCTAGGGTTAGGGTTGGACCAACAATCCTACAGGAATATCAGGGATGTTTGCAGATATGCTAACAAAAAAAAAGGTATGTTACAAACTTAAAAAGGAGCATGATTATTTGTTAAAAGAAGTCAGCTTTAATGTTAAGTTTAATTTTAAGTTTTAAATTTGTTCCTTCTCACGTACCCCAGTTTGGCAGTGTGTTTATGAGGAAAAAATAGGCATCTAATTATTAAAAATACCATTCATTATTGTGGAAAACAAGCAATAAGCTAAATTGCTTAGCAACCTGAGGGTTGCAGTGCTTCACAAACAACTAATGGGTCATTTTTCACTATGTAAAATCACTCATGAGTTGCACTTAATGCCATGAATGTTCAGCCTGTCACTGAGATTTTTGGCACCTACTGGCTAATAGTTCTTACCCAGAAATGGAGCAAGATTAGGAGGAAGAGGAGGAGAGGAATTCTAGAGAGAAAGTCAAAAGAGAATGGCCTAGGAAATGAATGGCCACGGGCATTTAGCACTCTTTTAAGGGACTTGCTAGGTTGATGGCTACCATTTACCAGAAGACATACCAAACCTCTACTGCTGCCCTCAGTGCTATCATTAGTTGATTCCATTTTGGACGGATAGATCACACTTCCAAAAGGCTAGCCTGCCACTATGTCACATTTTTTTTATTTTCCAAAACCTGCTTAGCAGGCCTACCTACAATTTTTAGAGTGAAAAAACCACCAGGCTGATGCTATATGATGGCATTCTGGTTTCATTAATTAAAAGTTAAAAAGATAGAATAAGTAGAATGAGCAACAATGGGGAGAGGGCTGCAGGAAAAGAGGTTAAGAACAGAGATGAAGTCTGAAAGGGATGCAAATAAAGAGAAAAAAAAGATATATAGAATGACAAATTCTTTGAAGTAGCTGGCCGAATTATTGAGCAGTGACCTTTTTGAAATTTGGTGCACCATTTTGCATAATGGATCATCTTAAACGCATCCCGGGATTTTTATTATATTTAAATTCTCTCTTTATTCCAAAGTAGCATTCTCAATTTTTCTCCCCCTGAGTGTGTACTATCAGCTGTCTTTGCTGGTGCGCCAAACCATCCAATGGCTACTGTGCTCCTTCACCCATAGACTTGCCAGCAATGGCTGCAGGTGAAAGAGGATGGCTTGGATTGCTACAAAATTGTCATCCTCTGCGATAGAGCAAAACAACAATAAAAATGTATGTGTGTGTGTGGTGGGGGTGAATTTCTCAAATAAGTATGTAAAATTTTGTAAAATTTGCAAGAATGACTTCATTGTAATTTTCCATATTTAAAACAATCTACTATGTGCAACACATTCATAAGTCATTAATAACAATAAATCTATATTTTTTCTCTCTTTTCTTTTGTTTGTCCTCTTTGTTCTTTTTACTTTGCTCTCTTAAATTAAATGAATAAAACCAAAGATGGCAAAAATATTTTTTTGACAAATCTTGGACTCCACGTAAAAGAAATTATAGTCATAAGCCTAGAAATGGAGCCATTGCATAATGCAACATGTAGTACACCTTTGTAGTACATTAGGAGTTTGGTTTTTTTTCCTTTTTTGGACTAAGAGTTGTAACAATATAACTCTACAAGGTAGGCAACAAGATTTATTTCAATATATTATAAAAGCAGTTAGGATTATAACTATTCCAACAATAGTTATCAATCACATCTATGAGATACATGTAAGACATCCATAAACTTGCATTATTAAAATAAATTATAACATTATAATATAACACTGCATTCTTTATACAAAGGTTTTGATTTTAAAAGATATTATAAGTGAAATTAACAAAGATAAAAGTCAATACAGCAGCAACTACATAATTAAAACATTATGAACATTTGGGGGAAAAAGAAGATTCACATAGCAGAATTTCCAAAATGGAATACTAATATAAAGCAAGCCCAACCTATTAATAAGTTATTACATTTAAGGTCATTTCAAAAATGTGTTTAAAAGAAAACATCTCTATTGAATCATCTAAAGCTTTTTGTTTATAAATAATGTTAGATACTAGCTTCAGTTATACTGGTTTCCACCAAGGTCCTCTGTTCCGGCGGGAACAGAGGTTTAATCTCATTGGTCGAAGGGTCTGACAGCTCCCTATAAAAGGGCTCCTGTCAGACTCAACCTTCGCTGGATTGTACATACTTGTTCTGTTACAATAAAGAGCTGTTGTTGCCTTTAGCCTGAGTGTGCCTTTCCATTACCCGATCCAATACTGGCGATGAGGATGGGATTGGAAGGCAACTAGGCGAACCAAAAAGAGTGTAGCAATCCAGCAAGTAAATCCAGCTTCGTAGCTTCGAGCAGCCATTTTTGAGCGACAAACTCAAAACTCTCTCAGAACACAAAATGGCCATGCACACCCCGCCAACTCTGTATGACCCAGTCACCAAGCACTGGGACTCGTATATGCTGTGGTTCGACTGCTTCCTTGAAGCCAACGACCTCATGGGCCTTTCTGAAGGCCGCAAAAAGAACATGTTCCTCGGTTACTGTGGACAGGAAGTGTTCGAAACTGCCAAAGACCTGTCAGAGCCGATGCCGCTACAAACCCATTTCCCCCATTTAAGCATTTAATTATCTATGTATTTAAATATTTAAGTATTGATTTATTTATGTACTTTTTTATGTATTCCATTGACTGTACACCGCCCCGAGTCCCTTTTGGGAGAGGGGGCGGTCTATAAATATGAATAAAAGTAAAGTAAAGTAAAGTAAACAAATAAAATAATTCCCTTAGCTAATTCCAAAGTTCAGTAGAGCTAAAACTCTTCATAAAATGTCAAATTACATAAGAAAGTACCTGATCTTATTATTCTTTTTGCAGTAGTCATTAAGTAACCATGGAAGTCATTAAATGAATGCATTGTTCAATATGGGGCTTTTTTTTTGTGACAACCAGAAATAAATGCCAGGTTTTGCTAAAAACATGATGAACCCTGGTCATGTGACTATGGGATGCTGCAAATGGCCAAATTGCTGAGCGCCCAAACTGCGGTTACATGACAAGAATAGCTGTTGGAACTTCAGAATTAGGTTGTAAGTATTTGGGGGGGGGGGGGTCCACAATAACTTCAAATGGTTGCTAAGCAACCATTTAGGACTACCCGTAACAGAATAACAAATGGAATTACACCAGGTGTAATTCTTATAATTCAGTCATTTTACTTGGTTTGGCTGTAAACCAAAGAAGTCTACAAATGTCTTCTTCTGCCTGTAGCAGAAACCTCAGGAGGTGTTGTAGTCAATAAAATCATATAGCAAAAACATATCATCAATATTAAATATCTTACCTGCGATATGAAATGCCCTACACCAGGAAGAATTACGTGAAGTCCTTTTTTGTTTACTTTGAACCACATTTAAAAACTGGTAGGAACGTCAGGGGGAAACTGTTCCATATGACATTCTCGTTCTTAGATGACTTGTTTACTCTTGCTATAATTCTAAAGAGATTTCCAGTTATCCCAGACTTTATTGTACCCAGTGCAAAGCATTTAGAAAGCAACATCAGCTGTCTTCTGGAAGCGTTATCATTGGCATGGACACTCAGTCAAGAAGCTGCCAGAATTATGTGTCTGAGACAGTTGTATGACGATGGTATGGTCAATCAAAGGGCATTTTCTCTTGCATTCAAATGGGACTGAAACATGAATACATACTGTATCACTATACTTGCTGATAATGCTCCAAGCAATGGGTGGCTCCAGTAGATGACAAGGATGCTAGTGTCTTTAGGTTTTCAAAAGGAAAGCAGCATTTTAGAAGAGTAATGATAATGTCATGCAGAATTCATTTGGGCTTTTCCTCAGTCTATTGCCTCCTCCTTGCCCGCCCCCAGCTTTTCCTGTTATAATGAACCTCTTTTATTCATGCCAGCAGATTAGTTTAAGAGAAGACAGATGGACAGACAGATGTGCTAAAATGAATGATATATTGTTGAAGATAACCTGATATGGGATGAGAAAAAGGGATATTCACAGAAGAAGTTAGGTAAGAGATTCAAAGGTTCCTTTCTGCAAACGAAATGTAAGATGATCCAGAAAATAAGTGTCCAATGTTTAAAATAGCATGCCACTGTGTTATTTTTAAAAACTATGCCGCATCAAAATATATGCTATTTTCTGTTTCACCTTTATTATGAAATGATGTGTTTCTTCTTAAACCTTGGTTGCCTTATTTCATGATGCTCTTTCTCTTCGATGACTATCAAATTGATATGATGTACTTATTTATTCATGGTATAAACACAATACAATAGCAGAGTTGGAAGGGACCTTGGAGGTCTTCTAGTCCAACCCCCTACCTAGGCAGGAAACCCTATACCGTTTCAGACAAATGGCTATCCAACTTCTTAAAGACTTTAAAGACAACAGTGTTGGGGCATTCACAACTTCTGGAGGCAAGTCTTATTTTCTTTTGACCACCACCACCGCAATTAGCGGTTGGCCTTATTTTTGGGGAGGTCTTATTATTTTTGAGGTGCAGGAGGTGGTGAGCATGGTCACCTCATGGAGGCTGCTGTGTTGCAATATTTTCAGGAGGCCTTATTTTAGTACATGCCCGATTGGGCTTATTATCCAGGGAGGTCTTATTTTCAGGAAAACAGGGTAGAACCAGGTAATCTTGAGGAATTGTGTGGTAGACATTGGCACACTGTTTAACAATACAATACAATACAATACAATACAATACAATACAATACAATAGCAGAGTTGGAAGGGACCTTGGAGGTCTTCTAGTCCAACCCCTGCCTAGGCAGGAGACCCTATACCACTTCAGACAAATGGCTATCCAACATCTTCTTAAAGACTTCCAGTGTTGGGGCATTCACAACTTCTGGAGGCAAGTTATTCCACTGATTAATTGTTCTAACTGTCAGGAAATTTCTCCTCAGTTCTAAGTTGCTTTCCTTCTTGATTAGTTTCCACCCATTGCTTCTTGTTCTACACTCAGGTGCCTTGGAGAATAGCTTGACTCCCTCTTCTTTGTGTCAACCCCTGAGATATTGGAACACTGCTATCATGTCTCCCCTAGTCCTTCTTTCTATTAAACTAGACATACCCAGTTCCTGCAACCGTTCTTCATATGTTTTAGTCTCCAGTCCCCTAATCATCTTTGTTGCTCTTCTCTGCACTCTTTCTAGAGTCTCCACATCTTTTCTACATTGTGGCGACCAAAACTGAATGCAGTATTCCAAGTGTGGCCTAACCAAGGCATTATAAAGTGGTATTAACACTTCACGTGATCTTGATTCTATCCATCTATTGATGCAGCCTAGAACTGTGTTGGCTTTTTTGGCAGCTGCTGCACACTGCTGGCTCATATTTAAATGGTTGTCCACTAGGACTCCAAGATCCCTTTCACAGTTACTACTATTGAGCAAGGTACCACCTATACTGTACCTGCGCATTCCATTTTTCTTGCCTAAATGTAGAACCTTACTCTTTTCACCATTGAATTTCATTTTATTAGATAGTGCCCAATGTTCAAGTTTGCCAAGATCCTTCTGTACCTTAAGCCTATCTTCTGGAGTGTTGGCTATTCCTGCCAGCTTGGTGTCATCTGCAAATTTGATGAGTTCCCTATTTATTCCCTCATCCAAATCATTGATGAAGATGTTGAAGAGTACTGAGCCTAAAACAGAGCCTTGGGGTACTCCACTGCATACTTCCCTCCATGTAGATGCAGTTATATTGAGGACTACACGTGGTTGGTCAGACAGTTACGAATCCATCTGGTGGTGATGCAGTTTCCTGGATCTATTTTTTTTTCCTTTTTTGAAGATGGGAGCCACATCAGCTCTTTTCCAGTCCTCTGGTATTTCCCCACTTCCAAGATCTTTGAAAGATATAGTTCAGTGGTTTTGAGATCTCGTCTGTCAGTTCCTTCAGAACCCTGGGGTGTAATCCATCCGGTCCTGGTGATTGGAACTTGTCTAGGGTTGACAGGTGCTCACTTACCATTTTCTTCCCTATTTCAACATGTTCCTAATCTGATTTTTGTGGTGCTGCTTTTGATAGGTTGGACTGTTTTATCCTTTTGTGTAAAGACAGATGCAAAAAAAAAATGAGTTAAATAGTTTTGCTTTCTCCCTGTTGCTTGTCACCTTCTTGCCACTTTCTCCCAGCAATGGACCAATTGTTTCCTTAACTTTTTTCTTGTTTTTAACATGTTGGAAGAAGCTTTTTTTGTTATTTTTTACTTTTGTGGCAAGACTTTCTTCATTGTGAGCCTCAGCTTTCCTCATTTCATCTTTACAGGCTCAGGCTATTTGCTGATATTCTGCCTTAGTTATATCCCCCTCTTTCCATTTTTTATACTTATCTTTTTTTTCTTTCAATTTGTCAGGGAATTCTTTATGCAGCCATGCTGGTTTCTTTTGGAAGCTGTTATTTTTCTTCTTCATTGGTATTGTGCTGGACTAGGCTTTTGTAATCTCATTTTTCAAAATTTCCCAAGCTTCTTGAGTTGTTTTCCCCTTGAGGATTCTCATCCATGGAATTTTTCCCAAGCACTCTCTAAGTTTATTGAAATAGAAACTATCCAAAGTTTCATAGCTTTTTCCAAGCACTTCTAAGTGAGTATATGGATAAAAAACATTTTCAATCAGCTCAATTTGACTGCAGGTTCAATGTGATGATTCTGCATTAATTTGTTTTATTATTTGTGAAACAAACTTATACTTTTTCCTATCTTAACCAATATAATACTGAGGTGAACAGGATACAATATAATGCTGAGATGAACAGGAACATGAAAACATAATGAATTAAAAAAAACTGTCAGAAAGCTAACCTAGGCATCTTTAAAACTGTATTCAGTAACATAAAATAAAATACACCTGTGTTGGGTTAGTCCTGAAAAAAGTAGATTAAGTTTTATATTTTTTACATTTATTTTAACCACTATCTCTCAATTTTTTCTGCACTTACATATCATATGTCAAGGAATTGCGCAGCAGGTGTCCCAATGGAGCCAGGTATATTGACATGAACTTGTAGTTTTATATAAATAAATATATATTTACATCTATATATACAGCAAGCTACCGTATTTTTCTGAGTATAAGCCATGCCTTTTTCCCTCAAAAAAGAGTGTGAAAATCTGGGTGCATCTTATACACTGAATACAGCATTTTTGGCCTTCCAAAACCCTGCCCCATTTACAAAAGTGGCCGTGCATAGCCTTTAGAAGGCCTCCAGAGTGCTCCGGGGGTGGGGGAGGGCAAAAATGAGTGAAAAATGGGCTGGTTTTGCTTATTTTTGTCCCCCCAAAACCCCAGGAGCACTCTATAAGCCTCCTAAAGGCTATGCATGCCCTTTTTTGACAAAATGGGAAGTCTGCAGAGTGCAAAAACTTTTTTTTAAATTTGCCTCTTCAAAATCTTGATGTGTCTTATACTCCAGTGCTCTTATACTCTGAAAAATACGGTAGATATTTAGGAGGAGTATCATGAGGTAAATCACAGAGCATACAGGGCACACAGAAGAAAAAGGCGGGAAAAAGAGAAACTCCCACTCCACACCCAAAGCAACCAATCACAGTACAGATTGCCTCACGCAGGAGCCAGCACTCTCCAGCCAATCAATAACTGTGCCTTCTGGCTCACTGCACAACCCCACTGCACCAGCTACTAAATTTAAATATTTTAACATCTTGCTAAGAAGGAATGGCAAAACAAATGCATACACACACACACGCACACGCACACACTCAACCAGTATTATTTATCAATTCATAAATGGAATACAGCAAATACTTGAGTTACAATTCCCCAATCAACATGTTAACTGGAGATAATGTCTTCCAACACATATAAATGTTATTGGATAAGGAAAGATGAAAAATTAAGCAAAGAACTCAAATTGCTAGTGCTAGTTTTACAGTTCCTGCAATATTTATATGAATGTTAATCAAGAGCTATGTCACCATGTATGATAATCTCTTTTTTGTTTTCTCAAAATGTGAAACCCTTTCAGGATTATAAATATTGAAGTCCAGCACCAGGAGATACCATATGTATCTATTCAACTGGAGCCTAAGTTTTGAGAAACCCTAATTTCTTAAAAAAAACAAAACCCAAAAGCCTAATTTATTTTTAAAAATGTTGTCATTGATTACCTTTCCCTCTGATAATGACATAAGTGATGAGATACTCCAATTTTCTTTTTTTATTTTACTTGCAAATTTAGGGCCATCTATTGATAGTTGAAAAAATATGATCAGGGATGAAGAACACTAAAAATGTTCAGCATCATTTAAAATGTCACAGAATATTTAAAAAATTGCTTCAGAGAAAGAGTTAGACACCCCCCCCCCCCAATATGTATACAATATATGGGAAATTGTGATTCTGCTCAGCCAAGGACAGACCAAATACTTCTGGTGTTCATTATATGTGAATGTTTTCATGTACTGTACAAATGCATAAAACTATTTACCTTTAAGTGGTTGAGATGTAACATTTGTTATATCGTTTTAGCCGTTGTCTATCCACTGCAGGATGAAGGTCTCTTCTGTATGTTTCCAACCAATATAATCCTGAGCTTTCTTTTGCCAATTGGGCTCACAATACTTGCTGATGTTGTCGATCCATCTTATTTTAAGTCTTACATCTTAAACTCCGTCATTTTGTTTATATGCAGACCAATTATTTGCTATTGAATTAACAGTCAGGTTACACAATCAGATTAATCAATTGAATTAATATTATTAGTACTTTACAAATACATAACGAAACAAAACAGAACATTTGTAAAATGTATTTGCAAAGTATTAATAATATTCTATTGATTAATTTGATTGTGTAACCTGACTGTTAATTCAATAGCAAATAATTGGTCTGCATATAAGTAAAAGAACATCATTTAAAATATAATAATAATAATAATAATTTAATTTGTTAGCCGCTCCCTCTCCACAAGGGACTCGGGGCGGCGTACAATAAAAACATACATAAATACATATAAACATACACATACACACATACACATACATATACATACACGGAGGAGGTAACAATTACATATATCACAATAATAATAATAAAATTAACCATTAAAAATACCCCATAATAAAATTACAAATTTAAAAGGACTGTCAGGAGGAAAGGATAAACTATGGTTGAGCCAGGCCAGATAATTGAAAAAGGTGGGTCTTGAGCTTTACATGGAAGGAGCGGAGATCGGAAGTAATCCTGATGTCAAGGGGGAGGTCATTCCACAGGGCTGGGCCCATCACAGAGAAGGGAAAATATAGTCCTATGCAAACTATAGTCCTATAGTCCTATGCAAACTTCTATGGATGTAAGTTGAAGTATAGTACTATAATAGTATAGCCTTTGTTGTCATTGTACATCATATATACACAGTGAAATTAGTTTTAGCCTCACTGGTGCAATCCATGACAACAAATACAAACAACATAAATAGTATAAAGAATAATCCCTATGCAAGTAATTGGGAAAAGAAAGAAAAGAAAAACTAGTCATACGTTTCCATGTGTGCATGGAGTGATTGTGGTTGTGTTTAAGAGTCTGACAGCCCAAGGAGAGAAACTATTTTTAAAAATCTATTTGTTCCCCTGGCTATGCTTTGATGTCTTCTGCCGATGGTAAAAGTGCAAAGAGACACTGACCAGGGTGTGAATCCTTACTCTGCTAAAGGAGCGAGACCTGGTGATGTCATCCAGTGGTGTTAGAGGGCAACCAGTGGTTTCTTGTGCCGAATTGCTCACTCGCTGTAGTGCCTTCCTGTCCACAGCTGTTAAACCAGCATATCATAGTGTAATGCAGTATGTGAGGACACTTTCTATTGTGGACCAATAGAAAGAGGTCATCAGCTGTCGTCCCACCTGATTTTTTGGCAGGACTCTAAGGAAATGAAGCCTCTGTTGGGCTTTGCCAATCACCAGGAACATGTTGTTTCCAGGTGAGATCTTGATTAACAAGCACTCTCAAGAATTTAAAAGAGGAAACCCTCTCCGCACAGCCCCCCTCAATAATACCCTGGAGCAGGTTCCTCTCTGTGCTTCCGGAAATCTAGCACCATCTCCTTTGTCTATTTAGATGTACATGCTTTTAGATGTTCTGTTAGATGCTTTTTGAGCACCATGCGGATACTTTTTGGACTTCTTCCCTGTATGCTGATTCATTCCTCCAGTTATGAGACCCAGAACCATTGTGTCATCTGCAAACTTTATTATGATGTTGGATGGATCAGAGGATATGCATATATCAGAGCTTATCAGAAGATAAGTTCTAGAATTATTAATTTTTATTACAGTAGTTGAGGCTGAGATTCTACACATTCCTTCTTGGAGGTCAGTCCTCATCAACTCAGTAGAACTTTCTAAGTAGATTCGTGAGTAGATACCGATAGACATTTAACAGCTGTCTAATAAAAACATTCTTGGCAATGATTTTTTAAAAATGGAAATACATTTAAATTTTGAAGGATGAATGTGTTTAACAACACACATTGGCACCATTTCAGCTTAATCCGTGGTGCAATATTTAATATATACTGAATATCTTCACTTATTAGTCAGCATTTCTGAATGATTCAATCGTGGAAGGATATGATTGGCCAAGTTTTACATTCGGCTGTGACATGATACTTCTATGCATGATATATTGTGTTAACAAAAGTGCTTAATTTGTAAACTATCTAAGGCTACCCTACATCCAAATTACTAAGTAAGCAGGGAAGACTCTTCATTGAACCCTGAATGTGAGGGTCGGAATAAGAGTCAGCAAAAGTGAAATACTTTACCTATAATATTTCTGGGTCCTTAAGGGTGTGGTGGGAAGGAAATGTAGATATATTCATTCATGGGTGTCAAACTCATGTTGTCACGTTGTCACGTGACATATCACAACTTTCCCCCCTTTGCTAAAATGTGGTGGGTGTGGCCAGGCCATGACATATCCAGCCCATGGGCCAGGAGTTTGACACCCCTGTATTAATCAAAATATGTGAAGTCCACTTGGAAGTCAAGCTACTTTAGGCATACACTTTTTTTAAAAAAAATATTTTTTTCATTTTCATAGCATATAATCACATGTATACTATTACATAGCCAACATCATATTGTATTATTAAATGTTTACATCACTTCATCTTACCATCAACTCCCAAAAACGATTATTGGCTCTTCTCCTCTCCATACACCATATTTGTACCCTTTCCATCACTTTCTTCTCCTTCTCTCCTCCCCCTCCCTACCTCCTTTTTTCCCTCTGTCATCCTTCTCTTCTCTACTTTCCCTTCCTCTCTCCTTCTCCTCTCTCCTCTTTCCACTCCTCCTTTCTCTCCTTCCCTTCCCCACCGCCTCTCTCCTATCACTCTCTTCTTCCCTTACCTCTCTCCTCTGCTTCACACTCTTCCTCTCATTTACTTGATGTATTTCAGCCTCTTAGCAGGTTCCATTTTATGTTGATAGTATTTATAATTCCTTTTCAATATACATATTTAATTTTAACATATATCTTCCTCCTCCTTTTTTTTTAAAGAAATAGAACAAAAAAGTATACATATACAGTCATTGTGCCTTTAAATGCCCCCCCCCCCCTCCCAAACCAGCCTAATTTTGGCTGAGATGAAGACCTGGTTACAATTCCCAGCTATTCTCTTCATTATATTTATATAATGAGGCATACACTTTTCATTCAAATATTAATTTGTGTTGTGAGATAATATTCTGCTAGTTGGGCTAATGTAGCTTTATCAACCCTTAAGCAATAAGATTTGTGGCTTTTTATAGCAAAAACCTTCTCAAAAATAGCCAGGCCACGCCTACAGAATAAGCACTTCAAGAATGCAGTTGTGTTCTGCTTTTCAAAAGTAAAGAGAAAATAGGTGGATGTTTGCATTTTATTTCATTACATAGCAAAACAAAACCATATCTTATGTTTTAAAGGAAGTATGTGATTTTTTAAAAAAATGAACTGCAGGCTATACAGATCAGCAGCTGCTTTTTTTATGGATGGGAGGGGGAAGGCACAAAAAGGATCAGCAGATGCCATGGCATAGTTGGAGAAACATTGGCAAAGAAAGGAGGATATGCTTCTTTCCAAGCTGGAAAAAAGCCAAAGAAGATTCCAGACAGACAAGAACCACCTGTTAAGAGATGAGGCTGGCAGAGACTTCAAACACGAGGAAGAGTTGATTCTATTGATCATTTTAGCAAACATAATGAACACAATACAGAAAGCAAAGAGAAAAGAAGGGTTGTGACTCAGGAGTGACTGGTAAGTTTTCTTCCAGTATTTGAGGACTATTACAAAGAGAATGGGGTCAATTCATTGTGCAAAGCACCTGAAGGCAGCATAAGAAGCAATGAGTGGAAGCTCACTAAAGAGAGATCCAATCTGGAACTAAGAATAAGTGTCCTGACAGTACAATTAAACAATGGAACAGCTTGCCTGCTGGAGTTGTGAGTGCTCCATCACTGTAGGTCTTCAAGAAAAGATTAGATAGCCATTTATTCAGAATAAAATAAGGTCTCCTATCTTGGGGCAGGGGGTTATTGCAGCAAGTTCACTAAAATAAGTTAGTTTTTTAAAATCTTTGTAGTCATACTTCCCTTGTGAAAGTCAGCATGATATAAAGGGGAAATCTCTAGACAGAAGCAAGAAAACCAAGACATATGGGTGGCTTCGTGATATTGGGTCAGTTGCTTCTTTCTCAGCCATAGACTAGGAAGAAGTGTTCCAATATCTCAGGGGTTGCCACAAAGAAGAGGGAGTCAAGCTATTCTCCAAAGCACCTGAGTGTAGAACAAGAAGCAATGGGTGGAAACTAATCAAGGAGAGAAGCAACTTAGAACTGAGGAGAAATTTCCTGACAGTTAGAACAATTAATCAGTGGAACAGCTTCCCTCCAGAAGTTGTGAATGCTCCAACACTGGAAGTCTTTAAGAAGATGTTGGATAACCATTTGTCTGAAGTGGTGTAGGGTTTCCTGGCTAAGCAAGGAGTTGGGACTAGAAGACCTCCAAGGTCACTTCCAACTCCTATTCTATTCTATTCTATTCATAAATAAAGCATCTGCCTCCCAGCTTGCCCGGATTATGTTAATAGATTATAGTATATAATCTTTAATGAAGAAACCTCATCCTGGAGTGAATTGATTCAGGATGATGATAATAATGAATTGTGCTGTCAAATTGTAATCCTATACATTTCATTAAGTTGCAGCATATGCAGCCGTTTGAAAATAAAACCTGAACAATAATGCTGAATTTTAAACCTAGCTTTACTAAAGTCTGTGAAAAAACATAACAATGGCAGATTCAGACACAAAATGATTTGTACACTTTTACAAGGATGTTCTATCATTATCTTCCTAATCATAAAATATATGCAGTGGCCTGAATTGTCATAGGAAATTACAAGCCATGTTAATTTCAAGGTGTTTTTTTTATATAAATCAGGATGTCTTAGTAGACAGCAGTCCTGGCCAGCCTTGTCTGTGGCTGGAAGCTAAGGAAGGTTACACCTGATTAATACTTGCAGGGAAGACTGTGGGACTCATTGGGCTCTGGATCAGGAGTGTCAAACTCACAGCCCATGGGCGGGATGCATCATGCGCTGGCTACCCCCACCCCTATTTTAGCAAAGGGGGGAGAATGCCATGTGACATATGTCACGTGACAACAATGTATCATCGCAAGTTTGACACCGTTGCTCTAGATTAGTCTGCCAAGTTAAAAAAAATAAACCTAGTACTATATTATTGCCAATAAATTTGTATTGATTTATTCCTGAGGTCACCAGGATTCAAACTGTTGCTGAAACACAGAATAGAGGACATTCTGCATCTCATAGCAACCACTTTTTGAAAAATTTATAGGCACATAACATTACTAAGGGACAACATGTTGTGGTTATTGTTAGGACTGCTGCTAGGCAGTGAATGTTTACACTTTTCTATTTATGTCAGTCAAACGTAAATCCTACAGAGTTCATTAAAACTTACTCCTAGAAATATGAAATTGTATAGCTTGGAACAATTTTTGCGGATTTGACTTTTGAACTGACCATATCCAAATGTTAGTTGAAGAATAGGCACTTTCCAGAAATTTTCATCTTTGCAAAAGATTGTGTGATTGTTCAAAATGGGAAGAATGCCATGTTGTCAATCACTGTTTTCCATCCTTGCAGAATAATACATAATCTGTTGTGATTTTATTATAACCGCATTACTTGTAATTTTCTGTAGCAAAGCATTAATAGCACACCTTAGATCGATATATTCAGAAAAAAAAGTCTGGTGTATTTCCAGACCAGTAGCTGTGGAGATTATCCTGTAAATCTATTAAATCTCAAAAGTACACTGATCAACAAGTTATAAAATAGTAGTTACTCCTAGTTACAATGTTGCTCTCCATGATTTTGTTTCAATGCTACTAAGTCTATACAAAGTTATCAACTGTTATAGTTGAAAGATTTCTATACCACTTTTCTGCTCAGGTTTGATAGACAATAAAAAAAACAAACCATGGAAGCATTCTAATATTAAAACACTGGGACATTTTGTGGATCATTTGGACTGAAATCTATGACTTCATTTTTTTATCGTCTTAAAAGTTGTAATCGACTGTATGTTAACGGCTAAGAAATCGTTAATAATAACTTGCAGTTCGAAACAAGGACCGCTGGCGACAGGATCCCCAAACGCTATATATACCCCTTTTGCCAGCTTGTCATTCTCTGCACCCACTTGTACTTTCTGCTCAATGAAAGACAATCGTTAAGCGTCTCCCCCCCCCGCCCCCCATCTATTTTTCCGGGTTTTATAATATTAAATCCGCCAAAGTGCATTCATGCGGGGTTTCCGATGAAACTGTTTTGGAAAGAAAGTTTTGCGAGGGGGTATCCTTTCCACGCAGGGGTAGTGGCGGGGGGGGGGGAGAGGGCGGGGAATGTATAGAGATTAGGGAAGTGGCACAAAAGGACGCGCGTGCCATTCAACCGGGCGCAGCTAAGTCACAAGGAACTACGCTAAGCGAGACCTCGTCAACTTCGGGGAAGTTCCGAGGCAACCTTTGAAAAGGACCCCCAGTTCTCCCGGAGACTCTCGCCACCAATGAGCGCCGAGTATGGAAATTGCAGGGCGGGGCTTGCGGGTGGGATGACGTTCGGCAGCGAGCCATTGTGAAAGCTTCCCTGGGCTTAAAGGGAACGAGGATGCGTGTTTCCCCCCCCTCCCGCGCACCCCTCCCGCCCACCAGGAAACAACATCTGTTAGGAATGACAGCTCCTTGTTTTGAGCCCTTTGTTTGCAAGTGTCTCCCGTTGCTGAAGGCTCACCCAACACTCGTTTTCGGGGAACGGTCTCCTCTCTGGCCGCATCTCCCTTTCCCAAGCTATTTCTCCTCCCCTAAACTTTGCAAACTCCGCAGCTTTAAGGCAACCTACACACACACACACACATACACACAACAACAACATTAGAGAATCTACTGTGCACCCTAACCCTGGACGGGACAAGGCTGCGTGTGAAATAATTCCCATCCCCATAAAAAGATTTCCCGGGAAATAGTTGTTGGATTTCTCTGGGCAAGCCCATCAGAAGGGGTTCTTCCCCACCCTCCTGCCCTCCCCCAAGGGGACAGTAGCGGGAGCCGGCCTTTCGCCCGCCCCGGAGCCGGCAGAGGCGGCGGATCGTCCCCTTCCACCTCTTCCCCTCCTCTCCCCGGTGGGTCTGGGAACTCGTTCGCATGGCAGTCACGTCCGGCAGTGGGAGCGTCGCTGGGGTTTCATCAAGTGATGAGAGAACAGACGTCAAAACGGCCTTATGAATATTGATGCGGAGGCAAGGCTGCTTTCGTAAAGGAGCAGAAGGAAGCAAGATGGCTGCCCTTTAGGATTGGATCGAAGGCAGACCCGATTGCTTTGGCTGGAGTCGGCGAGGCGGAGGGACTGTCGAAGGAGGTCAGAGCCCTTCCCGCGTCCTTTCTTTCTTTCTCTTCCTCCTTCTCCCGTTCTCTCTCCCTCCCTCTCCCTCATTCGTCCTGCCTTCTCCTGCCTTTCCCTTCTCTGCGTTCTCCGTCGAGCTTTGTGGCATGACTTAAAGACTGTTTTTTTTTGGGAGGGGGGTAGAAATGGGGGAAGCCCCCCACTCAACTCTCCGAGCCTGCAGTACTAAGTACAAAGGTGGGAGGGGGGCGAGGAGAGAAGGGGAAATTATAGGTGTCAAATAGGAACATGGCTGTCAAGTAGGATTTTTTTTTAAAGCGAAGGTTTAAAAGAGGTTCCTCGCTCCCTCGCGCGTTTCTCTTCCCCCTTTCTCTCTCCGCGTCGCCGTCGCCTGGAGAACTTTGCTATTGAGCTCCTGCGACCCCGGAGGGGTGGCCGGTTATTCCCGTCCGTTTCCAGCGAAGTCACGCTTGTCATTTTGAGAAAGTTCTTGCTTTTATTTAAGTTGCGCTTCTCCTCCCTTTCTTTCTGCCTTCTTTCCCTTCCTCCGCCCTTTAAATATATGCTTCCCGTTCACACACGTGCGGACTTCCCCATCGCTTTGGCTTTATTCTGGAAAGCGTCTCCTAAGTGGCGGGTGGGTGGGTGGGAGCACTTTGGACGGGAGCTGAAAAGAAACCGGGGAGGGGACGACGACGGGACGAGGGCACAGAAATCAATGGCTGGGTGAGCTGGACAAAACTTTTCAGAATTTATCGGGGTTTTTTTCTTTTTAAAAGTGGCGGGTGGGCGAACTCTTTCCAGAGAAGTCTCTTGAGCGTTCTGTTTGCTGGGGCAGAAAGCGGGTGGGCTGGGCGAATTTATATTATTATTATTATTATTATTATTATTATTATTATTATTATTATTATTATTATTATTATTATTATTATTATTATTATTATTATTATTATTATTATTATTATTATTATTATTATTATTATTATTATTATTATTATTATTATTATTATTATTATTATTATTATTATTGCAAACGTTTCTCCTGGGTTTGTATTTTTCATGACTGCACCTTCATTTTGGTTTACCAGTGAGTGACAAGCAGACACAAAGACAGGCGCAGTGCAAAAGGGGGGGTGGTGGCCGAAGGGAAGAAAAGAGAGAGATTTGTGGAGTTTTGAGGACTAGATAGAAGGTCAGCGCGCTTGAGGACACCGAGGTGCCATCCTAGGAGAGAAGAAGAGAATTGGAAAGAATTGGAAACATTAGGGTCGTTCCCCCCCCCTCTCCCCCATTGAACAGTATCGTCCCCATTATCTATATTATGGCTATTATATTTTGTCAACTGCTAGCCTGTTTTCCGCCTGGGCTCCAGAAAAACACAGAAACACGCATCCCTCAAAAATGATGGCCCCGTGACAAGCTCATAAATAATATTGGCAAGGAACGCTCCATTCAAAATGCTTCATTTTAGCACGGGGGGAAAAAAAGAAATCCCAGCCACCTCTTCAGTGATACTTTGGACGTGTAATGGAAGCCTTTATAACATTGTTTCCAATCGAGCTAAGTTTTCTCCAAAGCTAATTTATGTGCAGGTCAGCTTTGTGAAGAGAAGGAAAAAATGTGGATTCAGCTCTCTATCATGGGTACAGTATTCTTTCTGTGACTGTTTATTGGGGTTGGAGATAAGGAAGGAAGGGAGCTGAGCCGAGGCTTACAGACACATTCACTCTTAATGATCTCATTTGGAGTGTTTCCTCCCTCCCCTCCCACAGTGAGCATAATATGCAGATGCAAAAGCTGATACTACAACATGGCAAGTGATGTAAGATAGAGATTTGCTTCATATTTTTTTAAAAAAAAATGGAGACAAATCTCTCCATTTAGAGAAAGGCGGGGCTGTTGTTTGTCAGCTAATGAGGCCATTGTATTTGCATTTTAATAGCCACCTAACATTGGAAAGGGGGTGGGAAGACAGAATAGTGGGTAGCTTGTAAATTCATTTGCTTAATTGAATGTGTATTTTGTGATGGCAAATGATAGCTCAGTGAAAAAGGGGACATTACAGGGCTTATTTGTTAAACAAATTCAGCAGATAGATGTTAATGGTCAAAGATCACAAAAAGTCTCAGTTATAGGGGGTGATAAAAAGCATAGACATTCACCTTACCAGATACCCCCCCTCCCAAAAAAAAAACATTACATGCTGCAAGTCACCTTTCCCAATTTTGCCATCCTTCTTGAAGTTAACAAGCTGCAGACTTTTTAGAGTACATCCTGAATGGCTGAGATAAAACTGCTTGGGCTGTTTCATTTACAGTACACTTGGCCATTATTCTGTGAACTTAAGAATTAGCATTTCCCCTTCTTTCTCAAAACCGGCAATAGAAGTTGCTAGATTTATTGAATTAAATTAT
The DNA here is from genome assembly GCF_964273705.1 of Natrix helvetica. Classification (NCBI taxonomy): domain Eukaryota; kingdom Metazoa; phylum Chordata; class Lepidosauria; order Squamata; family Natricidae; genus Natrix; species Natrix helvetica. The sequence goes on from NC_138558.1 coordinate 22,854,776, forward strand.
AGATAGATTTATTGAATTAAATTATAGATAGGTGTTAAGACTTTAATTTTGAAGAAAGCTATCGATGGCCCCTTGGTACACCCAGCTTCTTTATCCACGACTGAATTGATCATAAGGCTGTTAAATGTATGTACCAAGCTTTTATGAAACTTAACTATTAAAATCTTTAAATATTTGGATCTTGAATGCTTCTGCCCACATACTGCCTTTTTTAGTTAGAAAGTCCAGCACAAGATCATACTTGAAAACTCAGTATATACACAACAATCCTGTGCATAACAATATAGTTCATGTCCTCAATTACTGTTGTAGATTTCACATGCATGGATGCATAGATATATGTCTGGATAGTAGTACCAATACATATGTAGTAAAATAAGTAACTAATTACTTCCAGCTCACCATGTTCTCTGCTTTTAACCTAAAGTTAAACTAACGGGAACCTATGTCCAATCTGAGATCTCATGTTAATGGGGTTCAGGCAGAACATGCTCACCAATTCTTAGTTGCTTTTTCATGCTTATTTCCTCCCAAGCTTCCTCTAAATGTTCCTCGTTTTTCTTTTGAGGTTTAGCACAATTGCTGGTTGTTCTCTGTTGATTGACAGAATTAGAAGAGCCTCTGTTTGTAATCTTAAGAGAATGTTATTTTTTCTTAATTTAGAGATAACTTTTTGTTGCCTTTCCACCAAAGCTAATAATTGATGGCATCCTTGAAGACTCCCCCTCCCTCAAACACTTCTAATTTTCAATTAGCACCTTGGGACTATCTACATGGCCTTTGACTGTTCAGAAATAGACAGATGTGTTCTATCTGAAATGGTTGAGTCTGGTGTTCCTAAAGTTCCAAACAATATGAAAAGTAGTTATAAGCCTCAATACAGTTAGTGTATAGAGTATATATCAAATATATTTCCTTCTTATCACAGAATGCTATTGAAAGCATGTCTTTAGAGGAAAGGGCATTATCATGGTATGAAGCATCTTACAGAGCATTTGAGGATATTAAATTTACAATATGTTTTACAGGGGGAGAAAGTATGTGTGTTGGGGGAAGGAAGGAATGTATTACTTCTTTGAAAATGTTAATATTTTTTCACTAGGTAGGTTAAAAAATAGTGATCTTTTTTTCACTAAGCATAAGATAACTGCACTGTTTTTGTTCAAGAACAATATGAAACTATTGTTGACTTGATCTTCTGGCCACAAATGTTGCATTTCATGTACTATTATTGTAAACAATAATTTTAACATTGGTAATAATGATTTAAGCATATTCTAGCTGCAGTCAGTGAGGCTTTCTTTTCAATTTTTAACTATGCTGAAGCTGACGCCATCCAAATTAATTGGAAAAGTGACATTCATAATATCTGTACAGCATGGTTTTGCCAAATAAATGTGCTTTGGGCTTACTGATATTATTCACTCACTCAATCACCTACTCACTCACTCATTCATTCACTTCTATTAGATTTACAGCCCACATATTGTTCAGGAAATCTTCCATTTTCTTCACAGCAACAACAATCCTATGAGGTAAACTCAAGTGGAAGTGACTGACTCAAAGTCATGCAATGAGCTGCAGGGAGTCGGGTCTCCCCAGTTCTTGTCCAACACCTTAACTCTTACACTGTAATAGCTTTATTGTTGCTGTCAAAGACATTTTCCATTGAAAACAATGATTACACATTGCATTAAAAAGTCCTCTTAAAATTCACATCTTATTCTGTTGTGTGTTTTATTGAATAAAACGAATGCTTCAGACTGCACATACTGTACAACTTGATTAAAGTTTATCTTTACTGCATATCTAGCCTTTAATTTCTGACCACAGTCCTTTTCTACTTTATAATTACAGAGTCTTCATGAGGTTGCTTTATTCAGAATTACTTCTGAAAGTCTGAGTAAATTGTTGTGTTGGCATAAATACTATAGAAGAAATGTAAACTTAATAGGTTGCCTGCTTGAAATTCAAATAGGCATAAGAAGTTGTTGAAATTAATGTTGGCAAAAGATTTTATACCAAATATTATTGCTCTTATTTTAAGGAGAATTTTTATATGGCAACCATATTTAGAATTCAGCAAGAACAGCTTTGCAACCTTTTGCAAACAAATCTCTATATGCAATTAATGCAGAGGTGGGTTGCTCCCAGTTCAGCCCAGATTGACCGAACCAGTAGTGGCAGCAGCGGGAAGCTTCACCCACCTGCCCGGACACTTCTGCGCATGCGCGAGCACAAGTGAACCAGTAGTACCAGGATTTGAAACCCACCTCTGAATTAATAGATATGTTGACTGGCCTGTTCCTTATGGTTTAGCTATTATTGAATATTCTACTTTCTTTAAACTCTGAAAAATAACCCAAGAACATAAAAGATATCAAACCACACATGTTTTATGGTTGTGATGATCTTGTAATAATCTTGGATAGATGAGCTTAAGCTTTATTAAGTTTTTTTAAATCCATTATGTCCATGAAAATTCCAATCCCAGCAAGACCATAGAGATTCTTGATATTTATTTCATGTACATTTTATTCTTCTGCTAAAAATCTATGTTCAAGTATGTTACTTTCTTAACCTTCATGTTACATCCAAATGTGGAATACATAGGTAAGAATGGGCCCTGGAATTGGAAAATTATATTACTCCATGAAAGTAAGTATATTGAAGAGTCGTGATGGCACAGTGATTAGAGTGCAATATTGCAGGGTAACTCTGCCCCCACTGCCAGGAGTTTGATCCTGAGCGTCTCAAGGTTGACTCAGCTTTCCATCCTTCCCAGGTTGGTAAAATGAGGACCCAGATTGTTGGGGGTATTATGCTGAGTCTGTAAACTGTTTAAAGAGGGATGTAAAGCACTTTGAAGCGGTATATAAGTCTGTGCTATTGCTATACCAACTGCTATATTACCCCTACCATTAAATATATACCATTATACTGAACAATATATCACTACTTTCACATCTTGTTGAAATTGAGTATGACAAAATGCTTTAAATTGCTCAAAGGTAACTGCCAAATATTCTTTGGCCTATCAAAAATTAGTAGTAATGTTTTTAGCCTAGTTTTACTATATCTGTAATTACTCTAGATGACCTCACTCAGCTGCTACAGCTTCAGCAATTTTTCCCCCAGGATTCCCATTGTTATAGCATAGCTTTCTCACTTTAATATAGGCTATTACTGGCCAATTCTAAGTTACAGCATTTCTATCTGTATATTTACATAATCATAGAAAGGGTCATAGAGGCCCTGAAGGCCATCCCTCTGGTTAATTCAAAAATCCCAATTAAAGCTTTACAATGGATGGCTGTCCAACTTCAGTTTAAATGCACCCAGTGAAATGAACGCTTCTTTTCCAGGTGGCATATTCAGCTGTCTGACTTTTATGTTATTAGGAAGGTTTTCATCACATCCAAGTGTAATTTTATTTCCTATATAAAATTCTAGTCCTTGTCCTCCAGTCTGGGATAATAGAGAATAATTTATGACCATCTGTGCATCTCTTTAATATATTTGAATAGTGCTATCATATTTCTACTCTGTGTCTTTCTCTTGGTTTTTAAAATACTTTTGAGTCATTTTAGGTGGTCAGTTTTAAAAAGTCTTGATAAACTATCTAAGAAACATGAGGTTATGGTCACAAATTAATTTGTTTAACAAGATAAAATTATTGATTTATTTCTGTTTCCTGATTGCTGCAAAGGCATTTTGCCAATTCTTAGTGCTGTGACATCATTCAAAAGGCAATTTTCTTGATATGCTGCTTTCTAAACGCAGTGGGATGCATTATGAATCATAAAAAATTGACTGCAGTCTGAATCAGAAATACAATAATCATATGACTAGATAGAAACTAAAAAGGATTTTTGCACATGTATATCTACTGTTTCTAAGACTGGCAGGTAACAGCACATATACGGTATTTTACTTGATCTATAGAAACTTAGTTCAATATTTTTTTAATGGTGCTGATATTACTGATTCTATGTTGTGTATTGTACAGAATTGAAAAGTATCTTCTCTGCACTGGAGCTGAGATGCTATTTTCCACTTCCAGAACTTAGCTGCCTGAATGATAAGCACCACCATCTGTCAGTCCTGAACTATATTAGTTACTAAGAATTTGAAATATTAAAGAAGAGCTATCCAATTTGATTCTTCCTTTTATACACTAATGAACTTATGAACTGTGGCCTTACGCAAACTATTTTCTATTGAGCTCCAGATTCTCCTATTATACAGAAAGCTACTTGATAAGGAATTAGACCGTTAGGAATATCCAGTATAGTATTGGGTGGCTAAGGTTATCTACCCCTGATGGATAGGGATTTATAAACAAGAGACTCTCCTATCCTGGCATATCAAGATATAATTTGCAAAGTTTTGCAAAACCAGAACTTTCTTTTCAGAAAGTTATTATTAAGTTTCTTCATTATCATACACTTTTGATGAGGTAACATAAACAGTTTTCCTTTAGGTTATCTCATTGTAGAAATCCTGTAGCAGCTGAACAGTTGTGAAATAACTGAATTTGTATGACAGAGAAGATGGACTATAGAACTTGATACCCAATGGATCTTCTGCAGAATCACAAGGCTGATGGATTCATTTACAGTACTTAGAATACTGCCTATCTTTGAATGAATCTCCATTCGAAGGAAATTAAGTCTTGCTTTTCAGCAGATGGTGGCCTGAAAAGCATTAATACATTGATTACGTGTCTTGACAGAGTGTATGCCTTTTGTGTGTCTATATTATGATGATTTCAGTGATAATACAGAAGTAATGTATATTATACAGTACTTTGCCATTAGTGTAATTACAATTGAGGTAATCATTTTCTTCATTTGCCTGAGGTATTTAAGGAAACTATAATGTACCAGAATTGGGATATTTAGGTGATATTTAGGTCTAATACAGGGGTGTCAAACTCGTGTCGTCACGGCAGCGTCACATGACCTATCAGGACTTTCCCCCCTTCGCTAAACCGGGCAAGGGCGGGGCCAGCACGTGACACAACTGACCCACAGGCCATGAGTTTGACACCCCTGGTCTAGTACAATACATTAGAGAGTAAGTTGCCAAGCAGGCTGCAAAATATGGATGGAAGGCATTGTGGCTATAGCTATATATAATGATTCTCTTGAATGTATTCTTTTATCCCATATTGATATGGACTAGAGTAGCTTTCAGACTCTTTCTGATTGAACTTTGAATACTTTTGTGTGAATCTTGAGCAGAAAGCATACTTTGAAATTTCATTTTTCAATGACATTAAAGAGTGGTTAATAATATACAGAGGTTTGGATAGGAGTGGTAGATTAGTAATCATCCTATTTCCATGCCTATATTTTCCATGCTTTACACGTAACTCCAAAAACGTCTTATGTTGGAAGGGAACAGAACTCATCGAAAATATGAGTTTAGTCAATGGTTTAGTTGAATTGGAACGTGGAAAATATACAGGCAGCATATATGGGAAATAAATATAAATCATTTGTTATATGAGCCCTTCTCCAGAGTACTGAAGCTGAAAACACCTGAGTGTGGAAAAGAAAAGTAGGAATCTTCAGACATTTGTTTCACAGCACTGAAAAAGATACAGGTAACCCTCGAATTACAGTGATTCATTTAGTGACCAAAGTTACGACTGCACTGAAAAAGTGACTTATAACTTTCATACTGACAATCATTGCAGCATCCGCATGGTCACATGATCAAAATTTGGGCACTTGGCAAGTGGCCTGTGTTTATGACAACTGCACTATCCTGGGATCATGCGATCCCTATTTGTAATCTTCCCAGCCAGCTTCCAACATGCAAAACCAATGATTCATTTAACAATTGCAATGATTAGCTTAGCAGTCGTGATAAAAGAAGATTGCAAAATGGGACAAAAGCTGCCTTGCTTAACCATGGAAATCTAGGCTCAGTTGTGGTTGAGTCTTGACAATCTGTAAGGAAAAGTGGCTTTAAACAACAACAAAAAATTCCCCCGAGGAATTACCCCGGTTCATAATGAACTTTATTGAATGCAAACATTCCCAAATAAATATAAACTCTACAGCTGTATCTGAATGTTCTTCAGATGGTGAAGTCCTACTGTAGACATCTGTTGGAACAACTCAGTGCTTGGAAAGATAAAACTTTATTCTGATTTTAGTTATTGGGGAGTAGGATCTATTGAATTCAACTGCTAATTAATTACCCTGCCCATGTTTTATGCCTGACTCACAGGAGAGAGCTTTTAGTCTCACTAGATCCAAAGTTTTGCTATCATATATGTACTCATATGTGCACATATGTAATGTGTACACAAACACACTTTCTTTAATAAAGCATAAGCAAAGAAGGAACTAAAATGTTAATCAAAATTATCTATATAAGATTTTCTCACACATGTATGTATGTAGTTCACATAAAATTTTATGCAACAATTTAAATAAAAGTCTGACTTTATTTATTATAATACCCCATATGCAATTTGTGGGAATAAACAGCATGTACATAAATTGTACATAAAGTAACATTACAGTAGGTCTTCAATCCACAGAATAACTGGCCCATAAATTTATCTTTCCACATTGAAGAACTAAGCTTTCGGTAAGTGAGTAAAGAATCCATTTCTATTGTCCATTAATAAATTTCCATGCAGGAGAAATACCAGAAAGAGCTCAAAAGAATATGAATGTCCAAAAATATTAAATCTCATATCAAAGTTAAAATTACACATGTAATGACATTGAAGGTAACAATTTTAGCTCTTGCAAATTCATATTTTAATGAAAAAGTATTTCATCTACTCCTTTTTTGTTCAACTCAATGGTATACTGTAAGTTGAATTTTAAAAAGAATATTCCTTTCCTCTTAACATAGTTCAGTGGTGATTTCCAGAAGAGTTGTGAATTTTTTCTAATGTTGCTGCCTGCCATTTATTGTAGTAATTACATTTGCTTAGTATATTTTCTGTACAAATTTTCTGTTGCTGTAGAGATTAATCTTTTGGATTGTTAAAGAAAATGAGAATCAGACATAGATTGAGTGGAAATCTTTAATATCTTATTCCAGACAATAAAATAATATTGTTCAGTTAGGAAATTGGCTGGCAACTTTTTAGCTTTGAATCCAAAGCTGTAGTTGGGGACATAGTACAAGTAGTACTTTTAAAACTCCAGATGTTGGAGGGGGAAAACTTCAGATGTTGGAGAGGAAAGATGTAGGTGTTTTCTCTTTTCTCAGTCCAGAACTCAGAAGGGTATATTGCTGTAGAGATTAGTCTTTTGGATTGTTAAAGAAAATGAGAATGAGAATTCAGTCAGACATAGATTGAGTGGAAATCTTTAATATCTTATTCCAGACAATAAAAGAATATTGTTCAGTTAGGAAATTGGCAGGCAACTTTTTAGCTTTAAATCCATTAAATGGCTTGGGACATAGTACAAGTAGTACTTTTAAAATTCCACCCCAGATGTTGGAGGGGAAAAACTTCAGATGTTGGAGAGGAAAGATGTAGGTATTTTCTCTTTTCTCAGTCCAGAACTCGGAAGGGTATATAAGAAAACATACCAAACCAATTTTTAAAAATCCTTTAGGCTATATTTGTTGTTGAGTATGAACTTTGCTATGTTATTTTAAACAAGAACATTTCTATGATGAAGTAAGGGCATAGGGTTGTAGCAGGTCACTTCAACAAGCGATCCAAATTTGTGGTATAAAATGTATGCACTGAGGCAGATCACATTCCAAATATGTACACATATTTTCATAAATGAATTCATATTTAATCTATCTGTATCATACTAACATGGACCCATAATGCTGATTTAGCAACTTGCATAAATCACTTTAACTGTATAATTGTCCAATGAAAATGAACTTGCATCAATATTAGCACATTTTAAACTATTCTCCCATCATTTCTTCGGGCTGGAGAGAGAATATGCCTTAGTTAAAGGTTTTATATTTCCATCTTCACAAACTGCTACTATATCAATCTACATATCCCCAAACAAAAGTACAGTGAAAATAAAAGGAAATTGCCTACAAGGTTACTTCAGTGAGATTAGATTGAGGGTAATAAAAGAGCAATAACATAACAGCATCTTTAATTTTAAATTTTAAACTCTCAAAATAAGTTGAAGGCTTTTTGTTTCAAACGCTAATTTTGACTCTCACCCCCCACCTCCCACCTCAATGCACAGGTAAACCTTTGCACGTTTTTGTTCACCTTTTTTATCTATTCTGGTATTAAATATATCTGCATTGTAGTCTGTCTTCATATAACCCTTTTAGTAATCATTGAAGTTCAGTACTCAGTTTGGTCTTGTTTCAGAGTGAGGACAGCAAAACTAGTATTGTAAATGTCTGTCGTGCTTCCAGAATTCAAATACATTCCAGGATTGACCTTCCTGTAAAAAAAATTGTAAGATGTATTGCCTCTGTTCTACCATGGACTGAGTATTTGTTTTTCCCTATTCAGCGTTTCTTCAGATCCAGGCAGAGTAAAGACGCCACGTGGACTTTGCGCACATGGCTACTACACTGTTTACAAACACCCTCCCAGAATCCTTAAAAGCTGTGTGTAATAGCCAAGCAGGCGCAACGTATCACTAGTTAACAGCATTAGTCTGCAGAAGTTCCACAGTTTCTACTATATTGTTCACTACTGCCCACAACCACCGCATATTTAATGCAGGCTGCATGATATATTCATGCGGGATGGGGAAGTTGGCTTCCCTTTTTTTAAAAAAACAACCTTGTTTTGGTGACGCCGGGCTCTGTAGCGTACAATAAGGTCATCTGTGGTGAGCCAAAAATAGAAGTGTCACTACTTGACAGCGAACTGGGCAGTGCAAGCTAGAGATTGTGTGTCATAGTGAATAAATATTCATTTCAGGTTGCCAAAAAGGCTAATAAAAAGTCTGCAGTTACAAACACATATAAGTCAGGATTGTAAAAAGTGTGGCAAAATCCAATCAGCATATATTATTAACCAGAGCTACAATATATTTGGATGCTATAAATCAAGCAAACAGAATTTATATTGGAAAGGGGGAAGGTAATCTAAGCTATGTCTTATTAAAAAGCTTGTATTATTATTGTTGTTTTTATTATCATTATTTTGATATTCTCTTTAGTTAGAACCTTTAGTGCATTAAGGCCAGTAAGATGGACAGGATACTACAATTCACAGTTATTAAACCAGAGAATGCTTTCTCCTGTTTAAACAGCAAGGCACAAATTATACTAATTTTGAACCAATTTGCCATTCATGTTTTATGTGGCGGGCCCAGAGAGCAATTAGTATCAACCATCATGATATCACATAAATTCTCAAAAACCCTCCTTATTTTAGCGGGATTTGATTTTGAAACAATATGCCAAAGGTAATAGTTTTAATTGTTCTTTAAAGTATTTATTTAAACAAAGATAGGTATGTAATAAATTTTGCAATATCTTATTATATTTTCTGCACTTTAAGTACCTTTATTGAATTATCACTGTTTTAAAAATCCCCTTTAATGTGTGATACTCTTGTTATCATAACACATGCTCACTGTTGCTCTGTGAGTGAGATGGGCAGTCTTTAAATTTGATATATAAATAAATAAAATACTGCAGACTTCAAGTAGTTTATAATTTCAAAGGTCCAGTCTTTGACTTGGCTTAATATGAAGGCTATAGATTTTCCTTGTTCCAGATTTAAATAGTCTAAATCAGGGGGTCTTAACCTCTGGGCCATTGCCCACTTCCAAGTGGCCTATTTGCAATCAGGCCACATAAGCGGGGGTGGGTTCCGGATTCTTTTACTGCCAGTTAGCTCAGGGATGCACTTTGGGTGCACAGGTGCATGCTTGATGCACGCTACGCGCACATGCGCAGTAGTGAAAAAATGCTTCTGCGCATGTGTAGAAGCAAAAAACAAGATGGTGCTGCCAATAGAACATGTTCAGAGGTGTGGTCGGCTGAATTACTACCTATTCAGCCGAATCAGTCCAAACCGGTAGGAACCCACCTCTGCACATAAATAACGGGCCGGCACACACACACACACACACACACACACACACACACACACACAGCTCAACTTGAGCAAATAGGATCGTTTCCCCTTTCCTCTCCACCAGCCAGGCTGCCAAGCTGCAAAAATTGGGGACCGTTGATATAAATTACTCAGGCTCAGTAGATTTAATTTGGATGGATGGATGAATGGATGGATGGATGGATGGATGGATAGATAGATAGATAGATAGATAGATAGATAGATAGATAGATAGATAGATGATAGATAGATGATAGATAGATAGATAGATGATAGATAAAATTAATAAAATGCCCAATAGATAGATAGATTTTACTAAACCATTGACCTGTGGAACAGTTGAAATAAAATAATCCTAATGATAATCTCACTAATCTATTATAAATGGTGGATATGTAAATTTTAATCAGATGTTGAAAACACTTCCATTTAGTAAACAGAATATAAGAAAAGAAAAAAGGTAATGTCTAATATTTGAGTTGCTTTAAAAATTAGGCTTCCTTTTGTTGCTGTATCTGTTAAATACATTTTGCCAAGTTTGTTTGCCATTAATACAATATTTGTACAGATTATTTGTTTTTTAAATAGTTATTTTTTTTCTTAAAAGGTGAGATTTAGCAATGGACCATTTTTATGTACAACAAACTGACTATAATTAGCTACATTAAAATTGACCAGAAATAGTTAAATATTTTCTATATTATTTGCTAAATAAGGCTGAATGTTTTTCCTGGGATTAATTTTCTTTCTATAAGTGCAAATTGTTTTTAAAAGTTAATTGTAATGGGAGAAAGCAGGGACCTTAGCCTTTCCTTTAACTTAGGGACATTTTAGAATTAGAAATAAAGTTAAATTGTTTTTAAGACAGATTTTTGACAGTATCTTATCAGCTATAACAAGAGAACTCATTGACCTCAAAAGAACCTCACATTATTCTATACAACAAAGACAGTTTAGCGGCTTAAACTATGTCACTGTCAGAGTACCTCCAGAGCTACAGCTACAGGTCATTTTTTCATCTCACCACATGCTCGTGCGCACATGGCTACAATGTTTACAAACATGATCCCAGAATTCCTGAGGGTGGTTATGTAACAGCCAGCAAGTACAGTATCAGACTGACTAAATGACCTGGGTCGCAGATGTAGTTGTAGCGTAGCCTAAGCGAAACCGTTGGATGACTGGAAAAACAGCAGAGCCTGGGAAAAACTGCACATTAGATATACCTGAGCAGGCAACGTTCCTTTTGCAGCTATTTTCGGAGTCATGCGCAAAAGCGTCGGGAGTATAGCAAAAATGCAATGATGTATTCTCTGTATTGTACTGTAAGCTTTTGTGATTTAGAATATATTGTGAACATTATAGCAGCAAAGATCTCTTTCTCAAGGATCTTCTTAGTTATTAAAATGTATTTGACATTTAAATTGTATTTTAAAAAGAAAGACTGGAAGAACTGCTTACAAATGCAAATATTTGTCCAAGCAATGAGTTATGTAAAGGACTTCATCTGCAACAGGCTTGCTCTGCGTGCAGAATGCTGAATATTGTGAAAGATCAAATGTAGTTTGGTCTCACTGGAAACCAAGCAGTATTTACACAACCTGTAGTAATAATGAAGCCAGTGGGTGTTAATCAACTCATTTGCCATATGTTAAGATTCCATACATGCTATGAAAATCCTAAAAGTTTGTGAATGCCATGCTAATCATAGGAAAAGCTGGTCTTTGTATTTATAAATATAGTCATAACAGATTTTCAGGGGTATATTTTTCTGTTCTTATAGCATATTAAAAACGATCTGTTGCCATAATATATTTTTGTTTTCACTCCTGGAATCAATTTTACTTTTTCAGTGTTATTTTTGCAGCAACATAATTCATACAGTTTTCTGCCATTTCTAAATTGTAAGAGTAAACATTAGAGATGTTTTGTAGTTCATCACAGATGTAACCTTAAAACTTAGTGTTTTAATGAAGACTGATTTTCAGAGACAAGTATTAGCTATTATGGCAGGGGTGTCCAAACTTGAGAACTTTAAGACTAGTGGACTTCAACTCCCAGAATTCCCCAGCCAGCATGGCTGGCTGGGGAATTCTGGGAGTTGAAGTCCATATGTCTTAAAGTTCCCAAGTTTGGACACCCCTGTATTATGGTATTAGATCAGGGGTGGGCTGCTGGGAGTTCGCAGGGGTTCGGGAGAACCCCTAGCTAAGATTCTATGCAGTTTGAAGAACCCCCAAATCCCACTCCTGGCTGGCCCTGCCCACCCCACCTCTCCCAGGAGACCCCACACAGCCCATTTTGGATGCAGGTAAGTGCAGGGCACACATGGAGGTTCGGGGAGGGTGTAAAATGGGCCTACTAGAAGTTTGGGAAGGCTGGAAGCTAGCCCATTTCTGGCCTCTAGAGGGCCTCCATAGCCCGGGGAGCCTGTTTTTGCCCTCCCGGAGGCTTAAGAAAAGCCTCCGGAGTTCGGGGAGGGCAGAAATACCCCCACACACAAACACACACTGTGGTGTAAGAGACCAAGTAGACCATGGCCACACCCATCCAGCAGCCAGCTAGAGAACCCCTTGGTAAAATTTTTGAAGCCCACCCCTGTGATGAAAAATAATGCCAAGGGAAGCATAAATGACTAATGCAAATGTTGCCCCACCATGGCTTATCATACGTTGAGTGTACAACCATCATTGATATTAATCAAATATATAAGCTGAATATGACTGTGTGGATCCTTTAAAGAGCGAAAGGGATGTACATACACACACACTCATTCAGAAACTAAGGAGCAGCTTATGAAACAGCTGTGAATGCTTTTAAAAAGGCATGGCTGCTTTATTAATTTGAAGAAATGTTCTTTGTATAGACTTTTGCCCTTGGCAAAATACCTTTTTCAAAGGGTTTGCAAGCCCTGGTGTTGAACCATTAATTAATCCAGCATCCATATAGTATCTTATTGAAAGTGTGTGTAAAGCATTATTATATGATGTTTTGTTAGGAATGTGGCATACTTACACATTGATTTAGAAGTTCTGAAGGTAGAATGTCATTGATACCATGAATGAATTTAATCATTATAGCTTAGAGTTACAGCTGACAGACAGAGGAAGCTTCATGTTGGGTGTTCGTTCAGATGAATTCACAGATTGTAGATGGTTTGCAATTCTATTACATCTTTGTATCTCATTTTAGTTGCTTCAGAATATATATTGAAGGAAAATCAGCAACTCACTCTTACTTTAAATGGAAACATTCAGAAACAGAATAAAATGTTATGAGGTAAAGTTGACATCTTTGTTATCAAAAGTTTATGAAATTGTATATTACACTGGAAAAGTTCAAGGACAAAATCAATGATAAGTTCAAAACATGAAATATTATTGTCATTTTCCATACTTTTTAATAATGTCTCTATCATATCCTTCCTTTCCCCACTGAATCCCCTTGAGTTCAGTGTCCCTAAATATATACAAACTTCGGAGATAAATCTCTGCTGATCACATTAGATTATTTGCTAAAGTCACTTGATTGTTTCAACTGTTGTTTCATATGAATGAGGTAACCAATGGTGTATACATTGCTGACATCCCATGGTATTTATCTATTTTTAAAAGCTATGAGCCCTGCTTCAAAAGACACTATTTTAAAGCATTAATTCACTATCATAATCAAATAGTTTTGAAGATAGGTACAACAATACAAAGTCCCTTAAGATTCAGGAGGAGAATAATAAAGGCAAAATCCTTTGCACAGAATTAAATGTTTGAAGGCTGTAATTGTGAACCTTGAAGGAAGCTCCACTGAGCTTAATGAGACTTATTTCTGGCTAGACATGTAACACTGGAAGTATTTTACATCATTCTTCTGACCTCAAGAGCCTTTGAAGTAATGTACTATTTTAAAACAACATAGCTGCAACTAGGTAAACAGAAAACAAAACAATTACTATCTCAGTAAAAGCAGAATACTAAAATCCGTCAACTGTGCAGTAATATAGTGCAACTTTTTTACCCTATAAAATTCAATGCAAATAGAATAATCTGTTATTATTTTCACAGTCAAGCTGCTATAATAAAAGGAACTCTGTAAATTTAGAATAATTATCACCAAGTGCCACTGATATACAATTTATTGTTTTTGAGGAAAGGTATAATTTTCCAGGTTTGGATTTTTTTTGTAGCATCAAAACATATTTGCAAGCTTTTCTATGTATTTTTATAGTTAATAGATCTTAGCCTAGTATATATCATGAATTCAATTCTTTTTTCCTTGTTTTGCTATTTTAATAAATCAATATTTCCAAAGAGGCAGTGTTTAAAATGATATTCAGCATTTCAACAATTTCAGCAATTTTGGTGAATATATAAATTGCCTCTAAAGATCATAAAAAGATTTAAAAGTTATGCTATTTAGGGACACACGTAGGCCTAATTTTTTTTATAACCAGCAGATGCAAGATGTCTATTTTTATGTGGGTTTTATTGAGTCACTTGAGATTGAAAGTGGGGGTTTTAAATTTGAATATTACATTGGAAAAAGATTCACTTTAAGCATAAAAATAGACTGGTAAGAGAAGGGTATTTCTGTATGTAGGCTTTTATTTATTCAGTATGTGCAAGAAAATGTCAAGGACGTACATTTTATACCCTGATACCTTTTTCATTGTTTGAAAGTCTTGAGTAGCATCATAGTGCATCTGTAATGAATTAATTATTTTTTCTGGGGATTCTACCCTTTAGATTAGCCTACCAGGAAATACTTCAGAGAATGTAAAGTTTGGCTAGTGCATCAGATCTGACAAGGATCAAATTACAATAACTTGACATAGCAATCTAACCCCTTGCTCCCATGTAGAAATGATCCATATTTTTGGAAGTAGTATTCTAGTAGTAGTAATCTACTAAGTACAAGTTAGGGGACATAGGCAATATTCAGGGATACTATAATTAGCCTATTCTCTTACCACAGTCTTTTACTGCTTTTTTAAAAAAAATATTGAAAGTAATGGCAGACAAGCTTTCTTTTTTCACAGTCAAATACATCTTTTTAGATTTGCAAAAAGCAATTTGCTGCGTGCGTCAGTTTAGATTAATGACTCAGAATAAATACAGATGCTGTCATGGGTTTGTCATCTAAACAGCAAAAAGGAAGAAAGAAATCTTGTCCAGCAGGTTTAGTAAAGCCACACCTTAAGCTTGAATGATCTGTCCCGTCCTTTTGCTGCAACAGAAGTGAGTTTCAGGTATTGAAGGATTACGTTTAGAAGCCAATTTTATACAATGATTTTTTTTTTCTGTAGAAAAGGTATCATTGAACAGAACTGAAGACATGCTACAAGGCTTCGGAGGATGACTTTCATACATGGACTGCTGAGTTCCTGAACTATAAATAAAAGCACCATCTTTAGACAGATGATATTTCAGTAGTTAGAAACTAGAAGTCTGGGATATAAACCTGAAAGTTCAGATTGTGAAAGTTCTGCATAACCTTCTGCAATAGTCCTTGAATATTTCTGACTTTTTGAAAAGAACCTCTAGACTTAGATAACCTTGTTCCAGAGAAATGGGAAAACGGACTGATGGACTGAAAATATAAAAGCAGAATCCTTTTCATGGGCTTTGATTTCTGAGGTCCTGAGCATAAAATTTCCTAGAATTGTAGGAAAAGATGCACAGCATCCTTCAATAATAAAAAAGGATGAAATGTCAAGAATAAAATTGCCACATTTTAAACAGAAAAAACCCTCAATCAATAATACAAAGAGTTGCTACATAAGTAAGGCAGATCATTGAGAAACGGTTTGAAATGTGTCCACTTGAGTGCTTAAATCAGCTCTGTGAATATAAAAGATGTGATTATTAAAGGTATTGTGGAAAGGTCTACTACATTCTTACATTTCTAAAGAGTTGAAACAAGTTCCAGGAAATTCCAGCAGATGTCAAAAATATTCAAGAAAGAAATTCTTGCATGCACTCCTTTGTTTCCCATTTTAATATTTCATGAACATGTGATATTATTTTAAAGCCAGCAGGGATGGACTTGCAAAGTTTAATATTTAAAGCAGATGGCTGCTTTAATAAGATGGTTGCTATAGGAACTGCACTCTGAATGGAGTGGTTAGTATAATGACTGTCTCCTTGCTAAATAGCTGAAATGCTCTTGAAGTAAACACTTGGAGTAGTAGCATAAGATGGAATATAATGGTAATATGGTCACGTGTGTGGCCTCTTTATTTTAAGTGGGATGCACTTGAACTGGACCCTTGATATTTCTGAGCTTTGCTCAGGTTTTCCTTGACTCTACATAGAATGAGAGTGAAGATATATTCTAAAAATAGCTCCATTCAGCTGCTGCTGTATGATATGGTAACTGGAATAATTCTGCATACATACTATTCAGGGAGAGAAAGGAAAGGAAGCAGCAGTGCATCAGAACCTCCTGTTCGAATGTAGTATTTAGCAGTTTCTGATCAGTTCTGGAGAACCGGTAGCGGAAATTTTAAGTGGTTCATAGAACCAGTAAATACCACCTCTGACTGGCCCTGCCCCCATCTATTCTCTGCCTCCTGAGTCACAGCTGATCGGGAGGAAATGGGGATTTTGCAGTTACCATCCCCTGCCATGCCCACTGTTGAATAGGCAGGAACTCAGACGGACGCCGTGAGGTGAATTCAAAAAACTTTATTCACAGCTAGCTATGTACAGCATACAGGAGAGAAGCGGGAGCTGTCCCTGCCTGACAGTTATTTATATGGAGCTGTCAAGCAGGGAGGCCAATCAGGACGCAAGGATTGCCCACGTTCAGCCAAGCCGCGTCTTGACCAATCAGACGCGGCTTGACTGTTGCCGGCAGACTCAGGGGAAACTCCTGACATCACTGCCAGGACTCTACACCCACCAAACCAGGCCCACCAAGCCACGCCCATTGAACCATTAGTAAATCCCACCACTGTATTCCAGCTAGGGGAGGGGATGGAAATTTTACAGTATCCTTCCCCTGGTGTGGGGAGAGAATGCAGATTTTACAGTATCCTTTCCCCTGCTACGCCCACCAAACCACGCCCACCAAGCCACACCCACAGAACCAGTAGTAAACATTTCTGAATCCCACCACTGGTCCTGTTGTATTTTTATGTTTAAAAAATGCAGAACTGGTTACAACTCGATGTGAGAAGCTCTTGTTCAGGAAGAAGTTACTAGTCAATACCTGAAATCTTCACTTAAATCTTCATGGACAACACTAAGGGAAAGAAGTTGAGTAACTTTTGGCTGAAGTGAAGTACTGGGACTGAGATAGTCTGGATCCGAAAGACTGAGCTTAAAATGAGGAAATGTCTTCATGATAAGCAATAATTTGGTTCAGTAGTGCTTATTAAAATAATGGTGATCTTTACAGCAAACATTGTTTTTTTGTCTGCCTTTGAATTCGTCTTGATTCCAGGTGACTGCCTGGACCAGTCCCTGCAGTTTTCTTGGCAAGATTTTGGAAATGGTTTTCCCTTGTCTTCTTCCTAGGGCTGAGAAAGGGAGTGACTGCCTTAGGATCACCCAACTTTCTTTGTGCCTAAAGCAGAACTAGAACCAAAAGTCTTTCAGTTTCTAGTTGATGCCTTAAAGCTGTGATGGCAAACCTATGGCACACATGCCATAGGTGGCACGCAGTGCCATCTCTGTGGGCACGCAAGCCGTCGCCCCAGTTCAGCTCCATCGTGCATGTGTATGTGCCTCCTGCCCGCAAGGTAGACTTCAAGTCCGTGCTGCGCACATCTGTGGGCAGAGCGCGTGGTGGAGGGTGGTTGCAGGGGAGCCAGGGAGCTGTGCGTGCATGTGCAGGGGGGAAGGGTGCGTGTAGGGTGTGTGCCATGCACACATTGCATTTTGGGGGTTTGGGCACGTGCATTTATGTGTGCGTGCATGCTTTAACCATCACTGTCTTAAAGACTATTATATCAAACTAATTCTCCAATATTTACTTAAGTTTAAAAGAATGCCTTACTCTGGGCACCGTACCCGTGCTCTACAGGTAGTCCTTGACTTAAAACCATAACTGCTCAAAGTTATGATGCTGCTGAAAAAAGTGACTTATGATTGGTCCTCATGCAACCATTGCATGGTCACATGATCAAAATTTGTGTGCTTGGCAACCAGAATGTATTTACAAGGGTTGCAGCATGCTTGGAAAGCTGGCTTCCGACAAACAAAGTCAATGAAGCTGGATTCAGGTAATGACTGCATGATTCATTTCATAAGCCAGTGTTTTGCTTTAGAATTGTGACAAAAGGTCATAAAATTAAGTATAACTCACTTAACAAACACCTTACTTAATGTCAGAAATTCTGGTCCCAATTGTCATAAACTGAGGATTACTTGTGGTAAAGCTGGACCAATAAAATGAAAAAACAAGGAGATGTGCCTCCTACCTCTAAAAACAAAAACAACAATAACAACAAAAACCCACACCTTAACTCATACAAAACAATTAACCAGCTTTTCAACATCCTTCTTTAACATCCTTACACTTGGCACCATGTCTGGGGGTAGGTACAGAAGGCAGGCGTTGCAAAAATGAAGGCATACTTTATCACTAGATTGCACTGTTTAATTGAGAAAACCCAAAGTGCAACTATTCAGAAATAGGTAGTCTCTCAAATAATCAAGCATTACGCCATAAAAGGCTTTATACGTAATAGCCATCATCTTGAATTTCATTCAGAAGGCTAATGGCAACCAATGCAGTTCAAAGTGTAACATTGGTTTGCTGTGATATGCTTATTATTGTACCACTGCATTCTGGACCAGCTATGGTTTCCTAGTGATTTTTCAGGACAGCCTAAAGCAGGGGTGTCGAACTCCATTTCATTGAGGGCCACATCAGGGTCGTCTTTGACCTGACCACACTTGACCAGTGTGGGCGTGGCCAGCTCAACATCACTCGTATTGGCCCCTGTGATGGCCCAAGTACTCTGTCAGTGAAGACGGGCTCCCGAGTTCCATTTTCGACTGTGATGACCTCCTGCAACCCTCTGCCGTGGCCTTCCCAAGCTCTATTTTCACTGGCAGAGGCATTGCAGGCTGCTCCTTTGCTGTTTCCAGGATGCTCCTGCAGGCCAGAGCTAAGCACCCCGCGGGCTGGACCAGCATGCAGGCCTTGAGTTTGACACTCCAGCCTAAAGTATAGCACATTGCTGTAGTCCATACTTATAGTGATAGAGCAGTGACTGTCCAAAGAGCTTTCTGATCCAGGAATGGGCACAATTGGCATGCCAGAGGGATCTGTAGAAAGGGTTGTATGACTGCAACTGCCCAAATGTGTTTTTGAATGTGGAGATACATCTCCCATCCAGACTTGCACAACCTCTATACAATAGAAGTATGGAATATGCATACAAATCGCACTGGGTTAAGTTGTATAATGAGCTATCATCAATATATCACTGATACCAGGCTCTGGATGAGCTCCTCAGCAGATTCAAGTAGTTGTTGAACAAAGGGGGGGGGGAGTATTGAACCTGCAGTACCCCAAAGATGAGGGTTTGTAGACTTGACTATGTTTTTATTCACAGAACCGTATTTTTCAGACTATAAGACTCACCTGTGTATAAGATGCACCAAGATTTCGAAGAGGTAAGTAAGAAAAAAAACGTTTTTGCCTTCCCTCTGCAGGTTTCAGCAGGGCTGGGGCAAGGCAAAAACACCCCTGTTTATCTTGCCCCAGCCCTGCTGAAGCCTGCAGAGGGCTGCTGGGGCTGAGGGAAAGCAAAAAAGCCTCTGTTTTTGTGAAAAACAGCCCATTCCTCCCTCCGTTTTTAGCAAAAATGGGGTGCAGGGGTGGGGCTTCAGAAGGTAAAAATAGCTGTATTCGGGGTATAAGACGCACCAACATTTCCATGCTCTTTTGGGGGGGGGGAAGGTGTGTCTTATACTCCAAAAATATGGTAATTTAATTTGACTGTGAAAAAAGAAAGCTTGTCTGCCCTTACTTTCAATAATTTTAAAAAACAATAGCGGTAAAAGTCTGTGGTAAGAGAACAGGCTAATTATAGTATCCCTTGTGACCACAGAGAAACTCAGTGTATGTGCTGCGTTGAGCCTCCGTGGCTAATGTGGCTTTCTCACTTTGCACTCTGGTGGATCTCTGGGTGGTGTCTTGATCTTTAGATTAAAGCAGGGGTCATCACCACTTTTGACAAACTTTTGTCTCATGAGAAGGGATTCTTTCCTCTCCCTCCAGATTCAGACCCGTTAACCATCATTTTAGCTTCACAGCCTGAATGTTGTAATGAAAACTCTGTGTAGGAAATTCACACAATTATGCTCAGGGGCATAAAACCCATTCTTTTCATGAAGCAGTCAAGATCCTGGCAGTCTTAACACATTTTTATAAGAGAAATTACAGGTACTCCTCGACTTACAACTTATTTAGTGACAGTTCAAAGTTGCAATAGCACTGAAAAAAGTGACTTATGACTGTCACTCAGAGTTTACCTTATGGCCTTTGCAGCATCCCCTGATCATGGATCAAAATTAAGATACTTGGCAATTGGTTGCTATTTATGATGGTTGCAATGTCCCAGAGTCATGTGATCAGCTTTTGTAACCACCTGACCAGGAAAGCCAATGGAATAGACAGGATAGTAACTTATCAATTGCAGTGATTCGCCAAGAAAGGTTGTAAAATGGGTCAAACTCACTTAACAAATGTCTCACTTTACAACAGAAATTTTGGGCTCAATTGTCGTAAGTCAAGGACTGTGTGTGTGTGTGTGGCTTTGCAAGTATGTGATGCAGTATTAAATACTAGCTCATCAGATAGAAAGAAGAATAAATTTTTAATAGTATCATTTAGCTTTTAACGTTTCATTTCATTCAGTCCCTTTTGTGACTAATGAAAAAGGAATAATTTACCCAAAGCAAACAAATAAAAATAGAAGTATTGTTTGGTCTCATAGTGTAAGTGTATGTCGTATGTCGATTACACAGGCCAATTTTTCTGACTAACTGCCTGGTTGGCTCTTGGATACAATGTTCTTGACAGTATCACCAAGGCGCACAAATATATCTTAGGCTTTTGCAATATCAAAAATAAAAGAACAGCAGTTATTGTTTTTTCACAGCAAGAAATTAAGACTGTTTTGGTGTATGTTAGGGACTTTTATTTTGGCAGCATGTTTCTGAAGTAGTATAGCAACTTGCTTGATAGAACTGAAATTCTAGATATGATTTTGCAAGTAACAGTTAAACTCTCATCTGGTTTTTCTTGCCCTGTTTTCCTTTAGGGGACTGCTAATAGATATTCATAAGATTGCAGGTTTTGTTTTCAATGGAAAAATGATTCATGAATCTCTATTCCAATTACAAAGAATAAAACCTTCACCTATGCTTAATCTTTTGGAAGGAGAAGAATAACATGGCCGAGATTTCATGCTTACAAAAGCAGAACCAGCCAAGGAAAGATGTTTTAAAGAAAAGACAGAACATAGGAAGAAAATGCAGCTCTGTTAAAAATTCAGTTAAAGAAGAGCAGAACATGCTCCCCTTTTTCCGCTCTTTACCAGTGCTCAATAAGCCCTGATTTCTTAACATATCTTAAAGGATGAACTTTCATCATGTTCTTGGTGAGAGATTGGGTATGATTCAGTGGTGGGATTCAATTTTTTTTACTACGGGTTCTGTGGGTGTGACTCGGCGGGCATGGCATGGCTTGGTGAGCGTTGCAAGGGAAGGATACTGCAAAATCTCCATTCCCTCCTCACTCCAGGGGAAGGTTACTACAAAATCCCCATTCCCTCCCGATCAGCTGGGACTTGGAAGGCAGAGAATAGATGGAGGCGGGGCCAGCCAGAGGTGGTATTTACCGGTTCACCAAACTACTCAAAATTTCCACCACCAGTTCTCCAGAACTAGTCAGAACCTGCTGAATACCACCTCTGGTATACTTGGATGGTGACGTGTATTTCTCGTTAGATTAGTTCAGGGGTGAACATGCTCTGAAGTCTATTACTGGTTCGCTTCGCGCACGCATGCGTGCCAGCACAGCTGATTGTCGGAGCTACCGGTTTGGCGGATCAATCAGCTGTGCAACAGTCAGCTATGCCATGCAATTTCTAATCACGCAGCACAGCTGATTGTCGCACAGCTGATTGTCAGAGGTTCCAGTTCACCTGAACCGGTAGTAAAAAATGCTACCGGACGATCAGCTGTGTGACAATCAGCACAGATGTTATCTTGCCAAGTGTGCCAACACAGCTGATTGTCAGAGCTACCAGTTCAATTTCTAATCGCGTGGCACAGGTGATTGCCGCACAGCTGATCATCGAAACTACCGGTTCATCTGAACTGGTAGCATTTTTTACTACTGGTTCAGGTGAAGTGGTCCGAACTGGTAGCATTTCACCCCTGGATTAGGTCTTCATATACATGCCCCTCCCCATAGGCATCTTGAAAGTTTTTTGGGGGAGGGAATGTACCTTAGTAATGTTCAGCTAAGAACAGTTACAGATAAAAACAGTAGTCAACAAATAAGAAAAAAGCAGCAAGAATGGGCAGGCTTTCCATTTTGTTTTGTTTTAAGATCTGAAGGGAGTTGATAAATCCTCCCATTGTTCAATTCTAAAGTCCAGGACAATTATGTATAAAGTGATCTCTCACTTGTACTTGCCAGTATAACCATTTTCTAGTCAGGTAGGAAGACCTTGGGTTGCAGATGTCTAAGAACAGTACTAATTTTTTTTTATTTATGTTGAAGTCCTATTCCAAAGCAGCTTAAAAGCTGCATTTGGTTCAGTGGTGAAGAGTGGAATAAAGTAACTTTACTGCCATAGAATAAGATCAGTGGAAGTTTCTTAGTGTTTGGCCGTATTTGGGCTTTAATAATTTACACTCCTGTTCCTTTGCCTCCATTCCCCTTGAACAACAAGAAGCTAATGTAGATGACTTGCAAATATTTGGGTTTAATAGTATTGAGAACCTGGACTTTGTGTCCTTCCAAAGTAGCATTTAGGCTACATCAAAATCATTAATTAAATCTGCTGGAAAAGACGAGGGGGAAAGATTGCTTTAATCTTCTTCCTTGACAGGATATAGAAACTGTTTGATAAGATGTCATACATCTCAATTATATGCACATCTCAACATAAAATATTGTCAAGGTTGTGCAAAACCAAGAAAGACATGTGGAATTACTGCTGAGCAGTTTCCTTTTTTGTTCCTATAGACAGAAATCTTGCCAAACGAAAGCAACTATTTTCATCACTATAGGCAGAGGTGGTATTCAGCCAGTTCAGACCGGTTCACCCAAACCAGTAGTGGAGATTGCAGGTGGGCATGTCTACCTGCCCCAGCTCTTTGCCCTCCTATTTAGGCACATTTTTGAGGCCTGTCACATGTGCGGAAGGTGCACGTGTGAACAAAGCACAAGCGTGGAAGGTTGGGCGCATGCACAGAAGGGGGCATGTACCCACGAACCAGTGGTAACAAAATGTGAAACCCACCGCGGACAATAGGGATACTTAGAGAACCCACTCTTTCTTCTGTCCAAACTTTCCATGTTTTGCTGCCTCTTTGCCCGCTGGAATGCAACCCTTCCTCCTGGGAATCCAGCTACTTCCACCACCAGTATAGTCACTGA
Organism: Natrix helvetica; assembly: GCF_964273705.1. Lineage (NCBI taxonomy): Eukaryota > Metazoa > Chordata > Lepidosauria > Squamata > Natricidae > Natrix > Natrix helvetica. The sequence goes on from NC_138558.1 coordinate 22,878,450, forward strand.
ATGCTCACATTTATGACTACTCCTGGTCAGTGATGTGCGGTGAGCTTTACGGCTGGTGAGGCTGGTGACGACATCAGCATGAGCCGTGGTCCCCTTCATGTTGACTCAGGAAGGAGGGGAATGGGACCACGTCAGCCTCCCTCCTGCGCATGTCCTATTCCCCGCCTTCCTAAGTCAACATGAAGGGGACCGCAGAGCGCGCTCCGCGGGACCGCAGCTCACGCTCCGCGGTCCCCTTCATGTTGACTTAGGAAGGCAGGGAATGAGACATGCGCAGGAGGGAGGCTGAGGCTAGAGGAGCCTCCTGCACACGTGGTCCCATTCCCCTCCTTCCTGACTCCTGAGTCAACATGAAGGGGACCACGGAGTGCTCCCATTCCCGACCACGTGTGCAGAAGGCTCCTCAGCGCCTTTCCCCTTTTTAAAAATTTTTTCATGATGAGAGCGGTGTGGCTCTGCCTCCCCTGCCTCCCCTGACTGCACGTCCCTGGTCCTGGTACTTGTTGAAGGAGACTGATTTTCTATAGTACAGGACTGCTGTTTTTCTAGATATATTCAATACAGATAGTCCTTGACTTATGACTGGTCATATAGTGGTCCCACTCACAGTTATTTATGACCTAGTTCCAAGGTTCTGATGGCTGTCCCCTTTTCCAGCCCCTGCCTTTTGAACACTCAGCAATTGGCTCATATTTTCGATCCCACAATTACATGATGGTTTTGCCAGAAATCGGCATTTACTTCCTGTTTCTGGCCAAAAAAAAGCCCATTGTGAATAATGGGTTTACTTAATGACTACAACATTTGCATAACGACTTCAGTGATTTAATGACTGCCAGAAAAAAAGGTCATAAGATCAGATATGTTGGCCTGCTTTTTGACCATCAAAACGTACAGCCGTAATTGCCAGTCTCAATTATGGTCATAAATCAAGGACTACTTCTTTATCTTATGAAGACTGAGTAATACAGATCAGATTTAGCATGTTCTTCTGGAATTAAGATAAAGCACTCTGGCCAGTTTAATTGACTTTATAGAAATCACAATTATCCACTAACTAAATAGTATTTGAAACTAGCACGTTGGATCATTTGCACTCATACATGATTTTAAAGATGAACTGGCTCATAAATGTCTCATCATATACGGTATATTTCTGGACTCTTTTCTGAATGCCAAAACAACACAATTATGTTCATCTGTTGCTTGGTCCTAAAGTTATAGATTCATAGGAACCCAAGGTGATTAAAAATGGGTTCCCTACTAAGAACTCAGGTGTCTCTCTAACTTCTGTTTTCAAGCATAAATATTTATGTTGATTGTGAAAATTATTTTCGTGGGGAGATACTTTAAATGCAGGATTCTGTAGACACATTTTGTGACACCTCCAGTTAAAATACGGAGTGGTAAACTCTCTGCCTAAAAGTCTTAACAGAACTTCTGTAGACAACACTTGGCTAGATGCCTGTACAGTTTGTCGTGTAAGCTTCCTAAGATCTCGTACTAAATGCATTTCTTGGAAAGGACTTGAGGGCTGCAACACAAACGTCTTGTGTTCAAAGAGGTTATTTAAGTTACTGCTGACCTTCCAGTTGATAGCACATGAACTCATTTATCATGTTTGGCCATGATGCATACTACCCTCTGTCCTTATGTGAACTTGGTGGGATTTTTTCCAGACTTCTGTTTAATAAATCACCCTGCAGTCAGGCTGCAGCCTGATTTTGAACAAATGCATGCATCAATTACAGATGTGTATTTATTTATTTTTGGCCATATTCACCCAGACTTCCTCCATCTAATGTTCTTATGCTACTTTTCCCTATCGTACATTCCTGCTGTTTTGAAATAGGCACTGATTTTCCTGCTTAGGTTTTAATTCATGTAGCCTCATTCTTATGGGTGCTGAGCAGCTATAATCTGGAGGCTGCAATTATAAACTACTATTTCAGTAAACATAAGCTCTGTTCATGCATCACTGTTTTATGTCTGCTCACCAGTTTGTTCTCTGGAAAATCCCCTCCCCCTTCCACTGATGTTGCTCAGTCATGCAGACTCTTGGCACACATGGAAGCCAACTCCTGTGTAGGCATGAAGCGTTCTTCCTGTAGATAGTCATGCTGAATGTACAATTGACTGCAGGCTGCTGGCATGATCTGAGCAACATTGTCAGAGATAGGACTAATGTGGGATTCTCTCACATGTAGTAGCACATTAACAGAACTCTATTTGTATTTTGTCATGCTACAAAAGGCTAGAGATTCCCACTGAGTTATCTATGAATTTAAATTACTTTGTTTAATAATATATGAAAAGAATTATAGTCTTCCTATGGTTTTACTTGTGTTCTCTGTCTATCTGTCTGACTGATTGACTGGCTGACTGACTGCCTGTCTGTCTAGCTATTTATCCACACACACTCACACACAAAACTTGTTTCTCACCTTAACTTCATCCTTTTAGGTCAATCTGGTAGAACAGCACTACCAGGGCCCTGGTTTGACTAGTTTTCTATTGTCCTATTGTGGCTTTGCAATGTTATTCCTCCAGATGCTAGGCTAATGCAAACATTATGTGATGTTGTAAGCTGCTTGATAGTGAGAGGGGCAACACATAAATTTAATAAATAAATAAAAATAGTAAAGGTATCCATTATTAGTAAAACATGTGAATACAAATGAACCTGGAAAGAAACGACTGTAACATCACTGACTTTGAAGATCTAGGTAAGATAAAGATTCCCCTCACACATATGTGCTAGTCGTTTCCAACTCTAGGGAGCGGTGCTCATCTCCGTTTCAAAGCTGAAGAGCCAGCACTGTCCAAAGACCTCTCCGTGGTCATGTGACTGGCATGACTAAATGCCGAAAGCACAAGAACGCTGTTACCTTCCCACCAAAAGTGGTCCCTATTATTCTACTTGCATTTTTACATGCTTTTGAATGGCTAGGTTGGCAGAAGCTGGGACAAGTAATGGGAGCTCACTCCGTTACGTGGCACTAGGGATGCAAAACATTGAACTGCTGACCTTTCTGATTGACAAGCTCAGTGTCTTAGCCACTGAGCCACCACATCTCTTATATACAGAGCAGTATATGTCTAAATGCTGCTGCTATTGTTATCCACCCACCATCCACTCTCATATAATGTCTTTCCCAACTGTGGGAGATTGAGGAAACTCTTCCAGCTCTAAATGTTTAGTCAGTATTTGTTTGTTGGTGTGTATCCCACATTCATTATTTTTACAAACAAGATGGTAAACATATCCAACATACCTTCCTCTTTCTATTTTCCTCACAACAACCACTCCATGGTTGGAGTGGGAGGAAATGACTGGCTCAAAGGTGGCTTTCATGGTCAATATGGGACTTGAACTCAATGATCTTTGTACTGCAAGAAGCATTCCCCAAAGGGATGAGAGTCCAAACTGATAAGGACCATAAACTAAACTCTGAAGACCAACACCAAAAGCCATTGCTGTGTCTTTCATGACCAGTGTTGTGATCTGTAGCACAGCCGATAAATCCTAAAGCTAGCTGGAATACAGTGGTGGGATTTACTACTGGTTCAATGGGCATGGCTTGGTGGGCCTGGTTTGGTGGGCATGGCAGGGGAAGGATAATGCAAAATCCCCATTCCCTCCCGATCTGCTGGGACTCGGGAGGCAGAGAATAGAGAGGGGCGGGGCAAGTCAGAGGTGGTATTTACCGGTTCTCCAAACTACTCCAAACTTCCGCTACTGGTTCTCCAGAACTGGTCAGAACCTGCTGAAGACCACCTCTGCTGGAAAATCAAACTCATCTTTATGGACTAACCCACGCAGAGTGTCTTGCAGTAATTGAAACGGAAGGTTATCAGAAAATGGTCTATACTTAAGCTCTGCCTTTAAATTGCCAATTCTTTGTCCTAACTGGAATTTTGGCATGCAAAAGGATTTTAATATAGCATCCTTCATGCAATCCTTAGTTTCAAAAACTTACCCATTACATTTACAACATTTACTCAAGAATTAAATTGCATTCCATTTGATTTGAGTTAATTTGTGAGGTCATGCCCAATGTAGGATAATAACTATACTGTATTCCTATCCTGAACATGTGTATTCATGCATAAATCCTAAACTTACAAGTCTATCTGGCTAAACATAGGACTCTTCCCTGTGCAATGATAACATGACGTGATTTGGAGTGCTCAGAAATACGATAATAGGCAGACATACCCACTGCTTGTGCATGTATCTGCTTGCCTGACTGCAAGGTAGAGGAACAGTGACAATAAATATCTCCATATGGGAAAAATGTTTTGTACCACAGATGAAATCAAATGCTTTACATATTTCCTGTGCTAGGAATAGGGGAAAATGTTTTATAAGAAAGGAGAGAACTCCACTGAATACACAGGGTAATATTGTTCTTTATACGTATGAAGTTTAGAATTTCCAGGAAACCGGGGGAAGTTGAACGATACATGAACGAGAAAAAAACATTTCAGCCAAGGTTATTTCTGTTTCCTGTATTGATGTAATAGTAATTTGGAATTTGCATCTTTTTATGGAGTGGACAAGCACTAACCTGTAGTTTCTTCAGAGCACTGTATCTATTATTATTATTATTATTATTATTATTATTATTATTATTATTATTATTATACTTTATTCATTAAACATGAAACTCAGTCAACTGAACATTCAAAAATGTATTGCAAATACCATTGACTGTTACTAATGGTTGATATGGGTTGCTGCCAGCATCCTAGGTATCAGCCAAGTATCTTCTTAAAGTATATGATGTTCCTAGTAGCATAGTTTTTTGCAGTTTCGCTGGGTTCTTGCAGAAAGCTGCAATTTCTTGATGTGTTTTGTAAAATTCTTGGACATGGTACCAAGTGCCCTAATGACAATGGGTACCACTGTTACATGTTTCATCTATAGCTGTGTAGTTTCGATGGCCAGGTCATGATATTTCATGATTTTTTCTGGTTCTTTTTCTTCAACTCTGACATCTCCTGATACAGCCAATGTCAATAAACTGTACACTTCGATCCTCGACAACCTTGATATTTGGCGTGTTGTGTCCTAAATGACAATCTGTCTGTATTCTAAAGTCTCACAAGATCTTCACTGTCTCGTTTTTGGTAACTTTTTCCACTTTATGTTCCCATGGTTTTTTGGATACAGGTAGGGCGTATTTTTTACATAATGACCAGTGGATTAATTTAGCAATTCGATCATGTCTACCTTTGTAGTCAGTTTGCGCGATTTTGCTGCATTCACATATTAAATGTGAAACAGTTTCGACTTTGTTATTGCAAAGTCGGCAGTTTGGGTTATCAGTGGATTTTTGTATCTTTGCTTTCATGGCATTAGTTTGTAGTGTAATGTAACATTATTTACATTTTTTTTTACATTTTAACATTTTAACTACTAGGAAGTCAGCACAGGTTATTAAACCCCTTTCTCTTTTAGACAGCATTTCTTCTATAAATGAGTATGCTCCCCCTCTATCCTTTCTTTCCTCCCTCCCTCCCTCAAATGCAACAATAATATTTGCTATTATGGAGGAGAAATGGTGTTTGGAAAACAGAACAAAAACATGGAAACAATGAAAGGTTTGTGATAGTCAGTAATAATTTAACTCAAAATAGCAGGCAGTTTTTGCCAGTGGCTGTTCTTACTTTACTGACAGATTTTCTGAAAGTTAGGAGGGGAAGCTCCTTGTCCTCTTTCCTTTTGTTCTTTTAGCAGAATAACCTTAGGAAGGTTTCTTCTTAGGAAGAAAAATACCTGATTAAAATAGATTTATGGTTTCCAGGCTTCAAAGAGCATAGGGTACCTAAATATTAACAAGCTTCAACTTTTACCTCCCATAGAACATCCCAGAGTTCATTGGAGTTGAGCAGTTAATAAATTTCAATAAATAAATAAATGACATTCAGTATCATTGAAAAAATCCCATGGGACTATCGTAAAATGCAGTTAGAGTTTTAGTTGGAAAATTGGAATTTTGGATTAATTCATTTAGAGAATATTGTATATTTCATTTGGGGTTTACTTTTTTTATTATTCAGAAAGGTGACCACAGAACAGATACCATGAATATCATTATTCATTTTGACTAGGAAAGGTTCATTTGTCATTTCTTTAAATGAGTCTTTCCAGCAGAAGAAATACTAATTAAAATAAGAGTGTTTAGGAAACTATCTGTATCTTTGTTCCTTTCCTCAGAATGCACAGTTTTCACATTTCTGCTTTTATTTATAATTATTGCACTATTTCCATATCAACTATTTATTGGGGGGGGGGGGGGGAACCTGTCAGTATTTATGCAGCTAGTGATTCAGTTCATTGAGGTCAGTTTGGATGCTTGATAAAAATACTGATCATCACATATTTTTTATTTATTTGTACTGCATATTTACTAGTATTCACCAGCTGCTCAGTTCTCTCAGCTCTGAATGTTTGGTTATCTTGCTTAGAAGGCATGATTTCCTGCTACTGTTAATGATTATTTGGAGATGCTGTTCTTTCTAAGAATGATCCCAGCTAGATAATCAAAGCAACAAGCATTTGAATGTGATTAAAAGTAAATTAAATGCTGTCATTCTCTGAATTGCCAGCCTCCACCAATGAAAGAGGCACTGTGTTAACATGGATGTTCACATGTGTTAAATCTATACATATGATTGGTTCAATCAGTAGTGGGATTTACTTACCTTCCCTACCGTTTCGCAAATGTGAGCACATGGAGGCTTTGCACCTTCTGCACATGTGCACCGCCTTCTGTGCATGTGCAGAAGTCATGCATTATGTTGGGGCGAGTGGGTGGAGCCTCCTGCAGCCGCTGCTACCAGTTCGCCTGAACTGGAGAGGACTGGCTGAATACCATTTCTAGGTTCAATGTGTACTGGTCAGAATGATGTTTCTTCTCCACACTCTCATTCTGCTCCATCCCTTCTTTCACCAAGCACATTTATTGTTCCCATTTTAGATGCATGCAACAGGATAATTCAACTACATTTAAAGTTATTATGCTTAAACTAATCTAGCACCTGGGCTTTTGATGAACTCCCCCAAAGATGTTTCTGTATGCTGTTCCCAAAAACAGTTCTTTCCATTCAGTGACATATATACACTGCTGGCTAACTGCCAGAAATATGGAAGCTATGGGTGGAAGATTCTTTTTCATAATGTATTGAATGGTACTTACATGTAGCCTCAGTCAATCTAGTTTTGCCTGAGCGTTTCAAATAACCCGCAATTCTGCTGTGAAATATTGGAGGATTATTTTAATGGAGGTTCAATTTAATTTTCTGCAATTGAGCTTTGCAAATTCCGGTTATTTTGTAAGCAAAAGTTGAAGCTATCTTCCAAAGTGTGAAAGAGAATGGGAATGAATAGATAACACTATATAAATCAGTTTAAGTTGGTGTAGAACTAAACCATTCATCATGCTGAAATATCAACAAAATTCTTTGTAAGGATTTGTAAATGCTTCCTAATTCCAAGGGAGAAAATTTTTGAAATGTTTATTCTACTTTGTATTTCTGTCTTTTCCCATTTATCAAGGAATATTAAAGGGAATAGTTGCAAATATAATAAGATCCGGTGGTGGGATTCAATTTTTTTTACTACCAATTCTGTGGGTGTGGCCTGGTGGGTGTGGCATGGCTTGATGGGTGTGGTTTGATGGGCATGGCAGGAGAAGGATTCTGTAAAGTCTCTATTCCCTCCCCACTCCAGGGGAAGGATACTATAAAATCTCAATTTCCTTCTGGAACTGGAGAGGTAGAGAATAGATGGCCAGTCAGAAGTGGTATTTACCGGTTCCACGAACTACTCAAAATTTCCGCTACCGGTTCTCCAGAACTGGTCAGAACCTGCTGAATACCACTCACAGTATGATCCATTGCAAGGTAAATTTCCATTATCCACTTAAGTGTGAAGTTCCTAGTGTGCTCAGGAGCACTAAAGTGCTGGTGGACTGAGCAGTTTCCAAGTGTCTTCTATCCTACCTGATATTTTACATTTAAATAAATATTTTAATTAAAATTGTTGCCATACTGTAAAAATGCCAGCTTCCACTTTGGAGATGAATTCCAGTTTACCTGCTATCAATTTGGTACGTGGCCATAACAAGAGGATAAAGCTAAGCAGGCATAGTAGGGAGAAATGATAAATAATTTTTGGAACATTGATGCCTTTATCGCTTATGGATTTATTTTAGGAAAGGGGACAACTTCCATCTCTACATCGAATTTGCAAAAATGCCTAGAATAAGTTCTCAAAATTCTAAATGTGATTACCAGATCAAACATTTGGAGAATGATGGAGAACAACATAATATATGTCTTCAATAGTAATACTAAGTGTTTGTTTGTTTGTTTGTTTGTTTGTTTAGATATGCTGCCCATCTCACTCTGTAAAGTAACTCTGGACTCTTTTCCAATTTTGTTTCTTATTGCTACAGATCATAAAATCTTTCCTATCTTTTTTCTCCTCTTCCAATATATTGGCTTGTTTTCCAAATAAGCATTATTCTTCTTTATTAAAATAATGATAACAACGTACTTGTCTGTAGCGAATATATAAAGAGGTTTATTTTTGGTGAAGGGAAGGATATATAGACAAAATTGGACATTGTAATTAACACAAGCAAATAGGCTTGGATTTGTGGATATGTTTCGCTGCCAAATTTTTTGGAGCATTGTAGCACTTAGAAATAGCACTTAGACTTATATACCACTTCATGGTGCTTTACAGCCCTTTCTAAGTGGTTTACAGAGTCAGCATTTTGCCCCCTACAATCTGAATCCTCATTTTACTTACCTCTGAAGGATGGAAAGTTTGAGCAGGCAGCCTGCAGTACTGCATTCTAACCACTGCTCCACCGTGGCTCATTACACTGTATATAAAACATTAAAGTTGGGCCAGAAGTGATCTTGAGCTTCAAAATGCAATTATTTTGCTGTTACTGAAACAGGTTTATGCCTGCTCTAGGCTAATCTGGAAATGCAAAACCATGTTATTTAAAAAAAAAAAAGGATAGTCATTTGTTAAGGATTCTTTAATTTTGATCTTTGCATTGAACAAGTTTTGCACCAATGTCCTATTTTAACTTTGTGATTTTGTTGCATGAAACACCTGTATTAAAATAAGAGGAGGAATGAATAAAAGAAGTACTGTTGGAACAAATAAAAATATCATTAATAGTGCCCCCCCCCCAAATGAAGGAGAAAATGTGGGTGATACCTTCCAAAAGAAACTGCAAAAGTTTTCAAAGAGGCATGAGAAAGTAATGTTAGGGGGCTTCAATTATTCAAATGCCAAATGAAGTTGTCTTACCGAAAACTTTTCCTTCAGAGTTTGGGGAAGTTACAAAAAGATAAATTACTCTTAATTGAATGCTACCCAATAGGGAAAATTTAATCAAGGAACTGAAAGCAGCAGAAATATGTGGCAAACCTGATTAGGTAAAACTGGATACTCTTGTTTTAAGGGAAGTTAAAACTGTATATAAGCAAGCATATATCTAGGACTTCCAAAATGTTAAGCTGGTCAGCAAAGCATAATAGTTGTAAAAATAAATGGGATGCGCAAAGGCCAAAAATTGGGCGCATGGAGGCGGCAATGGGCGGCAGTGGCAGCGATGGGCAGCGCTGATCCCTGCAGCCTGGAACAGCTGATCAGCTCCTTCCAGGAGGCTGATCCAACTGCCAATCAGCTGCTCGTGCTAAATCAGGCTGTGCTGAAGCTGACCAGGCTGTTTGCTGCAAGGAGGCTGAAGGGGGGGGGGGCTGATGGGTGGCAGCCGATGGGTGGGTGGGACTTCAGCAACATTAGCTCTATAAGATGCACAGACATTTCCACCCACTTTTTTGGGGGGGGAGTGTGTCTTACAAACTGAAAAATATGGTAAGCTCTTTAATCACTATTTTTTAAAGAAATGCAGTTGGCCTCCCTCTCCCTCCCCCCTCTCCCCCCCTCTCTCCCTCCCTCCCTTTAGATGTAGAGTACATGTTCTGATGGAATGGATTTCCTATTAGGTTTCTTTGTTCAAAAGATTTGAGATTTCTTAGAGAACATTAGATAGAACCGAAAAGAATGTAGGATATGATTAGAAGTACACAACTTTACAAATAAGTGTGTGTCTGTGTGTGCATTTTAGACTTTCTTGTACAATACTTGACTGGATCAAAGGGAGGATCAATATCTTTTGGGAACACCAAAAAGGAGTCAGTTAAGAGTATTAAATTTAGTGCCAAAGAACTCTAGCGTCTACATCAAGATACATGTGTGGAGGGAACTGACAGTCAGTGCTAATCCATTTTTGGTGACTGACAGCTTCCTGTTGAGTAAAAAGAAGCTGTAGAAGTTCATTGTAGAAGTGAAACTAGATTCACTTTCAGTAAATGAGCAAGAGGATGTTTGTTTGACAGTTAAAGGGAGAGTCCCCCCCCCCAAAATTCCCCGTAGCAGATCAATAGGTACTTGGTTAGCCTGAGAAAGAAAAATGAAGAAATAAAAGCCAGCTACAGTATCATTGATGCCTTCTGAAAATTGAAAATGAATTGAGAGGTGTCAGATAGTTTGTAAGGTGGAAGATCCTGCCCAATGAAATTAGAGAATTCTATTAGAATAAGACAGTAGTATGAATTCATTAAATGCAGGAAAAAGATGAAAAACTAAGGAATACAATTAGTAGCTTTCTTAATTGTTTGCATGGTAGTAATTTTATTAAAGATTACAATTACAGCAGTAAACACTAATACAAACTTTTTTTTAAAGTAGAAGAATAAAAAGGAGTGGATGCAGAAAAAAGAGAAAAATAAAAATATAGTAAAAAGAAATATATAAAGAAATGAATTCTCAACTTCATCAACTTCATCAATTTTAGTAATTTATAGCCTTCCTCTTAAAATGCAACAAATGTTCTCTTTTTCCCATATCCTTTCTCTGATCTATAAACAAATCTATAAATCATCAACATGTCAGGCCATTAAAGGTTACCAGAAATAGCAACATATCTATTTTAATTTTGATCAAATAAACCAACCTTATATTCCTTCCTTTGATTTATATTAATCCAAATATTTGGTCCATTCAAATAATGTCTTAGAACTTATTGTGTTTCCTTTTTTTTGCCCCTTCTCATAAGATTCTTCAAAATTTTAGCAACCTCTTTTGTAATTCTAATACAAGAACATTATTCTGGTCAATCACTTGGTTTATTGTTTGTATATCCCTTCTAATTATTAAGACATAGTTTCTTTTGTATGCCTAGTTCAACATCATTTTGTTTAGCACTTTCTTCATAGAGACATACGCCTCTATTGGCATTATTAAAATTAACTTCTGAATCCATTGTTCATTCTATAATTGTACATTGAGTTAATGTGTTGTTCTCCTTTAATTGTAATCTTTAGTTCCCTCTAGTGTACATTTTTAAAAGTTTAATTGCTAGAGAATGTATGTAGCTCAGGACTGAACTATGGAATCCCTGGTGCTCTTTGAACTTGGTTAGCAGACATTGCATTACCCAACTAGGTAACGTCATTGATGCTTGTGAATGTGGGCTTTGCTTCCTGTTTATATACAGTAGCTTGCCCTGCTAGTGTTGCTGGAGGTATAGTTATCTCCTTGGTAGTTCTTAATTAGGATATTATTTTCTACTTGATTGTTTGAAAAAGCTAAGACGGAAACAAAACACATCCTTTCCAGCAACCAACCCCAAGATAAGCACTAGTTTGATAATGAAATGTCTGTAAGCATACAACCATGTGCAGAGAACATCAAGGACTCCACAGTTTGTAAAGTCTTATTTTTTTTAATAATTCAAACTAAAAGCATTTTCCCATGGGAAGTATTCTTTATAATTTATTCCAAAACTTTATTTCAAATTTATCTGGATACAATGGACACAATTAGTCCATTTGCAAAATCAGAGTTTTAATTACCTTTTTGCTATTTATTCCAAAACCATTTTTTAAAAAAGTTCTTAAAACTTATAGGTAAAATTTGTTTCACTAAGGATTGAAGAAAACTCACCTGGTGCTGTCACACTTGTTGATCCAAAGGTTTCTAATAGCTGAAAAGCAATTAATAATTTCTGAAAACGATTAGAAAAGGCTGTATGTGAACCTCTTAAAGGCACCAACTGTGGTTTGAGCAAGATTCCCTTGTCTCTTTGCAAGGAGCAACTTTCTGGAGCACTTTATTTATTTGTTTGTTTATCATTAAATGTATGTTGCCGCCTATTTGCCCATGGCGACTCAAGGTGGCTTATAGAATATAATATAATACAATACAATAGCAGAGTTGGAAGGGACCTTGGAGGTCTTCTAGTCCAACCCCCTGCCTAGGCAGGAAACCTTATACCGTTTCAGACAAATGGCTATCCAACATCTTCTTAAAGACTTCCAGTGTTGGAGCATTCACAGCTTCTGGAGGCAACTTCTGTTCCACTGATTAATTGTTCTAACTGTCAGGAAATTTCTCCTCAGTTCTAAGTTATAAATATATATATATAATATAATATAAAGTATAAAAAATATATAAAAAACCACTTCTAAAAACAGTAAAACTAATTAAAAAATCAAATAAATTAATATCATAAAATCACCCCCCACCTCCCGCCCCAGCAACAGCCGATCACATGAGTTATTTAGTGGGCTCCATCCCGCTCTAGGTTCCCCAGGCCTGCTGGCAGAACCAGATCTTCAGTGCCTTCCGGAAGAGTATTAGAGTGGGGGCCGTTCTAATCTCGGGGGGAATGATGTTCCAGAGAGACGGAGCCACTTATGGGAGGTTTTAAGCCCTCTCCTTTTCTGGAGGCAAATTACAAAGAGCCGATCTACTTGCTCTTGGTGGAACTGTCTTTTTCTTCCTCTGAAAACCCAGCTTTATTTATTTTTCATATAATTTTGAAGTAGCTGTTAAGTGACTTTCTTTTTAAAAAAATAATAATCAGGAATTTGTATCTACTTATTATTCTATAAAACCTTCATTCCCAATTGCCGCCCTAAACCTCCACCCACCTTTTAAAGAAAGTAATTTTGTGCAACAGGGGTTGCTTCACTGTTAAAAAAAAAGAAATTCAACCTTCCCCTTTTAAAAAAAAAATTAGCTCATTTTCAGCAAATGAATACGATTGCACAGCCATGGTTACAGCAGTGTTATAAACGGAAGTTTTCCAACTGTGAAATAACATTGACTGTTGGCTGGGTGTGAAGGGATTCTGTGTTAAAACCGACACTGGATCATTTTTCATTAACTTTTCATGTATTGCCCATAATAATAAAAATGAAGGAAGCAATTTGGTGCTATTTCAACAAGCTAAAGTTGCACAGTTGGTGTAACTGAAAGATTACCAACTTAAGTGAATCCCTGCCCTGTCAGAGGATACTCAGGCGGTCTGTTTTCAAAACTTTGAAAGTATTTCAAAAGGAAAATGGGGAAATAAGGAAAGGTTTATGATGCTTGTTAAGCTTGACTTAGTGATGACCAATAACAAGATGTTTGCTAACACCTTTTCTGACTAATACATTTCATTAAAAGGGATACTTTTTTTTTAATGAATTGCATCATCAAATGCACAGAACGGTTAAATTTATGTAGTACTGTGGAACTGGTAGTTGAAATAAAAAGTCGTCTGCCCATTTTGCTGTTCTTTTAATTCAAGTGCAGAGTGGATATGTGGGATTTCCCCCACCCCTTGCCTACATACATTGTTGTATGCAGTGTTCTCTCAGGTCTAGAGGTTAAGGGGCTAGACTAGGTGCAAGGACACTCAGTCTTCCCTTACATACAAAATTAAGCCAGTCAAGTGCAGACTCTCAACCCAATGACTCTGCTGTGACAATTGAGCTGCAGCACAAACATCAAACATTGCATCATACATTGATTCACCATATGAACTATACAGCCATATGAACAATACAAAATTGTGCAGTCAAGCATGCAAATATTAGCAACAACCAAATGGATTGTTTTTCGTTGAAGACACTAGACTCATGATAGCAAAACTATAGCACACACGCCAGTGGTGGCACGCAGAGCCAGCTGGTGTTCGCGGGTGCTGAAGCACTAGAAAATGGCCTGAAAACAGCCTGAAAAATGGCCAAAAACAGGCTGTGTTCCAGGCCATTTTCTGGGCTGTTTTCTGGCCATTTGCAGGCTATTTTTCAGACTGTTTTCAGACCATTTTCAGGCCACTTTGGGGTCCAAAAACAGCCCCCAAAACAGCCGGAAAATGGCCTGAAAAATGACCTAGAAATGGTCTGAAAATGGCCCAAAAATGGCCAGAAATGCCCAAAAAACAGGCATGCACACGCCAGCCAGCTGGTCTTCAGATTTCCATTGCTTCACCATGCACACGCTGCATGTGCATACACGCACGTTCCAGTTTGGGCACTCGGTGCCGAAAAGGTTCACCATCACTGCACTACGCTAAAACAGGTAGCCCTCATTTAGTAACTACCGTTGGGACAGGCAACTCAGTCATGAGGCAAAATGATTGGTAAGTGAAACTGCAACTGTACTTACGATCTTACTTAAGCTTTCCTTTGTTTTACAGCCCCAGAAAGGTTGTGAATGTGAGAATTGGCCATAAGCTTACTTTTTAACTTTTTAATCACTATAAACAGTTGGTGAAACAAGGGGCAAGCAAGCTTTCAAGTAAACTGCCAACGATTATAGTTAGTGATGAATTTTACAACCATCATAACAATTGTGTAAATATTTCCAGGGTGAAGTTTTAGAAAGAAATAGAGTAGAGTTTCCAATCTCGCCTTTTTGTTTTGTTTTGTTTGCTTTTTTCTGAGAAAAGACTGGTTCATTTCATTGGTTCCATAGATGTGTTGCTGATCTTTGTCTTGAGAATGTATTTTAAGAATGGTGTATCTGCCTTGCTAAAATTATGTTTGGTATACTACATTTCCATAAAAAGATTGACACCTGTTCTTTCTGTAGTCCTTTGTGTGTTCTGGTAAATGCTGTTGCCTCTACAAGTGACTATCAAGGAGAAAGAAAGCTCCTCCTGCATTTGCATATAAATGCTGCATATTAGTTGGGCTTTGTGGTTAATACATTTCCAAGAAGGCTACTGTTCCTTTTTCAGCCATAACCACAAGTTGAATGTGCTACATCACCATGTACCAGTGAAATCGAAGGCTACTGATACCATCTCATCATTGATGAAACACGATGCAAGGAACAGTTCTATTCAAGAAAGAAATTGCTTTTAAAAAATACAATTTAGATGTTTTTCCCATTAATTTCATCTCAGTGTTGGATTTATATTCTACCTTTTCAGCAAATACATTATCAATTAAAACATGCTTAGTTCATGTCTTTTAGAACATAACAAATCATATCATGTGACCTGATTAAGGAGTGCAGTGAGCTGCAATGGGACAAGACCATCATTGACATTCAGGATATGATATCCTGAGAGCCTCCTAGCAGGACATCTTCAAGTATGTAACTGAAGTCCCCTAAACTACTACATTTTAAAATTTCATCTCTGTTAAATTGAATAATAGTGATAGATAGTACACTAGAATACTATCATTGCAAATATTGCTAGATCGATTATATAGTTAAGATATATTTCCATAAATTCTTCTTCTTGCTATTGGCCAGGGAAATATTTACTTTCTTTATTATTTAGCTTTTCTATAATAGAAATCAGATCAGCAAATTTTCTGAATATCTATCATCTATCTATCTATCTATCTATCTATCTATCTATCTATCTATCTATCTATCTATCATCATCATCTTCCGTATTTTTCTGTCAGATGTAATGGTAAAGGTTCCCCTTGCACATATGTGCTAGTTGTTCCTGACTCTAGGAGGCGGTGCTCATCTCCATTTCAAAGCCAAAGAACCAGCACTGTCCAAAGATGTGTCCGTGGTCATGTGTCCGGCATGAGTAAATGCTGAAGGTGCACAGAACACTGTTACCTTCCCACCAAAGGTGGCCCCTATTTTTCTACTTGCATTTTTTTTACATGCTTTCGAACTGCTAGGTTGGCAGAAGCTGTGACAACTAACGGGAGCTCACTCTGTTACGCGGCACCTGGGATTCGAACCGCTGAACTGCTGATCTTTCTGATCGACAAGCTCAATGTCTTAGCCACTGAGCCATTTTCTGTGCTCTGATGATACCCAATGAAGTCTCTTGGGAAATTTTCAAAAGTACATATACATGCATTGCATTCCCATCACACTATTTTCTTTCAGGATAAACAATATTAGGCAAAGTGAATAAAAAGAATAAAAAAATAGGAAGCCAAAGAATTCAAAGGAACAATAAAGAAAATATAACTACATATTATGACAAAATATTATAAGAACATACACAGAAGGAAATAATGGCTTTAAGTTATAAGATTCCAACTGGATATTCAAAAGGGATAAAAAAAAATAAAAACACCTCCCTATTGATAAAAAATTGTTGGACAGTGAAATCAATTCTTGGAGTGATGTTGAGGTCTTCTTTGTTGGATGTCTTCAAGCAGAAGTTAGATGGTTGCTTCTCAGAGATAATTTGATTTAGATTTTTTCACCAAGGAAATGACTGATCTTGATTATTTAAATTCTTTTTTTTTCATCATTACAATTCTATTCACCAAGAAATTCAATATGCATTGAGTAGCACTTTAATCTCTGTTATGCGCAAGACATGAAACTGGGTCATTGTAAAATAAGTGAGGTACAAAAATAAGCAAAGCTATAATATTTAGATATATGTAGAATATTTCCTAGTCAGAAATCCTTCAGTATGGTTAGAACAAAAGAATTGAAATATATATTTTGTGCCTATAATAATATTATTTTATGTAATTTGAATGGACATAGGAATCAGTGGTGGGATTCAAACATTTTTACTACCAGTTCTGTGGGCGTGGCTTGATGGGTGTGGCATGGATTGGTGGGTGTGGCTTGGTGGGCATAGCAGGGGAAGGATACTGTAAAATCTCCATTTTCTCCCGATCAGCTGGGATTTGGGAGGCAGAGAATAGATGGGGGCGGGGTTAGTCAGAGGTGGTATTTCTATGAACGTCTCAAAATTTCCACTACCCGTTCTCCAGAACTGGTCAGAACCTGCTGAATGCCACCTCTGATAGGAATCTTCATAATTTTCTTTCATTTTTTTACACTGTTTACACATACTTTTTTGTCTTAATAAATTCAATTTATTTTCCTTTCCATGGCATGACAGTTATGTTAATAACATCTATATTATTTTTCATGTTCTCTAATATTTTTTAGAAATGAGTGATGATATAAGAACCAGAAGGAAAATGAGAAACACTTGAATATAATACTTCAAGAAAATTATGTCTCCCAATCATGGGTGTTGTGCATGGGAAAAATGGGGTGAATGAATGAGATTATGGACCATGATACTGATATCAGATATTCAAGTTGAAATTCCAGGCACATAGATTAAGATGGAGAATCGTAGTTATGAGTTCCTGGTGAAATATTTTTTTTACAAATACTGAAAGTACTGAAAGAGGAAAAAGTTCTCCAGGGCATCTGTGTCTAAGATTCATGGATGATAATGTGAGTAATTCCAATGAGTTTGTAAACAAAATAAGAAACAACAGCTATATTCGAGAAAAAATGAAGATCAGAATTATGAAAAATATAAAAGTTCATTCTATCTGGATCATATGTGAAAACATAGTTCTTTAAAAATTCTTCTTACCAAACAGTAAATAATTAGAAAATGAGACAGATGAAAGCACCTATCAAAGGAATTGTTTGACTACTAGATGGCAAAGAGTGTACTAGAGAAGATTTTGGTCTGATCTAAGAATGTTCTTATTGATGTTGTTGGTCTTTCTCATCATCCTAACCTAATGTCAATATAACTATTTGAAAATACAAAAAAAGCAAAAAAAAAAAAAGCAATAGATAGAAAAATTGATACGATTCCATCTATTATGCCAGGGGTGTCAAATTTGATTCCATTGAGGGTCGCATCAGGGTTGTGTTTGATCTCGGGGGGGGGGGAGCCAAATGTCACTTGTGTTGGGGACGTCTGTGGTGGCTGAAGTGCTCTGCCAGCAAAAACGGGCTCCCAAGCTCCGTTTTTGACTGTGATGGCATCCTGCAACCCTTTGCCAGTGAAAACAGAGCTTGGGAGGGCCACCCGCATGCCCGCTTTTGACTGTGACAGCCTCCCAACCCTTGCGAGCTCCATTTTCACTGACAGAGGCAGTGCGTGGGCCAAATCTAAGCACCCCCTCAGACTGGATCCGGCCTGTGGGGCTTCAGTTTGACACCCCTGTATTATGTAATTTGGTTTTACAGCAGAGAAAATAGATAGTAAACTTCACTCTAGCTAATTGCTAGGATCTTGTCAGATAGTATTTATTGACATAATATTTTGTCCTTTTTTTCTCTCTCAGAAAAATGGTGAACCCCTCAAAGGAAAACTTTTCTGGAAGTCAGATGAAACAATGATAACCACAATTTATGGCTCACCTTTTTGTATGAGGTCTTGGCATATTTGCTAATGTCCTACCTGTTACAGGGTATAAAGGGACATTTTTTAAGAGTGAGGGAAGGTGGATGAAAGGATTCTTTTGCAAACCTGCAGAAATATGTGCCTCTCTTGGTATTTACAGTTTGTGTCTCATATGAAAAATATTATACCAGCATTTCCTCGTGTCTCAAAGCATCAGTTGGTGGGAGTAGATTTGTTAAAATGCATATTGGACAAATACGATTCTCGGTCATTTGCATACTAATGTGCTGTTTTAAGTCATGCATCAGGACATCTTCAAGGAGGCCAGTCATAATTATGATGGATTAGACTGCGAAGTTGGTCCTAGATGCAATAATTGTTTCGCAGATGCTATTCATGTGCCTTGAATTTCTAATACATAATGGCTGGAGAGGGGAGGGAAACCCATAATAAAGTGGCTAACTGTCTCACTGTCTCACCTCAAGTGCAATTACTGAACAGAGTGAAAAGTAAACCGTAATAGTAGACATCTAGCTTAGAAAAGATACAATTTACTCATTTTTTTTAAAAAAAAACTACAATGCAATATGGATTGTTTGTGGCCTCATTATGCAGCACTGCCTTCAACTCTATCATTTACTCTTCCCCAATTTGTACAGATAAATGTATATTACCATGTTTATGGAGGGAGGGGAATTAAATAGCATCCCCCCCTGCCCCGATTGTTGCCCATTCTTCTTTTTGGCCCTCAGTCAATGCTATTATTTCTTTTGAGTGTAGTTAATGGGGCATTCTCCCACCTAATTCTCTTTTTGCTAAGGAGTCATTACATAGGAATGGAATACCATAGTTCTGCAAAGCTAATCAAACACTAAAATAAAAATAAAGACAAGAAGTAGGGATTTTGTTGTTTTTCTTTTAGAATTCATCCTTGCCAGTTCCCCTCCTTAGCACTTTATTTTCAGTAGTTCCAGAATCTTCCTAAAGGAAAAGGAAGTATTAAACATTTCATTGAAAACCAAATGCTAAAATATTTATTAAGGTTTTTCTTTAGGAATTCTTTAGAGTTTGCAGTAAAACAAAATAGAATAGAATTCTTTATTGGCCAAGTCTGATTGGACACACAAGGAATTTGTCTTTGGTGCATATGCTCTCAGTGTACATAAAAGAAAAGATACATTTGTCACAAATCATAAGATACACTTAATGATAGTCACAGGATACAAATAAGCAATCAAATCATATTAGGAAACAATCAATATAAATCGTAAGGATACAAGCAACAAAGTTACAGTAATAAAGTCATAAGTGGGAGGAGATGGGTGATAGGAACAATGAGAAGGCTAATAGTAATAGTAATGCAAACTTAGTAAATAGTTTGACAGTGTTGAGGGAATTATTTGTTTAGCAGAGTGATGGTGTTCGGGGGGGGGGGGGAAACTGTCCTTGTGTCTCGTTGTTCTGGTGTGCAGTGTCCTATAGTGTTGTTTTGAGGGTAGTAGTTGAAACAAATTATGTCCAGGATGTGACGTGTCTGTAGATATTTTCACGTCCCTCTTTTTGACTCGTGCAGTATACAGATCCTCAATGGAAGGCAGGTTGGTAGTAATTGTTTTTTTTGCAGTTTCTAAACATTACTACTGAAATATTTTCTTAGTGCAGTTGTCCTTGACCTACAACAGTTCATTTACTCATTTAACAAACGTCTCGCTTAGTTTAATTTTGGGCTCAATTGTGATTGTAAATTGAAGACTACCACTGTAGTAATATTTGAGGTTTTTTTTTAATTAAAGTAAGTTAAATCTTCATTATATATAAACTCTTGAGATGTAATTTGTTTAAGGGAATTAATTGTGGAAAGCAGGAAATGATCTCCAAGGAGCAAAAGATGGAATTGGATCAGAAATATTTCAACACTGTTAGAACTAATGGTGGCTGCTTTAAGTCTGAAGGATAAATGTACATCTGCTCATTTCTCTCATTCAAAATAAATTTCTGGATAAGAACAGCCTTATTATAAACTGACCTGGCATTAAACAACAGGAATCCGAGCCCAGGGCCTACAATGGATTTATTGAGCAGGCATTGGAGTAGGTAGTAGCTAGAAGGTAGTAAGAGTGTAAAATATCAAATGCACCTTTCAAATAATATCTCCCTCTACCATCACTGTCAGAATATTAGTGCCTGTCCAATTTGCATTCTCTCCCCCTCCCATATCAAACAAACTCACAAACTCTGCCATCCCACCCCCAGATCCAAGGTTCCCATCAAACATCTATGGGTCATCAATAGCTTCCAAAACTTTAGTTTACCTCTACTAGTAGACTTAGGATAGCTATCAAAATCTATAAATAATATTTTTATAAGCATTCTAAAGCAAGTTCAGCAAATTAAATCGTCCAACTACAATTTAAAATAATCAAAGCATGCTAGGTCAGACTAAAGTGCATTTTAGTACAATATGCCTCCCTGATTTCTTTCACCAATTCAAAAATGTGCTATATTTACACATTTGTATGCAATATTGCTACTCATAGTAATTCTATGGAATAATTTATCTTCCAAAGTTTGCTACAATTTATGCCATCCTTGATATAAAGAACAAACCCTACCATAGTTTGTCATTCTCATAAAATTTGTATGCAAGAATGACTGTATTCTATTAATTATCTCAATTCCATCAGGTGTCTATTATGTCCCTATACCTATCAACTTGTTCGTAATCAAGTCCTCTAATTTAGCACAGAGATGCTATCTCATTATTTAATATAAGAAAATAAAAAAGTTATTGAAAGAAATATTTACCTTATCAATACATTTTTATTTGTATTTTAAAAACAAATTAAGTGTATTGCAGTCCATATGTCTCTTGCAGTAACTCAGATGGTTTAAAAACTTGATTACCATTAAGTTGGTCCAATGCATTAATCCCCTTGTTTCACCTACAAAGAAAATTTTCAGAATGGGATTACTCCAAAATGTTAGTTTATCATGCAAATAAGAATCAAATGTGCGTGAATGAAAAATTGCATGAACAAAAACAAGTGAATGCTTTCAAAATACATCTTCCAGCTTTTAATGCAGGAAATAAAATAGTTTTAATAAAACTATTATTAAAAGTGAAACCAATCCCCTACTTATTAGAAGTCAAAGCTTCTATTTGTGCCAATGATTTTTTTTCATCATTTGTATTTCATAAAGACATCAATCTAAAAATATATGCTTAGTTATAGAGTTGATAATCAAGGAAATTAAATACAATGGTCATAACTTCCATATTCTAGGCCATTGTTTTGCACCTTTCCATATCAGTGTACTTTGACTCCCAGAATTCTCTGACTAGACATTGTTCAGAATTCTAGGAACTAAAGTCCAAAGATTAGAAAGCTGTCAACGTTTAGAATTACTGGTCTTATGCAAAAACTAGAAAACATAATTCTCTCCTGGGAATAATAGTACTTATTATTCATAACTTGGTATTCTTTTGTCTTAAATTATCCTATTTTTTGGTGCCTTGTTTTTTCCCCCAACTATCACTAAACTTACCTTTATTTTTATTTTGTGCTGTTCTCAGCCATTAAACAGTCCTGTTTGTATCTGCTTGTATCACCTGTTTAAAAGCTCACAACTGTCTTTCTTCTTTCCAAAGACTGCTGATTGGAACTGAGATATTGGCAGAGAAGTAAAACCCCATCCACTAGTTAATTACTCAATCAGTGAATTGCCTACTTCTTTAAGCTATTCCCCTCACCTATGAAAAACATAAACACACTGAGCCAGAAAAAAAAAATCAAACTGAAATGGATCAAGATATAACTGGTTCACTGTTTTCTACCCATGTATTTTGCTTGAGGGGATAAGGAACATGGAAGAGGAAAAGCACTTTTTAAGGAAGATCTAGGATTTTCATTTCTAGAAAAATATCTGCATCCTTCAAAATAATTGGACCAACCAAGAGGAATAGCTGCCCAGAGTCACTCTTAATGGTGAGATAGGCAGTATATATAAATTTAATAAATAAATATTCTCTCCTAACACAGAGATGCTTCATGGAATAGATAGCACTCCTGCTTCTTGCTTGGAATCATATATATATATATATATATATATATATGTATGTATGTATGTATGTATGTATGTATGTATGTATGTATGTATATATATATATATATATATATATATATATATATATATATATATATATATATATATATATATATATATATATATATCGCATTATAATTCGATATATATAATCTCCTCAGTCAAAAATTAACACATTAATTGCAAATTATATTTCTCCAACATCTCAATATTCTCAGAAAATTATTTACTCCACTGCTGCAAGATACCAAATGAATATTCTTTATTTCAAATTGCATGGTAGGTGATCTCTACACCTTGCCCATCCTCCACATTAAGATCTTTTTGGAGCAGAAGATGTTGCCAAATCATATTTCCCAGATTAGTAAAGTTCATTTCTCCTAAACTTTAGGAGCCCATGGATAAGAGCATAGCTGCCACTCTTTGTCACCAAAACCACAAGTGAGTTTAGAATTTAGAATAACAGAGTTGGAAGGGACCTTGAAGGTCTTCTAGTCCAACCCCCTGTTTAGGCAGGAAACAAATGGATATCCAATCTCTTCTTAAAAACGTCCAGTGTTGGGGCATTCACAACTTCTGGAGGCAAGTTGTTCCACTGATTAATTGTTCTAACTGTCAGGAAATTTCTCCTTAGTTCTAAGTTGCTTCTCTCCTTGATTAGTTTCCTCCCCTTGCTTCTTGTCCTACCCTCAGGTGCTTTGGAGAAGGACAAGAAGCAATGGGTGGAAGTAATCAAGGAGAGAAGCCAGAGGTGGGCTGCACATACCTTAACAACTGGTTCGCTTCACTCGTGCATGCACCTTCCGCGCTTAAACGCAGCTTCAAAGTCACAGCAAATCTTCTCAGGCAGCTCCAGTGACTACAGTAGGTGAGGCGTGGAACTCAGCTGAGTAGCGTGGGCAGGGGGAGGGAGCCAGAGAGTTAGTTATATAGGATAGGATAGCACAGGGGCAAGTGGGCAGGTTCAGCCAGTGGTCAGAACTTCTGGCTCTCCTGAACTGGTCCGACCAGGAAGCAGCCCACCTCTGGAGTGAGCCCAGCAAGTTTGTAAAATGCAGAAGACCTTTGTCCTTTCCTGCCAGTTTTTCCACAATACTCTGTCCAAGGTCCTGATTGATCGTACCTTGTCAAATTCGGAACCTTCTCATGAAGGTTATGTTCTATCTGATCTTGTGGACTATGCATCTGCCTTTTAGCTGTTACATTGCCTATCAGAAATGTAATAGACACGGGTTCTTGTTCTGAAAACCCAGAAGAAAAACAAGTCATATTTATTGATCATGATTGGAAACCTATTTGAGAGTAACTACTAACTGTCTGAAGATTCTTCTTGATTTAAAAAAAGCATTTTTATTTAATTCAATTTTTAAATAATTTTAAAGAATTGTCTATTCATTTCAATACTGAGAAAGATTTTCTCAAAAGTAATCTCTTATCTCAAAAATTACTCTCCACCTCGCCAAATCCTATACTTGGATTGTTCAGAAATGTTTGAACATGGAGATGTAAACCAGAGATTTTCTAGCATTTTTTTTAAACAAAAAATTGGTAAGTACTCTATACATTGTGTAAGTATTTTAAAATGTAGGTGAGTGAAAGATGCAACACTTTCCACAGTGAAAGAGTGGATGGTAAATGTGATAGAGTTAGCAAAGATGGTGAAATTGACTGTTTTAATTTAAATAAAATTATATAGCTTTGTTGCTCTTTGAAAACAAATAGATTTTTTACTAAAAACTGGAAAAAATGAAGCATTTTCATTTTAAGTTTTGATGATTCGAATGATTTTCTAATTATAAAAATGGATTGAAATCTTGTGAAATGTAAAATAAAAAGTTGATGTACTATTTTGTAATCATCTGCCCCCCCCAATAAAATTTAAGTCTATCTTTTTTCTCTTTTTCCCCATTTCTTTTTTTCTATTCTAACTCTCATTTCTTCTATATTTTTATATTATAATGAAACTTAATAAAATCCTATTACAAAAAAAAAATCCTAGGTCAGTGCATGTTAAATATACAGAGAATTCTAGCTACATTTATTTATCTATTTATTTATTATTGATACAAATTATTGTCCACTCTTCTTTATAAACATAAGGTTTCAGTAGTATGATGTGGTTCATAAGCAAATAATAGATGTTTAATTCATTTTTCTGTGCTATCCATAGTGGACAATAAGAGTTATCTGACTTTTCACTATGGAGGAGAAATCTACCATGTACACAAAAACATTCTTTTTAAAATATTTTTTATTTTTAATTTTCAAACAAACACAACACAAAGAATCCTCCTTCTTTACATACTGTAGAAAGTGTATCAGTTGGTTACAAAATACTTTCATGCATCTCTTCCACAGTCATCAACCATAATTCATATTAACGCAAGTATTTTGACTCAGATATTTATACATATTACCATCATCACACCTCATTTTCATTTGACTATAATTGTTTAAACATCATTCATTATAAAATATACCAAGATTTAAAACATAACCACATACTGGCATCTCATTTGCTATTTCTAAAATTCTCCAATAACACTGAATCCTTATGGCCTATTCTAGCTAAACATCCATAATATTTAGTAACAAAAATTTCTAATCCTCCTTTCCAAATCACTGTTTACAATTTACATCCAGTTTCCTTATGTTGTACCCATACATATCTATACATTGTTATCATTATCCCTCCTTTATTTGACTGTATCCT
Source organism: Natrix helvetica (assembly GCF_964273705.1). Taxonomy (NCBI): domain Eukaryota; kingdom Metazoa; phylum Chordata; class Lepidosauria; order Squamata; family Natricidae; genus Natrix; species Natrix helvetica. Next base: position 22,903,746 of record NC_138558.1, read on the forward strand.
GTATCATAACATTTCCCCCCCTAATAATCAAAACTTAACTAAATTTAACTTAGCTCTTTTTTATTAGTCTTTATATATAACCAAAAAGATTTCTAATCTTCCTTTCATGGGTGCCATGTAATTTGTGAAGCAATTTTTGATATACAAAGCAGAGAACCTTGAAAATCATATATACAATAGATGGCTATTTGGAAACATGGATGTTTGCATGCTCTCTACGTGTGATAACATAGTATGATAGCCAAATAAACATGCCTTTCTCTATCTCTCCCATTTCTTTCCAGATCCAGTAAAGGATAACCTTGTGGATGGCCCTTGAGTAAGCCAGATGGAACAGGACAGAACTAATCATGATGAAGGCAATAGTTTAAATCCTTTTTTAATTCCACATCCTTCTCGTGTTTGCCAAGCAGAGCCTTTGTCAGTGAAGCTGCACAATGGGAACACATCAGTGGGAAAGATCTACAGTGAACTAAATGGCAATCCTATGTGGCTGCATGGGAAGGCCAACTATGGAATGAAGCATCCTGCAACGAGGAATGAGAGTAGTCGAATAAGCCCTGACCTCCTTCAGCAAAAGAAACATTGCAGTGGGTATTTGCAAAACGGTGGGATAAAACGCACTTTTAGTGAGCCTTCTTTGTATGGACTACACCTGAACAAGAAGCTTAAGCAAGATGAAGAAGCAAAAAGAGGGCAAGATGGCGCATGCGCTGTCAGCAACCAAGCGGGTGCTTCTAATTTGTGCAGTGAGAAGGATGTTGTGGGTTTTGGAACAGAACAAAGTACAGCTTCAGTTCTTATACAGTCTCTAAGATGCAACTCTGGTGCTTCAGAAACTTCTCCAGCTCCCCAGATTCAGAACGAACAAGGGGATGAAAATAGCAGCTGCCACAACAGGGACATTGGCATGGCATTTAAGAACAAGGCAACTCCAATGCCTAACGGTGCTATAGTTTCTGCCTCTTCCATGGGAAACATGCATGGTGAATTCCTGGAAAAAACGTCATCTCAGTATAATCCAGAACGTGTTTTCGGTGGAACGCAGACAACTACATCTTTTACAAATGCCATAAACACTCGGGCTATTAATGTGTTGACATGTGGCACATCACATTTACTGCATACCTCAGGGCAATTAAGTTCCGCTCAGACCTCAAACTCTGAGCTGCCTCAGGTGCTAGCTTCTGCAGCTACTGAAGTCCACAATATAGAAAACTCCACTAAAGGATCCATCATACAAGCAAGCACCAATTTTCGTCATCCAGAAATAATGAACTCAGAGCAGCCAAAGTCAGGAAATGCCTACCAGCCACCTACAAACAGCCGTGAAGTTTCCGAAAACGCAGGGCAGGTCCCCAGTCAGGATTTCTCACTCAGTCCTAACAGCAATCTGAAGACTCGTGATAGTAGCTCAGAGGTTTTGTCACAACCAAGAGAAGAAACCGGTGCTTCCTTCCAACAAGATTCCGTGTTCAGGAATGATTCTTTTCATCTACCCCCTATTGCGTCACCTTCTCCAGGGCAGGAAATGAACAGTGTGCTCTCCGCTGCAGGTTCAGAAGATCCTAGAAATATTTTCAATCTGACAGAAGAAAATAACAGAGGGCAGCAGCAGCAGCAGGGAGAGCATGCAAAAAAACTGTCTGGCTTTTGCCAACAACCTCCCAGTTCTCAACAGGGTCATCAATATAAGATTCAGGCTTCACAAGCAACTGGGTGTGAAACAAATGTTGATTTCAGTACAGTGATATTGGGAATAAAGCAGCAAGATCCTAGTGAAACTCAATCCAAACTGGAGTCTAAAATTCAGGATCCACAAAGATTAAGAACCAGTAAAGAATTGCAACACTTTCCACATTTTCTGAGCCAGATTAATCAGCAAACTACTCTTGATCATGACAAAGATCTGGTGAAAAATCACTTAGAGCAGTCACAAACCCACTCACAAGCTTCTTGGAGAATGACTTCCTCTCCCTTTCACCCCAATGATTCTTCCCCAAAATCAAATGAAACACTTTTGAGGACCATGCTTCAGCTCCAGGCAAATTCACCTGAGCAGACACATCCAAAACAATATATTAGAGGTTCCAATGAATCAAAAGGAGTCATAGGACAATCTTGCTACCAGAACATTATGCAGGGTGAGCAAATACCAGCACTATTCAAAAGTGAAGGAGCACAACCACCTCATCATTTTATTCCCGATTTGCACATCCCATTCCAAAAGCACTCGCCACAATCCAAAAAGATGAACGATCAGCAGCAAAATTCAAGGCACTTTAACCTTCAACCCCAATCTGAACTCCACCTTGAACAGGCTTTGGAGGCACAGTTAAAACCCCAGCACTTAGATCTTCCATTTGAGGATGACCAATTCATACAATCACAAATTTTGCCTCCAATACTCCAGACTCAGCCAATACAACCACCACAGAATTCACAAGTAACAATGAACCCCACACAACAAATAAAAACCACAAAATTGCCCCAAATCTTCTCCCGGTCAAGCAACAGCCAAGAGCAGCAAGGAGAAGGAACATCCTTAAATCGGCTTAAATTAGAAGAGTGCTTTGAAGTGGGAAGTAATTGCTACAAATCAGTTGAGTTCCCAGTACAAGTTCCCCAGACCAGAGTGGATCATATTTCAAATACAGCCAACAAAATCTCCCATTATAATCAGATAAATAATGTAATGAAGCATTCCTGCTCAAATAACATGCATTTGGTTTCCGAGAAGAAGGAAGATCCTACAAACGCAGACCTCTTAACTCAAAATATATCTCGCAACTTGCAACACATGCAATATTATCCAAATAGCGTAACTCCTAACCAAGA
>NC_138558.1:23511583-23731583 GCF_964273705.1 Natrix helvetica
AACAGGAGGTGTGCTTGTTAGATTTTTCTCCCCCCCCCCACACCTTCTATTTCACAGTACAATTTTGAAAATAATTATAGAAAGACAGAGTTGTAATGGTAAAAATATTTTGAATTTTGTTACAATTCTGTAACATGTTCTGTTGGTGGGAACACATAAGCTTTTGAGCCACAGAAAACTCATTTTCAATGAACTGCATTTTGTTATTACTAGCATTTCAAAGTAATAAACTAAACAAGCTGTTGTTTGCATCCCAGATTTCTGTTTCCTTGGTACAACTCTGTCACATTTATTAAACAGTGAACTCATACTAATATCTCCTCTACTACTGCAAGGTAAAAAGACAGAAACACAAACTTCTAACAGAGCTGTGCAAAACATTCAAAAGAGATGCTTTACAAATGAGTAGAAAAGAAGCAACTGTTTTCAAACAAGAAAGCAGCAATGCTCTTTTGTTAGTTTCATATGATTGTCCTGGCACTTTCTCAGCATGTTTGTTTGTTTGTTTGTTTGTTTGTTTGTTTATTATTGATTTATTATTTATTTATTTATTGGAATTGGTCAAACAAAAATGAGAACAGGAATAAGAGAATAAAAATACAATGACAGGGATATAGGCACATTAGTGCACTAATGCACACCTCCTCTACTGACCACTTAAGTATGAAGTAAGAATACATGTATATACATTTCCACTGGGACTATCAGGAAATGAAATAGCTTGTAGAGACACTTGGACCTTACTCCCATATCTCCCAGAAAAATTAAGCATGGAGGTATAAAAGTGATATGTATATTTCTGTGCCTCCTCTGAGCCTAAAATTGTATAACCATGAACAGGATTTAAAAGTTATACTGAAGTAAGTAAAGTAGGTACGTGAATCCATATTTGATGTTAAGCCTTAAAATGGTACCAGTTCCAGCATTAATGTACTACACTGATTATTATATTATTCTGATGAATTTACCAGTTATCCTCGCTAAGAATGCTGCTATTAATTAAATTTGTGGCTTTTTAAAATACTATCTTCAGACTCTCTCCACATAATTGGCATAATTTTTGCAACTTATTGGGTCCATATTAGTACCCTACAACATATTTGTATATAACATATATTTCACAAACCAAAATGCATGTTAATAAATATGTATTAAATAAATAATATAATAATAAAAATATGTATATATTGCTTACAATTATAATATGTAGAAAATAAGGCTATTTTAAGGTGCTACTAAATTAGATAAATATTTGTAAAATATCTCTGCAGAGAATGTAAGAATGCAAAAAGGGACACTTACTTTCCCCATTTAAAATGGCAAGTATTAAAATGCAACATATAATGGCATTGTGAAAATGATAGTATCCTATACTATTAGGATACTTTTAAGTATCTCTGTTATATGTAGAAGGAATTTGTAGTTCATAGAAGAGTGGTTTTCATGGTATTTAATTCTTCTCCACAATGAATATAAGCAAAATGACATAAGAGTAAACAAATATGTGTGTTAGTTCAGTTGGTGTAATTGATTCCAAATTGCTAAATTCTGCTTTAAAGCCTCATAGAAATCTTTATTATAATCCACGAGAAAGAGTTTTGGGAGGTTCTGCTATTTATCTTCAGTAGATAATACTTCATCCCAGTTCAAAGTAGTCCTTCTGCATATCTTTATTCAAATCTTTACACTATTGTGCTATATACAAGTGAACAGTTAATTCGTTTTATAAGATAGAAAATAATCACAAAGAACTAGTACATTGTAAAATGTGAAGGCCGCTAGGGACATAAGTTAATATATTAATTCATTGAAAATGATCCTGATGATCTCAGTTTTGCCCCTAGTGGATATCTATTCCAGTCATAAGATTTCATTGCTCCTCCTGATGATCTGCAGTTATTTCCTGCTTTTATTATATGGAAATAACATTTTTTGTGAGTCAGTACTGAATGGAAACTATTATGGTTCACTTCACTCTGTTAGCAGTATGTGAAAATTATTTTGCCCTTATGTGTTTTCAAAATGTAACTCCAAAGGACAAGCAAAACAAAAACAAAAGAAAAAGCAAACGAGAGATTACTACATTCAACAGGATATCAAAAATTAGCAAACTAAAACTCATATTCTTTGTATTCAGCTCCTGTCCAGCTCTTGTAGCTTCAGATAATTTACAGATTGTCAAAAACTATTGAACCTTTTTTTATAGACTGAAGGCATGGCTGTCTTATGATTAGTAGTGTTTCCTGTAGCATCTTTTCTTCTAAAATATAAATTTGCCATAGATAGTTTTTAAGACAGGGGTGGAGCCAGTGGCAAGTCAATCCCTGTTGGCCTTTTTCAACCCTTAAGAGGATTTTAGTTCTTCAATGAGACAATTTTGTATTGTTTAAGCTAGCACAACCCATTGGGATCTATCCAAGGTCCTGATCATTGCTCAATGCAACCAGATGTAACTAGATCTTTTCACTTGGCCAATGTTTTTGAGAATTACTATTCTCTCAAATATCTTTGTTATATTGCCTTCAGTATACAGATATCTACAGACAGTGAGTAAAGCCCTTTTTGGTTCTGAGCCAGCATGATTATGCGCCATAACACACATAATTCTGTTATCTTTTCACTGAAGTGTTGCCTATTTATCTACTCACATTTGCATGCTTTCAAACTGCTAGGTGGGCAGAAGCTGGAGTAAGTAACAGGAGTTCATCCCATTGCTCAGTGCTTGGGTCTGGAGTGATAGTTACATGGTATAGAAAATCTTAAAGGAAGTCACTGACTTGAAACAGAGCAGAATAGGGTTAGTCATGGGGGCAGCAAACTTTATGTTGATATAGATTTCTGATGATTCAAATGGAGAGCATTTTGATTCAGCAGTAAGGAAAGATCATATTGAAAGGCCATGAAGTCTTTTTTTCTTAAATGATCTTCTAGCCCCCCCACCCCCGCCCCCGAAGAAAACTTAATTGGTCAACCAATATTTCTTTGTTTCTTTTCATATAGAAGTCACAGACCATCTATGGTTAATTCTGGGAATGAGTCACAATTAAACGGGAACTTCTTGTGGGCACAAGATGTTTTCAATTAGGGGCTTGTGCAGAAAATGTATAGCTTCATGGTATAAGGTCTGGTGGAAGACAACAATGGTGTTTTCTTTATATGGTAATAGCACACTTGGCATCCAAGGTCCATCTAACTGCTTCCTATTATTTCTTAGTGGAAAGAATATCCCTATTTCCCTATTGGGGAAAGAATTGCATTATCTCTATGTAATTAAGGCTATAACTCTGAATTTTTGCACCTGCTTGTAAGTTGCTGATCTTATCTGACTTGGAAGATTGCACAATGTTTGTACTTATTCCCTGTGCAGGAAAACAATAACTGTGTGCATTTTCAAACACTTTAACACATTTTTAAACCTTTTAACATTAAAGATTTGGAATCTAAACTAATATACAGAAAAAGATAAGAAGTAATAAGCCAAAAATTAGAAGCAAGAGGTAACATAAAAGAAAAGAAAGCCCAACTACTGTATATTGCAGTTTACATCAATATTACTTGCTACACTGTTGGAGTTCCAACTACAGCATAAAAATTACTGCAGAAATGCAGAAAATGTAAATATGCAACTGACTTCTGTCAATGGGTTGACTGATCATGCAAACAGGGAGCCCAATCTATCTGTACAGAGGAAAAAGTCCCAGTGATTTGAAAATAAATTGAATACAAATTTGACACCATCTTTCTTACTTACTCTGAGCCTATTATATTATTGTAAGGACTTTCTCTCCTTCATTACAATAAAAGCTTAGTTGCAATCTATGTTCTTTCCTATCTAGCTTTGGTTTAACCCAAGCATTTGTTCAAGCATCACTTTCTCAATCTTCCCACTACCCTTGGCCATCCAGTCACTCATTCTTGCAATTTACTCTGCATTCAGTCATTCTGTATAACCAATTCACTGCAACGTAATTCTTTTTGTACTGGTCACTTATGTTTGCATTCTAATGGTACAGTGGCCTAGAAGTAAAGATGCTCACTTCCCAATCAGAAGGTTGAGAGTTCAATCTTAGGCAGTGACAAATGTTTCTCTACCAGAGTACAGAGAGAAAATATCTGCTGTGAACTCAACAAAGGCATTAGGAAGGGCATCCAGCCAGTAAATGCCCAGCTCCATTCAGTTGCCCCAATACTACCCTGATAAAATGGATTGCAGGGTCATTAAAAGGGGGAAAATCATGTTTATATTCATTCTACATTTACTTAACCTTTTTTTCTTTTCTTGGTTTACCAATTCTTAGATATTCCATTTCCACTGTATTCAATTCTAATTCTATGTCTCTACAGAGCAGTGTTTATCAATCTTGACAACTTTAAGATACATGGACTCCAATTCCAAGAATTCCTCAGCCAGCATGTTGAAATCCACATATCTTAAAAGTTGCCAAGATCAAGAAACAATGCTCTGAACATACCAAACTCTTTTCTATATAATAGTGTGTAGAAGCACAAACTTGCACACAGCAATTTTCTTTGTAACAAACTATATTCTACATACACTGTTTCTACCTAGCATTTGTACAACATTCTTTCTAATTTTTATCATATCACACCAAGGTACATAAATTCATCTACTTTCTCATGAGTTATGTACAATGTGGAAAATTTTGTTCCATTACTCAAATATAACTATAATCATTATATGAACATTTAGACCCATCTATCTTTTGATCAACCTGGACCAAACAGATTGACTGATTCCTAGAAAGAAAAAAAATCACATACTTTGGACCTATGATATTAGCATATGAGAAAGAACAATATCCCAGTGCAAATTAAAGGGAAAGGGAGGGAATAAGGTGAATAGAGGGGATCAAAAGGCTATTTAAAAATCCCCAGAAGACCAACAAGTTACAGTACCCCTAAATTCATATATTTATCAGAAATAAAACCAAATTTGATGGCATTTAACTGATCCTAATGACTGAATATTGCAAAACAGATCTAAGTTCAGATTCCTGGATTTTAGGCTTAACAATTTCTTGTTTATAATGTCAATTTCTTGTTCCATTTAATTGTGCCCCAGCGTTACAAGCAGTAGCCTTCTACTGTCCAAACATCTACCGTGTTTCCCGGAAAATAAGACAGGGTCTTATTTTCTTTTGACCCCCAAAATAAGCACTTGGCCTTATTTTTGGGGAGGTCTTATTATTTCTGAGGTGTAGGAGGCAGCAAGTGTGCTCACCTCATGGCTGCTGCTGTGCTATTTTCGGGAAGGGCTTATCTTCAGGGGAGGTCTTATTTTGGGGGGAAACAGGGTAAAGATGTTTGTAATTAAAGTACAATCTTCCATAGCTTTCCATAAATGTTTGCCTCAGGGATATCATGAGCTTGCTCACCATTATGAAATATAATTGTATTAATTAAAAGAAGGGATAATTATTATGAAATTATTACAGTAACGTAAATATTTCATTCAAATAAGAAGATTTTATTACTATTGTTTTAGGTTTTTTATTGCTAATTCTTAAGATGTTTTAGGGTAGACAGTTCAAATCCATTCAATAAAATTAAAAGCAAAAAATGTTTGCTCATAATAGATGAGATATTATGACCTCCACTGCAATGGCCTTTACAATACACTTTAGCATCTGCCTTGTCTTATTTAAAATAGTCCCTTGATCTGATTCAATATCCTGACTTTCTTGGATTATTTTTTTAAAATTCATGTAGGAACCTCATCTTTCCACTTGGATGTCTTAAAAAAATAGTCAATAGTTAAAATTTCCCTTTTTTGTTCCTTTTGTTTTAAAACACTAAATCCTCTGGGTTTTGGCATAACATCAGACTAAAAGCTGCTTCTTTGAAGAATAAATATTCCTTAAAGTTTTTTTTTTCACACTGGTCATCCTTTCCTTCTTGTCAAGCGGGTGGCCCTATTGTCCATGCAGCTCATTGTGTGTTCGACCCTCAAAGATGCCTTCAGAATTTGGCAGCACATTTCTTTGCTGTTTTCTTTAAAACTTTGGGGGGGAAAGGGTTCGTTGTGCTGTAATTCCATTCACATGTGAGGCTTACAAGGAAGTTTTAATGGAATACAAACTATATCAGACAATACCATCAACAGTGCTAACATTAGGCATCTTCTTTGAAGCTTTCTTCACACTACAATCCAACATCTATTTTTAAGTTGTTTTATATGTCAGAGTTTTCTGAGCTACTGGTCAAGAATAAAAAGCACACTTTGAAATGGGCCCCTGTGGACACATTGTCCCTATGGAACAATGAACATTTTTTTTTCTGCTTAGTGTTCAATCTTGAGGAGTCCATGACACTGAGTATCCTGTTTGTATAAAAGAAATCTGCAAGTTCCTACTGGATTGCAAATATGGAGGGCAGAAGTGGAAAGCGCTTGGAGGTCAGATTGCATCACAGTAATATATATATATTAAGCCCACGCTTGAAGATGGCAGGTGAGATCCTGCCGAAACGTTGCAAAGACAATCTCAACCTTACACGGGAAAAGACCCGAATACAACAAAACCAGCATACCTACACCCGTGAAAATCTACGAAAACAAATATATATACAAATACAGTACAAATACAACATATATATATATATATATATATAAATGTTGTATTTGTACTGATAAATAAATAAAGGGAGACTAGTATAGATCTATTTCGAGCTAATTAGCTCTCATCAGCTAGCCATACCCTTAGTGGGATTTGAACCTGGGCTGTATTATATATTAGGCAGGAGTCTTAGCCACTAAGCCACAGGCTCTCCTCCTTATCAGTTGAGCCAGGGAAATAGGTATGTATTTGTGTTACAACCCCTGGTATGCCTATCACATATATATCAATGATGCCTAGAACTAAACCAAACATTGGCCAAAACAAAAATTGGTCGCTTATTCTTTCTTTTCTAATTCTCATCCTTTTCCTTCTTCTTTGGTACTAGAAGAAGATAGAGTACTAAACTCTTTTCATTCAAGACAGCTTTGTAATTAGACTTGAGGCTCCATTTGGCTGCTCACCTGACTTGTTAAAGAATGCCATCTTGTTTTATTACGACCATTCTGCAAATACTATTCGTGTTATCTCTGATACTTGGTGGAACCCATCTGAAGCTAAAATAAGATGCTATTACTTCCTCTTTTGTATACAAGGGCTATCTAGCAGCTGGCAAATGACTCTTTCTTTACATTGGCAATGGGACAGCATTCCCTATGGCAGTAAACTAGATCAAGGACTGCAGGGCAAGTACAGTGGTCCATAAAACTTTTCTGCCCCTTTTGAGCATTTACACCTAGAGACAATGGCATTCTGTCTAATAATAAAGCCTATCCCAATATTCAACCTTTACTTAAACCAGGGGTGTCCAAACTTGGGAACTTTAAGACTTGTGGACTTCAACTCCCAGAATTCCCCAGCCAGCCATGCTGGCTGGGGAATTCTGGAAGTTGAAGTCCACAAGTCTTAAAGTTCCCAAGTTTGGACACCCCTGACTTAAACCCTTGAAGCTTCCTGATTTTAATCTCTTCTATATATTTGCTTTTTAATTTGAATCATACTGTAGATTTGAAAGCACCAGTGAGCTCAAAATTCCGAACACAGGAATCTACATTAAAGCACAGATGCCTCTGCTTGGACATATCCAATAAAAAGATTTTAAATAATTAATTTTATTGTTAAAATGCCCCCAGTCAAGCTGTAAATTGGCCCTTTTACAGCAAATTTTCCCCATTCCAAATTGGAGTAAAATCATGTCATGGTCTGGTGGTTTTCTTGATTTTATGTTATTCTTTTGTTGACATATTAGCTATCCAATTTTTTTTTATTAAAGTGAGATTGCATCAAATTTTAAAAATGGAATGGATGGATGGAGCCACTAAATTTTAGCAACTGATCTTGAACGTTTCAACTGCTACAAATTGAGTATTTAGTGGTTATATTTACTGCAGCATTAAATAAATGGCAATATCTAATTTATTTTCATTTTGCTTGTAACACTTAGGGCTGTAGCCTTGTTGCCCAATAAGGATTTAACTTTCCTAGGACAAGTTCATAGGAAACAAGGAAATATTCCTTCCATTCTTCATTGCAGCATACTTTTTTCAAGTTTTCAAGCAAAGAAGAGGTCATGGTGGTTCTTGCATTAGAAAGAGCTCATGTAAAAGAGAATTGGGGAACATGCAATTATTTACGGCTTTAAAAGCCACACATGACCTCTGGATAAATCCTTTTTCCATTCTTGCTCTCTCTATATTAAATAGAGATTAGGCTTGATTTTATCATCATCGAAAACATATGTATTTGCAAGAGATTCCTATTGACTTCAATGGGTATTGTTCTTGCATATAAGTGGGGTGAGAATCACAGCTGTGGGGTGGGGTGGGAAATTTACTTCCTTCTCTCTGTTCGAAGCCATTTTCTGTAAAAAAAAATTGCCTTTTATAAGCTACCAAATTACATATGACCAAATGTACCTATTTAGTGAAAATGGGTTCCATTAGTTTGTAACTTTAGCCAAACATTGTTTTCGTTTGAAGGGAGATAATGGAGAACAGGTGGAGATGTTTAGCATCAGGCTGCTGTTTCTAAAATTACATATCTTTTGGGACTCACCAGCAATTTCTAAAAGCTGTCAGAAGAGCTCAGGACCAAGTATGTTCCAGAACGCATTCCATACACAAAACCCTTCATAAAAAAAAAAATCAGGTGAAAGAGCAAAAAGCTAGTTGACTGGTAAAAAGGAGTTTAAAGCCATCCTGTTAAAGGTCAGTGCTTCCTTCTATACCCCAAATTAACTTTGCTTTTAGGTATGCAGAAGAATCAGGCTACTAACCTCTTGGAGTGGAATTACTCAAACACATATTTTAGCTTCTTTCAGTGCTGAACTTTCATATTCTCAGAAAAATCCCCACTGCTTATAGGAAAGCAAATTAAATAGATGGCCTCTAAGAAAGTTGAGCTATGTGATTCAAAAGAAATAGTAAAAAAATATGCAAACAAATCAAATCTCTCCGAATCCTAACCTTCTCCCAGTGACGTTAATATCTTTGAAATTCCAAGTTTGCTTCATGATTGTTTTCACAAAATGATTAAGAACTCCATCCCCAAATTACTATTACAAGGACAATGATAGGACCCACAAACTGTTTCTTTACCAATAGGAAAACTAGTGTGTTTAAAATAAAAGACATTTACACCCAATAATCTGCATTCAAGGTAGACCTTGGGTCGACCTTCCAAATGATGGAATATTGATTTTTGAAACATTATTTTTGGCCAAATTCCTGGAAGGTGAAATAATTAGTTGAATACAGAAGCCGGATATTTTGCAGAATGCTAACCTACCAATTCTGCCAGTTTTTAACTATTCAGGGAGATGGGGAATCTGACATTTATCAAGAGAAGAGCTTTGGAACAGGAGCTTGGGGATAGGGAAGTTCAAATATTATCATTAATCAATCTAGCATTAAAAACGGGGACATGGTGGCTCAGTGGCTAAAATGTTGTGCTTGCTGATCAGAAAGGTCGGCAGTTCGGTGGTTCAAATCCCTAGTGCCGCATGAGTGTTACTTGTCCCAGCTCCTGCAACCTAGCAGTTTGAAAGCACATAAAAATGAAAGTAGAAAAATAGGAACCACCTTTGGTGGGAAGGTAACAACGTTCCGTGTACCTTTGGAGTTTAGTCATGCTGGCCACATGACCACGGAGACGTCTTCGGACAGCGCTGGCTCTTCGGCTTTGAAATGGATATGAGCACCACCCCCTAGAGTCGGGAATGACTAGCACATATGTGTGAGGGGAGCCTTTTCCTTTAGCATAAAATGTCTACACGTGCTCTGTTGCCCATGAGAAGACGACAGCTTTAAAAAAGATACTATTTCATGCAAAAGACTAGTCATGTGAATATGTGCTGTGGAATCTCCATAAATGGGTGGCCGGGTATTTGAGTATTTGACTGTTTTTTTTTAAAAAAAAAAACTTTCTCCAAAGCCTTTGGCAAAGCATCTAAAGTTCTGTGGGAAATGTAAGGTAAGACGATAGCTTGAATTCATCCGCTACTACAGCTGCAGGCAAGTCAATGGCTAGAGACCAACTAATACAGGAACCAGCCTATTACAAAAGTTTTTTTTTTTTGCTGAGAATCCCCTAAAACTATGATATACACTATAATAGTGTTTGATCTTAAATTAAGGACAAGATGTTGATTGTGATTAAAGCTATGTCATGGGTGTAAAACGTGCTGCGTCACATTACCATCACATGATGTCTTGTGACATTTTTCCCCCCTTCGTGGAGCTGAGGTGGGCATGGCCTCCATGCAACGCATCTGGCCCACAAGCCACCAATTTGACCCCCTGATCTCTGTCATCCAACTCCCAATCACTTTGATTTTAGCTCAATGTTCTCATGTAAAATCAGGTGAGCGTTTAGCATTCCCCGTTTAAGACTATGATTTTGTAAAGCTTCAATTATTTTTCATTTAAAGTTTTGGTGTCTGCAGCTTCGGAAATGACATTCAGAACCTGAAAAATTATTGATTCCCAATCTAGTTACAAGTTAAGGATTTAGGGCATAATCCAACCAAACAAACCTTCTTTCTCCTAGTTTTCTTGGTCTCTCAGCAAGAAATGCTTTACATTATGATCTGTCCCAGTATAGGGTTAAACATTTCTGTTTAAATTATATTTAAATATATTATTCATTTGAAGAATTGTCCGATCCAAATCAACTTCAAGGCAAAGACACCTAAAGGAAAATATTGACAAATAACTATTTTCTTCAACAAGTTTAACACACAGGTACCAGTCCACAGGCTTCATCACTATATTGAAGTATTACTTTTGTATTGAAATTACACTAACCCTTTCTAATTTTGCAATTATCATTAGCATATATTTTTTTTCTCTTGATTGGAGTTTGTAAGTGGCCATTCCATTCTCCTCTCTCAAGATTCCAATCGGATGTCCTTCCCTCTTACATTTTTCTACGTATTTGCCTCTTCTTACAAGTAGAGAAATCCAGTAACAAAAGCTAGCAATATTTCTACTCCTTTTATTCCTCTGAGATTTTATGGCACATCAGTTCCTCATTTAGGCTTCTTCATCAACATTTAGGTTTCTTCATCAATAGTATTATCACTATCATTTCAAGATCCTTTTGTGCAATCTTTCTAAAAATTGGCCACAATGTTTTGGAAGAACCACGGTGGTGCAGTGGTTAGACTGCAGTACTGCAGGCTACTTCTGATGATCACTGGCTGCCAGCACTTTGGCAGTTCAAATCTCACCAGGCTCAAGGTTGACTCAGCTTTCCATTCTTCCAAGATGGGTAAAGTGAGGACCCAGATTGTTGGGGGCAATATGCTGACCCTGTAAACTGCTTAGAGAGGGCTGCAAAGTGGTATATAAGTCTAAGTGCTATTACTATTACAACATCTGGAATTATTTATTTGAAATACTCTACACTGAAGAAAGCAGTTGTAATATGAGTTTTTTTTTTCTCAAGAAACATAGGCTATTTTAAAACAAATGTCTTCAAAATAGGGTTAAAAAAACTAAACTAAAATAATTCCTTTCCTCGGCAAATAAAACATACATTAAGTGAACTACTTGAAACAATGTAAACATACAGCAGCCTAGCACTTTTGCTAATTTTGTGAAGTTGATTTTAATTTAAGAACCATATTAATAGACAATTCCCAGTTTTATTTCCCTCTCGATCTATATCATGGACTCCCATATAATGTTTAGCACGGTACCACATAGTATAACAAGGATATTGCTATTGCTATTATGCTAGAGCCGTGATGGCAAACCTATGGCATGCGTGCCCGAAGTGGCACACGAAGCCATGTCGGCTAGCACGCATGGCGTTGCACGTTCCTCTTCTGGGTTTCTGGCGTGCATGTGTGTGCAATGATCAGCTGATTTTTGCATGTGCGGCAGTGTCCGAAACTGGAAAAATTGATCTTCTGGTTTCTTTTGTGCGCATGCACAGAGGCCAGCTGATCATCATGCATGCATGTGCACCACTAATCAGAAGACAAGCTGGCCGGTGAGCATGTGTGCACCAGAAACCAGAGGTTTATTTCCCAACATGTGCATGCAGCTTCTCTTCCAGGGAGTGTCCCTGACAAGCGCGTGCATGCGCTTCCTTTTTGGCACTTGGTGCCCAAAAGGTTTGCCATCACTGTGCTAAAGCTATGTGCCCATGATGTTCCAAAATCCCCGTGATGAGTCAGAACAATTCTATGAGCAATATATGCTGAAGATGCATACATATTCTAGTTTTCTGTCCCATATCATTTAATGTTAACATAGAAAGCTAAATGAAGACCATCGAAATGCTATTTTCAAATCTAGATCCATGTGATCTATTTCAGCCTTACCTAATTAAATAACTTTCTCCATCGTGCACAGCTCGTAAGATCTGGTGTGATCTGAATCACAGGCTGGAGAAATTTTGTCTCCCCTGCACTGAACAGTCCTGGAGAGTTTTCACAAAGGTTGCTCCCCTTTACTGTTTATTTTAACAGGAGAAATTTCATGTTCAGGGCAGACATTTTGTCACTAAGCTAAACTTTTCTCTGAAGCACCGAACTCTGAAAACCCTTTTGCCCATCCAATGTTAATTGGAATTTCTGTGGGTTATGTTTTGTGGAGCGAAACAAAATACCAGACAGTCAAAATAGTTTATGTCCCTTGTTTTTCAGTTTATAGTACAATATCAAATGGATATTTTTCTAAGTCAAGTGTTATAAACTTCAAGCCCACAATTTCAACAAATATTTGAAGGCTAGTAAAGAAAAGATTAGGTTAAATCAGTGTTTCTCAAACTTGGCGACTTTAAGTCCTGTGGACTTCAACTCCCAGAATCCCCCAGCCAGCATAGCTGGCTGGGGAATTCTGGGAGTTGAAGTCCACAGGACTTAAAGTCGCCAAGTTTGAGAAACACTGGGTTAAATTATAGTCCGGGTGTCAATCTACAAATTATCGTCATTAAAAGTGGATAGCGAATATACATACACATATAGACATTGGAATGAATATAATTGCTGGCCTAAATTTTTCATAAACAATTCTGTTGGCTTAGTTCAATATGTCATATCATTTTTTTAAAAGGCATCGGCATTTAAGATTTTTACAAAAGGCTATAAAATTCTTTATTTTAGACATTGCAATTATTATTTATTTATTTGATTGTATCCCAGATTTCTGAAGATCAAATCTTCATATTATATTCCACAGCAGTCTTCCTTTTTGCAATTTCCCTAGACTTTGGCCATGAAAAGTAGATTCTGACATCTGGTTTCATCTCCTACTTTCTATTGGCCTCTAAGGAGGAAGAAGAGAAATAATCAGCAGCAGCCGCAAAACACACTAGTAGTGCTACAAATTGATTTAATTGTTTAAGAAATAGGGTGAAATGGTTATTTTCTACCTGTGCTCTGCTATAAATTTGTTTTGCCAATGGACACATAGTAATAAATCAAATATTCAGGAGTTTATGAAAGAAAACATTAGAGAAGTGCCAAAGATTGCAACTGACAAAGGTGATTCTCAGTACCTGGCTGTTGCCCAGAAAGCGCTAATTAGCAATAGCGCTTAAACTTATATATCACTTCACAGTGCTTTAGAGCCCTCTCTAAGTGGTTTACAGAGTCAGCATATTGCACCCAACAATCTGGGTCCCCATTTTGCTCACCTCGGAAGAATGGAAGGCTGAGTCATATCATGGACAAGAACAGGGGTGTCAAATTGAAGGCCCAGGGCCTGGATTCGGCCTGCAGGGTGCTTAGATTTGGACCAGGGGGTCGCCTTGGAAACAGCAAAGGATCGGCCTGTGCAGCCCTCCTGAGCTCCATTTTCACTGTCAGAGGGTTGCAGGAGGCCATCACATCCAAAAACAGAGCTTGGGAGCCCGTTTTCACTGGCAGAACAGATACAAGTGATGTCATGCTGGCCACACCCACCATGGCCATGCCTCCCCAGCACCCCTCCCCCAAGGTCAAACACAACCCTGATGTGGCCCTCAATGAAATCGAGTTTGACACCTCTAGACTAGAAGACATCCTTCTCTCCTTGATCCACTTGTGATAGCGATAAAATCAGGAAGAGATACCGTATTAAATGAGTTGTCCCATATTGCAAAGAAAACACTCACTATCCTAAGAAAAGGAACACTTGGCAAATGTTACTATCAATAAAAGCAGGATAGATGTCCGGAACTTTGCTTTAGGTCTGGTCATTTATTTATTTAATTTTTGTGCTGCCCATCTCTCCTAAGAGATGACTAATTCCAAGCATTTACAGATTTCACAGTAGCTTTCCTCAGGCTCCAATGCAATTTCTTTGCAGAATCCAAAGCAGGCTTCCAGAAAACACATAAAAATACCGTGTTTCCCCGAAAATAAGACAGAGTCTTATGTTGCAATATTTTCAGAGAGGGCTTATTTTCGTGAAAGGGTTTATTTTAGCGCATGCGCTCAAAAGCCCAATTCGGCTTATTATCCGGGGAGGTTTTATTTTCAGGGAAACAGGATAATATGTTTTCCAGTTTGAACCTTTTACCATTTTTTCTGATTTACATTATTCCAACTTGCTTCTCTTCATATAAGCTACTGTATACAGAAAACTCAAGGCCTGATTTTGACCTAATGATATGTCTGCAAATAATGTCCTTTGCATATTTATGTTCCGCACTTATTATCATTGAAATATCCACCCTGTCCTCTAGGACATCCTTCTTTGTTCTGGCTAATATCCAGCCTTTAAAATTCCATAGTCATTACAAAATCAGGGTTAGCCAAGTTAGCAGATTGAAAAGAGGGAAAGATGGATGTTGAAAAACTCATTGTAAAAAATAATTATCTAATATAGATCTATCTAGCCTGAGGAAAGGATGACTATCTTAATTATACATTCTGATTGGCCCCATTTCGTATCATTTTACAAATATGGCCAAAAACAAATTGCATGAAAATCCACACATTTTATGTGTGTCTGTCTGTTTGTCTGTCTGTCTGTCTCTCTCTCTCTCTCCCTCTCTCTCCCCCCCTCTCTCTCTGTGTGTGGGGGGTTAGCACTCTAACCACATTAGACACAAGTTGACTCCCCCCAAAATGAAATGAAATGAAATGAAACAATTTGAATGGAAATATCTACTGAGACTTAATTAAATTTGTGGAGGGGAAAAAATGACTTGTTTTGTAAATTGCTCTGAAATTTTCAAGCATGCCTTTATATGATCAGTAGTATAATATAGGTATTGGATCCCTTGGCACAATACCTAAAGAGCTACCTCATTATTTGGACATTCTAAATTTGAACATTCTGATTTTACAAAAAATCACCTTACTTGGAACAGCTTATATCCTCCAACATTACCTTAACAGTTCCTAGGTCCTTGGTTAGGACTCAAGCTGTTGAGCTACCAACCAGCCCAAAGGGTGTTTCTTTTATTTCTGGGGGAAGCTCTGCTTGTTATTAAATGAAATTGAAGAATAGATGGAAACAAAGAAAATTGGATGAAGATACAAGGAAAGAAGCAGTACAAATTGATTTTTTCTGGGAATGTTATGTTTGATTTTACTTTTATCTTTTAGTTATGTTTTCTTTTACAAATGTAATATCTTTTAAATTAGAAGCTTGTGATTAATAGCATTTGTTTCCAATGTGATTCCTTCTAAGTGACTTTTTTTTCTTTACAATTCAATCTTCTGAAAGCAGAAAAAATTCCTTGGGGTTACAGAAAAACAGACATTTGATGACAATGAATGTAATCATCTGAAGCTCTCCAAGTTGAAGCCCTACTGGACTGATGTCATTGGGCAGTCAAGCTTGGGTCCTGCAAACACTCTCAAGAAATGGTTGATAAGAAATTATGGTGAGCTTAGAAGCAATCCCAACTGGTTTATTTTGAATTACTTTGATCGGCTCCCAACCTATGAAATATGCTCCTTCAGGAAAAGCTCTTTACTGCCATTCTCTCTGCCTTTATCAAAGACGACACAGAGCATTGCTTGCATGTTCTTTGGATTAAATTTATTTTAATTTATTTAATTATTTTAATTATTGTGCCATTTTTGTTTTTCTTTTTAATCTTTTTCTGTTGTTAGCTGAAACTGATTGTTTTCTTCAGATGGAAAGCAAAGATATAATGCATCTAAATCTATAAGGTTTTCTTTGCATATCCCTTCCTGGATTCTTGTCCTTCTTCGTCATTAATGTATTGTTGATAGTATGTAATAATTCCTGCAAATTCTTTGATGTCATAAAAAAATTAATATTAAGTAGAAATTATAGTGACTTTCAAGAAAGGAAACGTTGCTACCTAGTAGAAACTTTTAAAAAAACCTGTTGAATTTTTCTGTCCTCTTTTAACAAAACCCTTATTCCCTTTAGTAACATGATTACTGTTTTTTTGCAGATTGCATTCCTTCTACTGCAGTTCACATTAATCTCAACATGTACACCATCTAGCGGACACTAAGAAAATTTGCAACAGCTAAAAAGGAATTCTGAATTATTGGTTGCCGTAGAATTCAACAAGTTCTGCAGTTATCGTTAAAAAAAAGGGTGGGGGGCTAGTAATTTTCCATGTCCATCAAAGAGAACTTCTAAGGGTCATGGAAGATCTTTCAAAATTTGGAAAATTTGGAAAATATTTTGTTGACATTTAACAGGGCATTTACAAGAATTCACAAAAGTGATGCCAAAAGTATTGAAGCCCTGAAGGTTTGGCTCCTAAAGACCATTGATGCTGCTTTCTGAAGCAGAACAAATCCACCTAATCCCCTCAGTTCAAGCAGAACTTTTATGCCGACCATGTGAGGTGAGGTAAAATGAGTGATGAGAGGTGAAATAAGGTCAGTGGGTGCTCCAAGATGGGGACTTTGGGTGATGACCGGCACCCTATGGAATGGTTCCCACCCCATGTCACATGCCACCCCATGAAGTCTAAACATGTGTTTGTTTTAACTTAAGTAAGACATTGTTCGTTTTATTAAACTTCATTATTATTATTATTATTATTATTATTATTATTATTATTATTATTATTATTATTATTATTATTATTATTATTATTATTATTATTATTATGTGAATCTTTGGTGAGATTCACAGCCTTTGGGGCTGGTTGGTAGCCTAACAGCTCGAGTCTTAACCAAGTACCTAGGAACTGTTAAGGTAACGTCGGAGGATATAAGTTGTTCCAAGTAGGGTGGTTTTTTGTAGAGTCAGAATGTTCAAGTCAAGTAAATTTAGAATTTTCAAATAGCAAGGTAGCCCTTTAGGTATTGCTCCAAGGGCTCCAATTACAATTGGGACAACACATGATTTCTTTTTCCACAGTCGCTCAACCTCAATTTGCAAGTCCCAGTATTTTGTGATTTTTTTTTCTTGCTGTTTATCTTCAATTCGTGCATCACCAGGTATTGCAATGTCAATGAACCATACTTTTTTCTTTTCGATTATTGTTATGTCAGCTGTGTTGTAGGCCAAGTGCCTGTCAGTCTGGATTCTGAAGTCCCACAAGATTTTGCCTTTCTCATTCTCTAAAACTTTCTCAACCTGATGGTCCCAGTGGTTTTTGCTGTACTCAAATCCAAACTTTTGGCACAATTTCCAGTGAACAATCTTAGCAACGCGGTCATGGCGTTGTAGGTAGTCAGTTTGTGAGATTTTGCTGCACCTGCTGATCAAGTGGTTGACTGTCTCATCTTTCTCATTACAGAGGTGACATTTGCTGTTGGTGGTAACATGTGGAATTTTTGCCTTCATGCAATTTGTGGATAAGGCTTGTTCTTGAGCTGCCAAAATAAAGCCTTCTGTTTCTTTTTTCAGTACTCCTGATCTTAACCAGTTCCAAGTTAGTTTTTGGTCAGCTTTGCCTTCAATACTTTTCAAGTATTGGCCATGCATAGCTTTGCTTTTCCAATTTTCAACTCGCTTCTCAATTACTTCTTTCTTATATTCAGCTTTTAACTTAGTTGTCTTCCAAAGGCCTCCTTTATTTACTTCCTTAATCATTAGTTCTTCACTTTTCTAGATGTAATCATTCAAGCTGTGTCTTTCTTCTTCCACAGTCTGCTTTACTTGTAGGAGTCCTCGACCACCCTCTCTGCTTTTGGTAGATACAATCAGTCAACATCACTTTTAGGGTGCAAAGCATGAATCATTGTCATAAGCTTCCTTGTTTTTCTGTCCAAATTGTCCAACTCCATCTGGGTCCAGTCAATTATTCCTGCAGAGTATCGAATTACAGGTATAGCCCAGGTATTTATGGCTTTTATGATGTTTCCTCCACTCAGTTTGGACTTTAATATCTTGCGAATTTGTCGAATGTACTTGGCTGAGGTTAATTTCTTGACTTTATTATACATTAAGTCAGAGACCTCTAAAATCCCCAAGTACTTGTAGCCTTTTTCTGGTTTTGCTGCCTTTATCATTTCTTCATTCTCAAGTTGTATTCCATCATCTTCTAGGACCTTGCCTGCCTTGATTGCCATTGTTGCACATTTGTCAATTCCAAACTGCATACCAATGTCTTGACTAAATTCTTTTGTGCTTTCAATTAATAAATTCAGTTCAGCTTTTGTTCAGCTTCAAATCATCCATGTACACCAAGTGTGAAATTTTCAGTCCTTTCTTTGCAAGTTCGTATCCACAGTTCACCTGTTTCAAAATGATTGTCAGTGGTAGCATTGAGAGTATAAAAAGTAGGGGTGAAAGGGATCACCCTGGAAAATGCCTCGTTTAATTTCAACTTCACCCAGTTCTTCTCCATTAGCCATAAGCTTCGTTGTCCAGAGGTTCATTGAGGTTTCCATGAATTTTTGTAAGTTGCTGCTGATTTTCAGGCATTTCTTGATCCAGCTGTGGGGAACTGAATCAAACACTTTCTTATAGTCTATCCAAGCCATGAACAGCTTGGTTCATGTTGTTGTTGTTGTTGTTGTTGTTGTTGTTGTTGTTGTTGTTGTTGTTATTATTATTATTTACCATAAGAAAGGCTGAGCATCAAAGGATTGAGGCCTTTGAACTATGGTGCTGGAGAAGACTCCTGTGAGTCCCTTGGACTGCAAGGTGATCAAACCGGTCAGTCCTAGAGGAGATCAACCCTGACTGCTCTTTAGAAGGCCAGATCCTGAAGAAGAAACTCAAATATTTTGGCCACCTAATGAAAAGGAAGGACTCACTGGAGAAGAGCCCAATGCTGGGAAAGAGTAAGGGCAAAAGAAGAAGGGGATGACAGAGAATGAGGTGGCTAGATGGAGTCACTGAAGCAGTAGGCATTAGCTTAAATGGACTCCAGAGAATGGTAGAGGACAGGAAGGCCTGAAGGTACGTTGTTCATGGAGTTGCAATAGGTCGGACATGACTTCACAACTAACAACAACATTATACTTTGGAAATAGAACAATATTTTGAAACTCATTGGTACGAGTGTTGTTCATAAACTACCTATGTTTATAGTACAATGATGCACCCAAAAACCTAGGCATGCTTACTTTTAAAATCTTATTGGTTTTAATAAGAGATTGAGTACAGATCTGTACAGAGTTATAAGGGAGAAAGTACAATTGAAGTCAATAATATTTATTTCTTGGAATAATCCGTTATACAATTTTAATGCCAGTATTGGTGGGTTTTTTTAAAAGAAATATCTTCGTGAATTATTTCCCACAATGTATAGCTTTTTAATATCTTTTGAACAAAGTTTAAAATCTAGAATCACAAACTGAAAAGCTATGAAAAAAAGAAACTTCCAAGTTCCTGTATTAGTTTAAAAAGTGTCAGCTGAGTTACCATACTTTCAGAGTATAAGACGCACCGACGTATAAGACGCACCAAGATTTTGAAGAGACAATTTTTTTTAAAAAAAAAAAACTGTTTTTGCACTCTGCAGACTTCCCAAAAATTGCCTGTTTTTCATCAAAACGGGCCCGTTTTTTTCTAAAAAGGAGCATGAATAGCCTTTAGGTGGTGTGTAGAGTGCTCCTGGGGGTAGGGTAGGACCAAAAAACAAGCAAAAACCAGCCCGTTTTTCATGAAAATGGGCCCATTTTTGTCAAAAAAAGGGCATGCATAGCCTTTAGGAGGCTTATAGAGTGCTCCTGGGGGCTGTGAAGGGACAAAATTGAGCAAAAACAGGCAGTTTTCCCCTCATTTCTGCCCTCCCCAGCCCCCGGGAGCACTCTGAAAGCCTCCTAAAGGCTATGCACCACCATTTTGGCATAGGGGGCGGGGTTTTGGGAGGCAAAAAATGCTGTATTCAGTGTATAAGATGCACCCAGATTATCAGTCTCTTTTTTTGAGGGAAAAAGATGCATTTTACACTCTGAAAAATATGGTAGTTCATCTTAAAACATGACACGAACTCATTTTAAATGTATCTTCATTTAGGAGTAGACAAGATGAAAGGGCTTTTTGCATGAAAAAATGTCCTATTATTTTAAAAATGCAGCTGTCACTTTCAAAAAACACAGTAAAATCACAAATCCTAATTCATCCTTTTTTTCTTTGACTTAGAGGCACAAAATAGGAAGATATAAGTTAAAGCATAAGCGGTTGGAACTGTAATTTGGATCCAGAATCTTATTTTATTTTTATTTTTTTTCAAAAGAGGGCTCTGAATTTACAGATAATATTGAAAGCTGATAGAGCTTCTTTATAACAGGAGCTCCCAGACTTTTCAGCTCATCAATCCCTCCAAAAGTTTCAGACTGTTCGTTCACCTCTAAACATTTATTATGTATTTTTATTACATGAAAATTATTTAATAAATACTAATTTAACTAATAATATTATGGCAGCAGCAATTATAACTCAAGGCTACTCCTTCTGGCAGTTGGCCATCCAACTAATCTTTCCATTAGGCACCTTAACTTTAGAGTTGTGATTGGCAACTAATCAATGATTAATTGATTCCAATCAAACCTTTATTATTTATTGACCCCCTACTGATATCCAGATATTTACCCTGTTTCCCTGAAAATAAGACCCCCGGATAATATGCCCAATTGGGCTTTTGAGTGCATGCGCTAAAATAAGCCGTCCCCGAAAATATTGCAACACAGCAGCAGCCATGAGGTGACCACACTCACCACCTCCTGCACTTCAAAAATAATACAACCTCCCAATGCTTATTTTGGGGGTGTCAAAAGAAAATAAGACCCTTTCTTATTTTCAGGGAAACATGGTACCAACACCTTGAACAGGAGTATCTATTCTTAGGAATTGATATTTACTTTGGGGGGAAGGAACCAGTTTGTTTTTCCAATTTTCTACTTTGCAAGCAGAAAATCACTCCCAAAATCAGCTACCTTATTCACAAAGATTTCTGATATGAGCATAATTTGGTACAATAGAATCCAGGAAGCTATTTATTTAATTCTCACATAATCTTTGTATAATCACTAAGATTTTGTGAGATTTGGCTATTTTTTTGTATTTTATTTTTAGGCATTTTAAAAATTTCTGGATGCTCATTATATCAGGTACAACCACTGAGTTAAAAAAAATGGTTTCTTACACATGCTTTATTGAAAACATTCTAGAACTGCGAACAGAAAGCATTCAATATGAAGATATAGAATAATCAAGATATAAAAATTTCTTTCAATAAATTGATTTTGCACTGACACCAATATTGACACTTGCTAGAAAGAACAAAGGGAAATAACTTTCCAGAGAATTACTACTATTACAGAAACAGCCTTTTTAGCAGAAAAAAAAGGTTCTCCAGGGAGAAATTTTATAAAAATTGCATGATCTAACTTGTTATTCGGCTGAGTTTTAAAATTCCCTTTGTTCACTGTTTAGGAATTACATTGTCATATCCGTGGTAAGACTACCATTTTTAATCGCTGCATAGTTAAAACAGAGAATTTCAAATGGAGGATGAGTGGTCTACCCAAGCTCTTTCTGCAGATGTCAAGTGGCTCATGACAAAAGAAAGTGGCCTTTGGAACTTCTGGCTTCAATTAAAGAACTGAATGTTACGATTGGCTGAAAAGAAAGAGAGGGACCTTAAGTTCAAATTATTCAAAGCAATGCAGGAGGGAGGTGTTTATGTGAGCAATTCAGACCGTAAATTAGCATAATCAAAGGCAGTTGAAGATGTGGGTTTTGCCACATTCGTTACTACTTGCAACAGTATTATTGTCTGTTTCACCAGGGGACCATTTCTCAGTCTCCTGCCCACTTTAAAATGCGTCCCTTAAGGACTCGTTCTGGAGTGTTCCTCTTACTGCTTGCTCAACATCCAGGCCTTTTGGGAAGCTCTTACTAGGAACACCTGGGGAATCTCTGCTTGGGAAGCGATCCTTGTAGCGTTTGGGGTTTTGCAATGAAGTTTCCTGGTAAATAAAAGCTGGAAAGAAATGTGCCACTGGGCTCAGGTCTGCAGCTGGGAGGTTGAGGGGGTGTAGAGGGATTCTAGAGGGAACAGCAATTACTATTTTCTTTTTTTTTAAAGGGAGAAAAAAGAATTCACATTAGCACAGGCATGTATCATGGCCCCAGCTGGAAGGAGAAGGGCATACAAGCAAATTATTATTTTTTTATTATTTAATATATTTATTAAACCACAGCTTGTAACAGGAAACTGCAGCTGTGGGAGGGAATGAAAAGAATGTTTTATTTTTTTTCAGACCATGTGCAAGCATTTGCTTTCAATCGGCATAAGAAGCCAGACCTTCCTGATTCGACATCAAAGTAGACAAGGCTCCCCTTTAAATCCATAGTAACCATCCATCAGGCCATGGCTTGTCAGCTGCTGATGGTGAATGGCAGGTCAGTTTGTAATAAGGACCACACTTATCCATGACTTCATTGCTGAAGCAACTGTTGAGGGCTGCCAGCTGCCAGCGGAACTGGTGGCGGATGAGGAGGGAGAGGAGGTTGGGGAGGAACTTGGGCCAGTCCTGGAGTCTGGGAAAGGCTCTGATGAGTGTTCTGCATCGGAAGCAGAGATGGGGCGAGGACCGTCTGACATTTATCACCTAACCCTAACCCTTCAGAGTAGGAGATAAGTGGGGCAGAAGAACAGCTGGCGCCTGTTCCCGATGCATGCATGCACAGAGTTGTCAGGAGAAGCGAACAATTAAGGAATAGGGGTCGACTCGGGAGTAAGGACACAAGTGGACGCTGAATGGCCCTGCCCATAGGGAATAAATAGGAGCAAAAGAGGAGTGGTGTTTTCAGGAGACAATTAGTTCGCTTATTATTGTGAAGATTTGCTTATCTGAGTTTGTGCGTTACAGAGACTCTTTGCCAAGTATTTCATTGTACCGAGTTGCAACTAGATGCTCTTGGCCTGGCAACTAACCAAGGACTGATAAGGTCTGTTGTTGTAATTAAACCTTGAAAGACTTATTGCAGGAACTTTTCTGGATGTGAATGGTAGGAATTCACATTAACCAAATAAAAAAGGGTTTTTTTGCGGGACAAGGAGTCTGTTTCATAATTCTGTGAAGCCTAGATCAGAGCAGTAACGGCTGACCTGGCATGCATTGCTGAGACCTGGCTGGGATGGGAGGTGGGATTCCTCTCTCTGAGACATGTGCAACTGGGTTCCCCATGCATCAATCTGGGAACTCTGGCCCAGAATCAAGGAGCTGAAGCAAGGAAGTTCCTATGAAACAGGGAGCACTTACACTGGTTCTCCTCCTTATACTGGTTCTCCTCCTTCATCCAGGGTTTGTTGCAGTTCATGTTGATTGGGGGGGGGGGGAGTGAAGAGATCCAGCCTGTGGCTCCAACATTGGATGGTACCCTAGAGCTTGGCATCTCTCATCTTCTATTTATTAGCATCTACATGAGGATGCTAGATGAAGTGATCCAAGATTTGGTGTGAGATGTCATCCACATGCCAATGATACCCAGTCTTATATCTCCAACCTGAGCTATCTGAGTGATACTGTGAATGTCCTGTCACAGTGCCCGGAAGTTGTAAGAGTGTGGATGGGATTCAATCAGAGGTGGTATTCAGCTGGTTTGGACTGGTTTGTTCAAACTGGTAGTGGAAATCATGGGTGGGCCTGCCCACTTGCCCTATTTAGTCATGTTTTTGAGGCCGGGCACATGTGTGGAAGGAATGCACATGAGCAAAGTGCATGCGCAGAAGACCGGGTGAATGCTTGGAAGAGGCAAAGTGAGCGGGCGCGTGTGGGGCGAACCGGTGGTAACAAAATGTGAAACCCACCACTGGGTGCAATGGGATTTGACTCAACACAGCAAGACTGAGTGGCTTGGATATTTGGGTTTTCTGGTGACAATGTTGTTCTTTAGATGGAGTGGCACTGTCCCATATGGACCCACTGCGCAATCTAGGGTATCTTCTCGGACTCATAGCTTCTGTTAGAAGAGCAGGTGGCATGAAGGCCTTTGCACATTTTAAGATTGTGCACCAGTTGCACCCATTCTTAGATTGGGAAACCCTGCTCACAGTTCCTCATACCCTTGTGGACATGCTATTGCAGCATGTCTGCAACATGCTCTATAATGGGACGCCCTTGAAGAGCATTTGGAAGCTTCTAGTGATGCAGAATGTGGCTGCATTGGGGGTGGGGGGTAAATAGTGCTAGTGTGATTTTGGGTGCTGGTTATCACCTTTAAAGCACTTTGTGGCTTGAGGCAAAGTTACCTGAGGACCGTCTTTCTACCTATCCAATTCAATTTGGCAAATTGGGCATATTATGGGTCCCATTAACCAAAGCACATTGGCTTTCAGGGACCAGGAGATATGCCTGCTGTGCTGTAGCCACAATTCTCCCTTCAGAGGTTAGGTTATCTGGACCCTATTCACCTTTTTTAAGGACTATAAAGATCTGGTTATGTTGCATTGGAACCTGAGTATGTTTAAGGGCCCTGTTTCTGGATTATATCAACACCCATGGCAATACTTTTTATTTGGCGACCATATATATTTATTTGCATTGTTTTATTGTTTTTATATTTTTATCATTTCTGAGCACACACGAGGTCTTGCCCTGTCAGCTCCAGTGTGCATGCGCACACTGGCCAGCTGATTTTTGGCCTTGATTTTCAGCCATTTTTCATCCCACGGAGGAAGAACAACAGTCCAATAGGCAACCCGGAAGTCCGTTCCTGAACTTCCTATTTGCGTGTTTGGCCATTTTTCATCCTCCCCGGGCTCCTAGAAAGCCTCAGGAGCCTGGGGAGGGGAAAAAATGAACCTACCGGAAGTCAGAAAACGGGCCATTTCCAGCCTCTGGAGGGCCTTTGGGGGACAGGGGAGGCCGTTTTCGCCCTTCCCTGGCTCCAAGAAAGCTATGCAGGCATGCGCAGGGCAGAGGGGGGTCATGCGGGCATGCACAGTGGGCATGGGGGGCATTAAATTATGGGGGTGGGCATGCCAGCGCGTACAATAGCATGCATCCATGTGCTTTTGGCACCCGAGGCTAAAAAGGTTTGCCATTACTGATATATGCCATCCAGGGACACTGATTGAGATGTTTGATTATAGAAAATAAATACATACACGCATACACACACACACACACACACACACATAATCAGCAGTCTTAAACTTCCAGCATGCTTGCTTTAAGTAACATTGTTTATAACAACAGTAATGAGAACAATTAAACAACAATAAGATGCAATCATAATCTTGGAAGAGGATTCCCGCCATCCAGTGAAAGTATTGGTTCATAGCAAAATTACTATGCAACTTCCTCCAGGTATCATCCATTCAATGTGGGTCATCCAGAGCAGTGTTTCTCAACCTTGGCAACTTTTGTGTGGACTTCAATATGCTGATTGGAGAATTCTGGGAATTGAAATCCACACATCTTAAAGTTGCCAAGGTTGAGAAACACTGCTCTAGAGAATAAATGAGAAGAAAAAACTGTAATGTTTTGCATCAAAAAGTATTGCTGAACTAAGCTAAAGATCCATCTAATCCAACAGCCACTTCTCATAGTTGCTAACCAAACACCTCCAAGAAATTTACAAGTACATTTTTTCCTGCTAGGTCCTCCCTTGGGGAGGAGGCTGGACCTCCTTAACAGCTGGTATTAATTAGTATAATGTGTCCTACAATGGGAATTGATTAGTATAATGTGTCCTAAAAGTCATTATCTCTAATCTTTTCAAAGTGCCATTGTTACATCTTGGCATATCTAACTCTAATCTAATGTGAGATGCAATGCATGAAAAACTGTCCGAAGAATTTCTCTGCGTAATCAAACTAAATTCTGAAATCAGAACCTGGGAAATTGCTTAGTTTAGAAGAAAAAAATAAACTGATGACATCTAAAGATGCAGAAATGGTAGGGTTTGCAAGTAGAAAATTTATGTCCAGCCCCCTTTTTGCGAAAACATTCAGTTCAAAAATGAACATTCTACACTGCGTCTACTGTACTGTACATAAAGCAGATGATTAGATCAGTTCATTCATTATATTACTGCTATGTATCTTTTAAAACTTTCTGAACAAGCAGAAAGTGTAATTTCATCCCTTTGCGGTTCCAACAAGCCAATCAATATTATTGAATCATCCCATTTCCTTATGGAAATTAGCCAGACTATATGCCATTGAGAGCAAACCCAACCCAAACAGTAATTATGTAGGATAGCCCTGAGCAGACCTGTGAAAATAACTTTCTGGTTCCAGATATGAATCTCACTCCATATTCTACAATACATGCTATCTTCTGGTGTGGCCTTTTGCAACAGAACTCTTGAAGTCATGCCAATCCAATATCCAAGGGCCTTGGCCTAAGCAAAGACTGTAAAATGACCAAGAATGTGTAAAAACCATAACACTGTATTGACACTATGGGTGGCTGAACCAAAACATCAAATTTGCATGAGACATGATTTGAGAAATGTGCAGTTTTGTGCCATATGAGAGACGAGCAATAGAGTTGCTTAAAGTCTTCAAAGGGAAGAGAGCTCTGAAGTTCACCAAGAAAAGGGTAGGGACTTATATTCATGCCAAGAGATAGGGTGAAGAACTCAGCAATGCCATGGCAACAATGAATAAAACAGCAGCCAAGAATTCTGCATCCTTATTCCCAATAAAGCTTATTTCAGAACCCCCATCTTGCAAGATAGTGATGAGCATTTATGAATTTCTGAATGACACAGCATGGGTTATTTGTAGGACTGGCCATATCCAATTGTTTCTTCCCACCCTTTCTCTAAATTTGTGTCATCTGGCAGGACCCAGGAAGTACGTATTCTCTGATGCACTAGCCTTTGGCATAGCATACCACTTTCCCACTCCAAGATTCAAATAAGACCTGTGTTTCCCCAGGCACAGGTCCACATCACTGAATGGGCCTGTTTGGAATGCTGAATGGTTGTGGGATGGCATTAGGTTACAATATATTTTCTTTTCCATTGCTGGTTTTGTTTTTAATCCTATATTAACCACCTAGATTTGTAATCTGCAAGTTGGGTAACCGTATATATCCGCTAAATAAAGGATAAATACTTATAACCATGAATCATCAATAAAAGTTGTGGCAAAAATGTTGATCCATTAAGCTAACAACAGTGGCTTTCTATGGAAGTGATGCAGGGAACTCTGCATTTTCTTGCTAACCCAGTGCTCGGTGAGCCATAAAGATGCTATGCAATGAAATACAAAAAAGGGAAACCAGGAATATGGGCTGCATAAACCTTCAGCCAACAGATTTAAATTATTCTGTATGAGGGGAGTCCCACCTCACATGCTGCTTCCATTAACCAGCATCATATCCCTGGTCAATGGGAAACCACTTAGATGCTTCTCTGGAGAACAACACGGTGCCGGAGCTTCTGGAAAGCTAAAGTCAAAACAGACCCAGAGAGTTGCCTGCCTGAATTGGCACCAGTCTCCCAGCTGCAGAACACATGAGGCACCAGTTTGTCTTCTTAACATTAGCAAGGCCAGGAAGGGATTCATTAAAGAACTGAAAGCCACAACTTGGCTTCTAACATCCTTACATCCCTGTCCAGTTTTATATAGCAAACATTAGATCAGTAGAGAATAAGGATTATGCATAGAAGGGATGCTTCAAGCTGATGAAATGCATCCTATGCAGCTATTATCCTTCAGCTTACCCATGTTCTGTTCAATAAATAAATCACATACTAGCATTTGGAAAACATATTCAGACGCTGTGATTTCGCTATAACTACAAATATCAGAATACAGCTAGCCAGAAGAGTACTGACACCAGTGGTGGGTTTCACATTTTGTGTGCTTGCTTTGCGCACATGCACTTCCGTGCATATGTCCAGCCTTTCATGCATGTGCTTTGCTCACGTGTGCGCCTTCCGAGCATATGCCCGGCCTAAATAGGACAGCATAGAGCTGGAGTGGGTGGCCCCCTCATGATTTCTGCTACCAGTTCGGGCGAACCGGTCTGAACCAGCTGAATATCACCTTTGGCTGACACTTTTGAACTTTGTTGTTGGAGAAGATTGCTGAGAATATCACGGGCAGCCAAGAAAACAAACAAATGGATCATCAAACAAATCAATCCATAGTTGTCACTCAAGATACAAATGGCCTGTCAGGATTCAAAATAGCATCCTCTATGAAATAATAGCTTGAGGCAAGAAGTTCCTCAAAACACCAATTTATTAGAAGAGCCATGTTGGCACATCTGGGAAAACCCAAATCTGAAAGCTTTCAGGTTTTCCCCACCCAGTTGAAAGTTCA
Organism: Natrix helvetica; assembly: GCF_964273705.1. NCBI lineage: Eukaryota > Metazoa > Chordata > Lepidosauria > Squamata > Natricidae > Natrix > Natrix helvetica. The sequence goes on from NC_138558.1 coordinate 23,540,287, forward strand.
AGACCCTGCCCCAACACCCACAAGTCCATCAAATGGTCCAATCAGTTACTGCCATGGATGAAGATTTCTCCCATCCACATCTGTCCAGGTGCAGGGATAAGGCGACCTTGACTTTCTGAGAAGGAATGTTATTATGGCTACACATCTCCCAAGCTCCGTCCCATCCCATCCCCCCTCCCAGTTTCCCATAGTACCTATGTTTGAATATGTGGCAGGCTCCAGGCCCCATCCCCCGATGGCTTCCAAGCCTGACATCACCAGGTTTTAGGGATAGGTTATGGATAAGTCATCATGGACCAAATCTATCTATGTGGTGGCTAAGAGTCAATTCTGACTTCATGGCATATGATTAATCAATCCAAGATTGCTGTAAAATTGGGTAGCTACTGAAAATTGACTTGAGTATAGAAAAAAAAAGTAAATTTATTTGTAAAACAAAATGAAGAAGACAGTTATACTTATGAGTTTTCCTTGTTTGTTTTAATTATAGAATTTCATTAGAAGATTTATGATTACTGGTGGCAAAAGTCTTGTCAGAATGCTTTCAAGCATGGGAAGTCTCTAGTAATGGGTACACTTTACCCCTTCTCTAAAACAAATATTTTCCTCCTCTACAGAAGGATTAAAGGTAAAGGTTCTCCTGCACATATGTGCTAGTTGTTCCTGACTCTAGGGGGTGGTGCTCATCTCCATTTCAAAGCCAAAGAGCCAACACTGTCCAAAGACGTCTCCGTGATCATGTGTCCAGCATGACTAAATGCTGAAGGTGCAAGGAGCACTGTTACCTTCCCACCAAAGTGGTCCCTATTTTTCTACTTGCATTTTTTATGTGCTTTCGAACTGCTAGGTTGGCAGAAGCTGGGACAAGTAACAGGAACTCAGTCCATTACGCGGCCCTAGGGATTCGAACTACCAAACTGACGACCTTTCTGATCGACAAGCTCAATGTCTTAGCCACTGAGCCACTGCGTCCCTCACAGAAGGACTAGGGAATGACTGTAAATATTTCTGCTCTTCTAGCAGGAATTTATTTTGGTGCCGTGCTTCCTTGGCTTCCTTGCTGCCATTCTGTATCAACTTCCAAAAGATAGGTGCTGTGTAACAGTTTAATCATGATGAATCTAAGGCAATTAAAAACGGTTCTAATTGATGTAATTGTAGAAATGTGATATTTGCTATTGCTAAAAGTTCAAACACAAATAAAAATCAGGCTGAATTTCACACAGTGAATCTCTTCTTTAGGGTAAAATACAATCTTATCCAAAAGAGTCTAAAATTAATATCAACATTTGGTTGTCTATTTCCATTTTTCTTGACTTTAACTTCAGCATGTTCATCTTCATCCAGCGCTTGTTGCTTTGACATGCCTTTTTCAGGAAACTTGAGCCACAAACAAATGGTAGAACTTAACTCTTCTAAAATGTCATCTACATAAAGATAATCCACTCTTCAATGACCACAATTGAGAACAGCCACTCTTTTGCCAAGCAAAGTGGTGGCTAAGAGGGAACTGCAACTGTGCTTTCCTTTCGTTCACTCCCCTCACCCATTGGCATGTTCACCAAATAATTAGCAAGAAGAGAATTAACGCTTTTATTTACATTGACTGGAGAAGAAGAGATTACAAGAGAATGAGTAGGCAAAATCTTGCAATGCCTTCCTTTCCAATTTCTCTACTGTGCAAAGGGTAAAGTAAAATATAAAAAATCCAAACAGACCAGGCATAGCACAATGAGTACATTGCAACTTCAAACAGTTACTGAACAAGGCAGTTGGTAAATGAGGACTAACTCTACTCAAAATCCAAAGTAATAAAGACAAGTGTTTGCTAAGTTTTCATCTGTATGCTCTGGCCCAACAATATACTCCAAGATCTGGTTATCTTATTCTATGAGGAAGTTGTGAATTCTCCAACACTGGAAGTTTTTAAGAAGAGATTGGACAACCACTTGTCTGAAATGGTGTCGGTTTTCCTGCCTGAGCAAGGGCTTGGGCTAGAAGATCTCCAAGGTCCCTTCCAACTATTCTATTTTATTCTATTCTATTCTATTCTATTCTATTCTATTCTATTCTAATTGCTTATACTGAATTACTAACTTTCCAATTGCTCCTACATAAGCTCCCACAAACCTGATCTGATTTGAAGCCAGAGCTTCAACAAAATCACTGGAAGACAAAGTCAGAATAGTTTCAGGAAAATGATTGGAATGATCAGCTTCCATTTTAAATGGTCATGTCATCTACCAGTCTAAAGCAGCCCCTGATGTGCTGTATTCGGGGGCTGCTTTAGTGCTACATCTCCCGAGTCCGACTGGACTAGGCTGGGCTGAGCTGAATTCCAAAGCAAGTGTATTCAATACAACTTATCCAGGGACATTGGGAGAATTCTGTACAACCCAAGTGTCCTTTGGAGTGATACTGAATTTGGGGGAGTCTTGGGGAGTCATTGCTTCAGCAGCACCAACACAATCCACACACTATCCCCGTGATGGCGAACCTATGGCACGAGTGCCACAAGTGGCACGCGGAGCCATTTGTCAGGGCACGCGAGGCGCTGCCCTGTCAGCTGGCCAGCGCGCATGCGTGCGCTGGCCAGCTGAGTTCACCTTTTTAAAAGCTATTTTTCACCTTCCCCAGGCTCCAGAGGCTTTATAGGAGCCTGGGGAAGGCGAAAAGAGCCTCCCCCGCCCCCCCGGGAGGCTTCAGGGACTGTCCCTGAAGCCTTCGGAACGCTTAAAACCACCCTCCGAGCAAAACGGAAGTGACTCGACCCCCCTGCGCTCCTCCCACTTGTGGCACGCGAGCCAAAAAAGGTTCGCCATCACTGCACTATCCTATATTGCCTTAGCACTCAACCATAGCATAATGCACATGTCTGTTTACTGTGTACTGTGTTTGTGTGTACTGTGATATGAAATAATCGAGATGGATTCAAGATGGATTATAACAGGCTTCTTTCTTCCCATAAACCTATCTACCTTGTTTAACCATGATGTAACCTAGTGGACACAATTGCAAGAGGTTTGATTGTTCATTTGTTTACTTAATGTGTAGCTTTTTATGACCACATGTATCAACCTCAGAGTGAAGGAATGGAACAAATTACAATTGATCTTCATGACTACATGCTACATATCAAGTTATTACATCTCTGCTCTCTCGCACATCTTTTATCCTAAAAGGTACTGTAACGTTTAAGGAAAATGTAAGAATAATAGAAATTCTAACATTAATTTCTCACAGAAGGACAAGTTCAAATATGATCCATATTTAAATGTGTTGGGATAGTTTTATAACTTTCTTTGAAATATGAGAGATAATGAACAGTTTTACAAAATAATGCAACTTGTTCTGTTTTGTCCATAAAACTTAAGGTCCAGTTGCCTAAGAAGTTACCACGAGGTAACAACAATGTTATTTACTTGGCAATCCATATCTAAAGCTCTAATTGAGGCTAAAGTTCAGTTTAAATTTATTGCAGCTGCTGTGTTAAGGACCCCTTGGAAAAAAATAATAATTTTAAGAGGATTCTGCTCTTTAAAAGCCATTTCCTTACATGGGAAGTTGTGGAATATAGCAAAAGTGGAGGAGAAAAAATGACTCTAGAATTTTACAAGCAATACTAAAAAGCATTTTGGAAATGCTGTACTAACTAACAATTTGCAAAAACTCTTTTTACTGTCTCAAATAGTAGTCCATTCCATGAAACGTTTAATATAGAGTGAATTTTTATCCCAGTTCTTGACAGACAGCTGCTGTACTTCAGGGAACACGTTATCCTTAACAAGATGCACATGCAATGAAAAGCATCACTAGATTTCACTCTGGGAACCCTAAAATAGGAGAAATCTGGCTAGTTCCTTTGTTGATCCTTTCAGGGGTTAGTAGATCAGTATCTACATACTTACTAATTATTAGATCTGTGAAGGCAAGTTGTGCTTCAGCTTAAGAAAATGGTGGAACTTCTACACATCTAAAGCAGATGTGACATGTCTTCTCAGTGGGGCCTCACATTATTTGATGCATCCAGCAATTTCAGGAATTCTTTTCCTATTGGTCTGCATTCATGGAAGTCTTTTTAATTGTTCCCAGGTAGTTGTTTGTGTGTTTGGTAGCTTTTTCAGTTGTTCTCCTAGGAACTACCCGATAAAGGGATCAAAAATAATTTGTAGAGCAAAGTCATATGGCAACTTCACTTTGCATTTAGAAGGAGGGGAGGACACAGGTTGTAAATTCAAAGGGGTTCTTTGTGTGAACTTTCATTTAAATGAAATGGCTTTCTGAAGCTTTGCACAATCTGACTACCTATGGATATTTAGGTACGGTAAATTTATCCTCTAGAAATTAAATTTGCTGCAGTTGGACTGATTTGGTTCTTCATGATAAAATTGTGAATTCATTTTTATATCATACAGGGAGGGAGAATCAGCATACGAATGAATAACAAACATTTCTATAATACGTATTTATAGCTTAAAACCTAGGATTTCATATGCGTTAATGAAACTATCTCCTTGCTGGTTGGCAAACTTCTAATGCACTAAATAGTTGGGGGGGGGGGTGCTTCCCAGTTCTTTTATGTTATCATTGCAAATATCTGCAGTTTCGATATATTGGAAGGACCTTTTCTATATGTTTTTATTTTATGCATTTATTAAATGTTTATGCTGCCCATCTCACTAACACCTTAAAATAAATTGGGCAAAAGCCTCCTACCAGGTTTATGACACCAATTCTCCCTTTTCAATTGTGAAGCCTCTGCTTTGCTTTTTGAAGAGAACATTTAAAAAATTCCTTTATATTTTTTTTAAAAAGTCCTAGAACTGCCTTTGCAAAAAGCATAGATTTACCACTAAGTTTATATTCAAGACTAATTTAAATAAAGATTTAAAATATCACCCCTACTTGGAGGTTAAACGATGTTCCAGAAAAACCACTTTGTGCAATCAAGCTCAGAACCATGGTATGTTTTCTTACTATGGCATTTTTTTCTAAAAATGCAGTGCCAGTCAAAAAGGAAAATATTATCATACTAAACTTTTGATTGTTTTGCAGCAATTCTGGTTTGAATTACCATGCTACAATATCCAAACAAAGATCGTCTTAAGCTAATGCATTTTGTACATGGCTCAGTCTTGAAGCTGGTCCTTATTACGGTGGAGATAATAAAATATGGTACGTATGGTATTTCTCTACCCCCTTTTTATGTTAGCATATTAAAATGTAGAAAATCAAAGGGGACTCTATATGACCAGGACTAATGGAGAAGAGGGGGGAACAGGGAAACAAAAGGGATACCAATGATTTTGCAACCTCTTCTTTTAGAGCATTTGTGAAGACTTGTTCTGTCTGTCTTCTAAGAACAATTAGCAGTGTTACAGTACTTTTAATTGCTCACTGGTTATTAAGCACTTTACCCCAGTTAGATGGTAGCCGTTAGCCATCCCTAGTTGATTTTTAAAAACTAATTAGGTTTGAACAGCAGCAGGAAATTCCAAGTCTGTATGCTAGACTAGAAGACAAGGCCAACTTGGCACTGTCCAACAGTTGTCAAGAAAGTGACATGAATATGTCCATGAAGACATTAGCTGTCAAACTTGAGTCATAGGAGTTTTCTTAGAAAGCTATTTTCAGAAAATAGCTATCATCTAGCTATTTTCTGAAAATGCTTCCATCTCAATTTTAATGGCAACCTCTAATGTGGGGAATCTTAATATGCAAATGGTCCAAAAAACCCTTTAACAACAAAAGCATTTTAATTGGATTTACATTCTCTCCCTCGCAACTTTTTTAGAACCTTTCCAATTGAATGATTTTTTTTAAAAAAATAAGAGAATAAATTAGGAAAACTTCAAGCTATATAACAAACAAAGAACTGAATCATTTGGCAGAAGATTTTTATACTATTATTCGATACTGTATTTTCACGTCATCTACCCCTCTGGAATTGACTTTTCCGTTCTCAGCAATTTTGTATTTTGATTAATCCTTTTGGGAAAAAAAATCATAATTTTAAATAGCAATGTTAAATAATAATTAAAAAATAAATAATTCCACAGCAACAGGTTTGGTGCACAGCAATTCCTAGAGACCGAAATATGTGCTCACCAAAAAAACCAAAAAAGAAATGGTTGATTTTTTAAAATATCAATATGATTTATGGATTGATACACCTTAGAGTAGGCAGAACCTTTTCACAATGCTGTTGTCAACTCGCAAAGCTTTCCTCACCTGTCCCCAAGTTGCCATAGCCAGGTGGATGGGAAATCATGCCTCGCAGCTGCACAGAAGAATTCACACCCCACTCAAAACAAAACCCAAAACCCATCCTAGCTGGCCAAAATCAAGGCCATCTCCACGGAGACCCGCAACAGCCAAAGGGAGTAACTTCTACAACCCACAAAATTGCTTTGTTGGGGAATGTGACTGGTGACCCAACAGGGGTGGGTTCTAGCTGGCACTTCTGCCGGTATGCTCGTGTGCATACTTTGCGTGAGTGCACACGCTTCATGCATGTTGCGCATGCATGCACAGTGCAATAGAAATTGTTCTGAGCATGTGCAGAACTGAAAAACAAGATGGCGACAGCAACGACCAGGAAACCAGTTCGGGGGCGTGACAGGCCTGGGTCACTGCCAGTTCCAGTTACCCAGGCCGCCAAACCATTACCGGTTCGGCCGAACCGTGCCAAACCAGTAGAAACCCACCACTGTGACACACCTTGGGGTGGGGGACGGAGGCAACAGGGTCAGAGGCAAAGCACGAACTGAAAATGAAAAGTCTTTCATTTCTAGCTTTTCTGCCTTCACCTAGGTCGTGCCGACATGGCTCTCCTAATAAACAACTGGATGTTTCTTGCACAATGGCTTCAAGCTCCTGATTTTATTAGGACATTGGTCAGGGCCATGACAGCTGTTTTGTCACAAGACAAATATATTTATACTTGGAAAACCTGATTACTACAATAATTAGAACACTGTTCCACTCAATTATAAAGCTAGAAATGAAAAAAAAATTTTTATAAATTTAAAACAGCATTCCTAAATGTGTACATGACAGTTTTATACAAATTTTATTAAAGGATTACTGTATTTCAGTACAATCATCCATAAAAAGTTATGCTTGTAAGCAAGAAGTTCATTAGTTGCAAATAGCATCAGGACTCAATAATTTGAGTTATAAGTCTATCTTCCAAAAGCAAATCTATTGGCAAAAGTATGGCAAAATGAATCCATTAACATTTTGTAGCCATCAATTTCCTCATAGGACATATGGAATTCAAAAGAATAGGGACACTAACAATTTTTAAAGCTCTTGTTCAAGTTAAATTAATATGTAGAAAAACTTCTTAGCAGAATATAACACAATTTTGGGATGTTGCAAAAATGTGTGTTTGAGAAGCATTCTTCTCTCTGTGTCTCCTAGAACACGATTTACTTATTCCTTTTTTAAAAAACAAACACAATGGAATTCAATAAATTGAAATATTATTGTGCCAAATTAATTTAGCAACAAACCAATTTAAAAACCAATTGCATGATTTTTCATTTTATAGGTTTTGTTAATTATAATAGGAGTCTCTGATTAATTTTATTAATTTATCTCTGAAGCTGAAAGTGCCAATAGCCCAAATTAAGATATCAGTAGATGTTAGCAATTATAGTTATAACCATTGGGCATGAGAAAACAACTGATATTTTATCCTTTATGATAAATGAATATGATGAAATTTATTGTTATCATTCTATAATTGATCTAAAATAAATATCCCAGTATCCACCAAAAAGTTTTTTAAAGAAAAGTTTTAGCCAGTACATTATCATAAAACTGCAATTTTCAACAAAATGTATCAGAATTTTAAAATCTATTAAGACATATCTAATGTCATATATATTTTAACCCAAAGCTGTCCAACTAAATAAAGATGATATATGTTAATATCTCAAAAGTGCCTAGAAAGGAGAATTTATACCACATGGTGTCATCTATCATTTAGAAATAATCAAAAGTGTAATTCAAATTTGGAAACCCACCCCTTTTTTAAATTGACAACTGCAGTTTTTCAAGAATAGCTATGAAAATGAATAATTGCACAGAAATTAATGGGACAATGTACTGACTTTATAAAACTGTTTTTGCAGGGATTCAATACAAAAATCTTCTGAGAGATCTTTTCCTACCCAAGCTGAGGATCCCATCTATGAATATCCACAGAAACTTATTTCTATATCTCATTCTTACATTATGTAATAACTTAAGAAATATCATGTGGAATAAACATATATAATTAATAAATGAATTGAATCTCATTGGAAGTAGCAGCAATATGGAAATGTTTCATGAATGAAGGCAATGGAAATCATTGTCTATCTTGGCATCATTGCAACATTAGACCAATTAACTAAGTATTTCACAACTCACTCAAATACATTAATAAATTATAACAAGAGTCAAAAAGGGTAAAGTACAGAAATGAAAAAATATAATAACCCTATAATACTAATTTCTATTTCTGTGAATTGTGAGGAAAAATACAGGTATGATCTAGTTTAAAAGCACACAGTAATAGCTCCAAATACTTATTAAAAGTTGCAGCAGAAGGTAGATATTCTTGTTTAACCTTTTCCTTAAACATAACTTGTTTTTTTAAAAAAAAAGCTTTTTAAATAAAAAAAATAGCCATTATTCCTCACTATAGATTTGGGCACAAATACAAATCTCCCTCCATTTAATAAAATATTTTGGGAAGCCTATATATATTTGGAATGAAGTTTGTCTTGTACCCACCTTCAAGTTTGGACACCCCTGACTTATGTCAACTTGGAGCAGGGGATAACTAACCATTCCCTGGCAAAAGTCTTCCAGAGTCATACGGAACGACAATTTAAGGAGCTCTACAAATAAGGATGTAGTGGATCAGTGGCTAAGACACTGAGTTTGTCGATCAGAAAGGTCGGCAGTTCAGCGGTTCGAATCCCTAGCACTGCATAATAGGGTGATCTCCCGTTACTTGTCCCAGCTTCTGCCATCCTAGCAGTTCAAAAGCATGTAAAAATGCAAGTAGAAAAATATGGACCCATTTGGTGGGAAGGTAACGGTGCTCTGTGCACCTTTGGCATTTAGTCATGCCAGCCACATGACCACGGAGACATCTTCGGACAGCGCTGGTTTTTTGGCTTGAAACGGAGATGAATGCCACCCCTTGAGCCTGCATTTCCTTTGTTTGAGGACTCTGTGCTGTTTACCTTGTTAGTGGGACTAGCATGCATGTGCAGGGGAGCCTTTACCTTTACAAATGAATATTGATAATCAACCTGTACAATCTAGATCATCATTAAAAGAAAAGTCTCTTCTGAGTCAAACTCAGTTTTCTTCGTAGACTGATAGAAATTGAATGAATCTCAACTTCACTTTCACCTATAGCCTGGTAATATCCCATCCATAATACTAACTAGCTATGCCTAGTTTCTGAACACAGACAATATTATCCTGGTACGCATCCTAAGTAACTAGCAACAGCTCACTTATATATTTTGGAAGGTATAGTGAAAAGCAGATCAGTGAAAAATAGAGATTTTGCTAGTAGGATGGATCCTTCTTTAGACATCTGCCACTAGCAACCCTAAGGTGGGATAAGCTAAATTCTTATTTCCTGGCTGAGGATGCTGAAGGTATTCTTTTTCTTACTTGATTGCCAGTTTGCATCCAGAGAACTGTTAGCACAAAGATTAAGTCTGCAGCTGTGGAAACTTCTGCCTGGTCTTTTACATGCCTATTCTGTTTGTTATCCAAATCCCTTGCTGCCGGCCTCAAACTGTTATGGCGGCGGCAGCGGCGGCTGCTACAATACAGAGTAGCATCTACTCCTTGGCAGGATGGAGAAAGAAACCAGAGGAGAGATGTGTAGCCAAAGATATCTAAAGCCCAATGTTAACACATCTTCCTATTCATTTCTTCAGGAAGGTCTATAGAAAGAGGAGAAATAGAAACATATAGGATGTTTCCATTTCACACACACACACACATTACAACAGATATAGCCTTCACCATTCTCACAATTGCTGTCACTGCTGGGAGCTGTAATTCAGGAGTATCCAAAAGGCAAATGGTTTGTCATGGCTGTTATTGTCAGAAAAGAGAACTAGGCAGCCTTTAGGCTGTGAAGCTTGATGTATGATATACTGATATGTACTCATCTGTTTTTAATTAAATTCTTTTTGTTGTTATTATTCCAATAATACAAATACCAAATATCATTGCTTGAATTCAAATCCATTCCTGGAAGACACCAATTGCATATTTAAATACATTCTTTAGAAGAATGTATGGAAGGCTCTCCATTAAGTGAATCGCTTTGCATTTATGTAACACTAAACTAGGGTGGCGGGATGGCTGAGCCAGTTAAAGATACCAAAGTACTCAGCAGGAAAGCTGGCAGGCCAGGTTCGAGACCCATGCGCCGTATGATGGGATGAGCTCTCATTCCTGTCTCAGCTCTTGCCTACCTAGCAGTCCGAATGTATGCAAATGTGAGTAGATAAATAGGTACCACCTTGGTGGGAAGGTAACAGCATTCTGTGTAGTCATATAGTCATGCTGGCCACATGAACAAAGAAATGTCTTCAGACAATGCTGGCTCTCTCGGCTAAGAAGCAGAGATAATCACTGCCCCTGAGAGTTGGACATGACTAAATATGATAAATGTTTACATAAGCCAGAGGATTTCGTATGTTTCCTATGTCATTGTACAGTGCAGTAGAGAACAGAGAGAATGAATTCAAGCTCAGATAGACAAATCATCTATAACAGGGGTGCCCCAACCCCTGGTCCATGGACCGGTATTAGTCTGCGGCATGCCAGAAATTGGGCCATGCAAACAAGTGAAGCCCCATCCATGGGATGCAAATAGCACACTCTTCCTTGAACCTGGTCCCTGATGTCCAAAAGGTTAGGGGGCGTTGATGTATAATTAGTCAGACTCGGAAAAGTTATTTGAGGCATAGGTAATCTCACTGCTTACACTGGTGAGAGTCCTCTAAATAAACATGATAAAAGAAAAAAAGTTTCTTGTTTTGATGATCAGAATTTATTCTGTACAATTTAAGTTTTTTAATTTATGTTTTCACTTCCAAATATTTTAAGGGAGTGAAAGGAATTGGCTTAAATGAATTGAACAACAGTCTGAGCTAAAATACTTGATATTCCCTCTTACTCTGAGTATAAAGGTCTTTTATTACAATCATAAAGGTAAAGGTTCCTCTCGCACATATGTGCTAGTCGTTCCTGACTCCAGGGGTTGGTGCTCATCTCCCTTTCAAAGCCAAAGAGCCAGCACTGTCCAAAGATGTCTCCATGGTCATGTGGCCCACATGACTAAATGCTGAAGGTGCACAGAACGCTGTTACCTTCCCACCAAAGGTGTTCCCTATTTTTCTACTTGCATTTTTATGTGCTTTCAAAATGCTAGGTTGGCAGATGCTAGAACAAGTAACGGGTGCTCACTCCATTATGCAATGCTAGGGATTCGAACCGCTGAACTGCCAAACTTTCTGATCAAACAAACTCAGCATCTTAGCCACCATGTCCTGTTGTTATAATCCTATTTAAACACAAATTTTCTAAACATGATTCAGACATGGTCAGAGAAAATTCACTAATTTTGGTACATGTTCTCTTTTGACCTTTCCCAGGTCTAATGATTTTTATTTCATGTTATGGGTAGCATTAGGAATACCGTTATATAGTTCTTTGCATGTCTCTTTGCACTTAGATGTATCTCAAAATATCTAATGTCACATGCATGTAAAGAATGCACAAAGTTGGTTTCTGTGGAAGAAATGGAAAATTGAAGAGGATTCCACAAAAAGCGGAGCAACTTGAAGAGCTGGTGAGACTGGCTCTTTGAAATCACTCTGGACAAGGAGAGGACTTGAGATTACCTATAAATACTCCACGCAGTTGCTATTGGTGAGGAAATTACAAATTAGCAGACTCCAGCAGGTTTATAGCTTTAGGAGATGGAATAACCCTATTATTCAAAGTGTGCTTAGCATCTTTGAAAGGCATACTTATTTTTCTAATCACCTTTAGAAATTGCTTGTTAACTGCTTTCCAGTTATTAAAAACTTTGGATTGACAAGTTTGACAGCGCCAAATAAGTTTTCTTCAATCCTTCGTGAAATAGTTTTAATTACAAGTTAGAGCATTTAAACAATTTGGTGGGAGAAGAATAATAAGCAGAAAAATGGTGATTATAACTCTGATTTTTAAAAGTTACCAATGGGCTAAGGATCCAGATAAATATGAAATATGAATTTGAAATGAATTATAAAATCCTTCCCATTGGAAAATATGTTATTTTGAATTCTTTAAAAAAATGTAGGATGGAATCTGAAGGAAGGAACTAGAAAAGACTAAAGATTACAATTACATGAAAAGAATACTTATTTGACTAGTTAACACAGAATGGTGCAAAGTATTTTAACATTTCATAAGGAAGGATATTCTTGAACAATGGACCCAGAAGTTAATTGTAACTTTGTACCTATTGATAAACTGTTATACTATGGAAACGGAATACGTTTTACTGGACAAGACTGAGACTGTTCTGAAAGTGGAATTAAAATTGACAAGCCACAAAAATAATATGGGGGAAAATGTTATACTGGACATACAATATAAATTGGCTAATATATTAATTATTAAAAAGGATATTTAAATAAGAAGCAAGAGAGATACCTAGATGATCTCCCTCTATGGATTTTCAAAAGTTGATTGTTCAATCTTTGAAGAATTTTGTGAGAATAATATAATCAAGTTTTAGGACATTATTTGAAGGGAATAAAGACCAAGATTGTTAAAAGTAAAGGGAAGGAATATAAAGTTGATTTATTTGATTAGTTTTAAAATGCATAGATATGTTGTTATCTTGAATAATGAACTTAATCAACTATTCCTGTTCATAATGAAACAATGAGGTTTTTAACTATTTATTTATAGATAAGAGATGGCTATAGAAAATCCAAGAACAGATCATATCTTGGATTTTAACAGAATTTTAGTAAAATTGGTATACTTTTGATGAAGGTGGAAGTCATTCATTTATTTTTTCTTGTTATATTCATATTTTTTGTCTTTTATTATTTCTATTTTTCTGTTCTGTTCCATTTTTCCAGTTTGTATTAGCATTTTTTAAATCGTTGTACTGGTATTTTTTGATAAAATTGCTATTAAAAAAGAATGCATAAAGTTAGGGAAGAGCCAAGTTTAACAGCTGCTAAAAGAAATGGGGGTCAAATTGTGAAAAAAATAAGCAAGTTCATTGCATATTCTTTCCAATATGAAAAAAGACCTATTCATGAAGATGATGAGCAGAATTCTAGCTTCAAAATCGAGATGCAAAAAAATCTGCACATATTCTAAGCTGCACATATTCTAGGCTTTTTAAAAAATTCCACAAGAGTACCTTTTAGCTCTGTATTTAAAAAATACTTAACTGTTTACTTAAAAGTTAAAAATAAGACAGTTACTAGCATGTCAAGATTAGCTGCAGAAACATGTTTGGTAGAAAATATCTGTATGTCACTAGCTGGAATGCAAAATGAATCCACATCTGCAAAATATGGGTACAAAGTATAAGAGATAACAGAATGCTCTATAGATATAGTCCACTCCTTGTGGCTTTATAATAGCATTTTTAAACCAAGTATGAAATGTTTTGTAGACAAATAAATTCATCCCAGTAAATGCTGACTTTTCTTCTGTGCACATATTCATTTTTAACATGTAGACCAGAATTATGCCAACTGCATTTTTATTAACATAAAAGGAAATCAAGTCTGGAACTTGGTAATGCCAATTAAAACAATACTATTTATAGTTTCTTTTGTGTCTGAACAATATTTAATGGCCCACACTTTTTTTCAACTTCTGTTCTCTCATTTTAAAAAGAGAGATTTTATCTATACAGATAAAATCTTTTATTTTGGTCTTTGACGGTAAGAAACATTACATTGAATACCCATAGTTATTTATATAGTTCAACTATAAAACTACAATCTGGTGTGGTGGGCTGGGTTGAAGATAGCACGATTACCCCAAATTCATACAACATATTCTGAGACTCACTCTCTGACTTCCAATGCTGAAAGCAATGGTCCCAAACTTTCCTTCACTGTGTAAAACCACTTATCAGAATGTCCCTGTAAAGATTGGGAAATGTGTTGTTATCCAAAAATTAACAAGAGCACTTTGATTTAATTTTGGGTAATTAGACTGCGTAATTTTGCCCAGGTTTGGGAATCATTGTCTTAGTCACTATAAATCACTGCCACCCACAAACATTCATGTCATTGCCATAAAGATCAAGGATTTAAAAAATGGATAGAAGGGAAGCGAGAGAAAAGAAAGCTTTGATATTTTTCAAACAATTTCTTGTATCCCTCAAAACAAATTCAAATAGTTTAAACAACTTAAGAACTACTAATCTAATAATGGTTTCTTTTAAACAAAATGGTTATGTACTAATTAACTGGAATTCATGTAACCATTGTTTTTAAATGCAGCAGATTTCATGCTCTGACACTAGAAATTTCATTTCCGCAGCACTTAAAAAAAAAAGATTCAGTAACAGCCATCACTGATATTGCTGGCCCTGCAGTCTGAAATATATGAGCCATGGCTAAAAAACCAAAAGCAATGTCTTCCTTTTAGTACTGAATCTAAAAAGTTATAGGAGAAAGGGATCCAGTCCAGTTTTTTTCCTGCTTTAGGGTAATCTCTCTACCTTTCAATCACAATATGCAGAAGTCAATAACAGCACAAAAGAAATGAGTGCACATTTCTTTCGTTTCCCCACATGCTTTATCTGGTGATAAAATCTGCTCTGCAATTCTTCAAAAGTTCTCTTCTATTGAGGCTTCTGTTTTTCTACTTTATTCACGGGACACTTGAAAATTTATCTCAAATTTCCCTTGGCATTTTTCAGTTGACTTTACTACTTGGAGAGGAGTGCTACTCCCTATATTCTTATTTTTTGGTACACATCCTTCCATTGCTAGGTATGGCAAGCAAGCAGCAGCAGCAGCAAGTAATGGAAAAATTAGGATCATGTCTTTGTTTAGTTGCATTCCATTTACCTATAGATGAGATATTTTTATGAACAATAACTGTTCATAGATAACTATTCATAAACTGTTAATAACTATTTATGAACAATAACTCACCTACATAATTTAAACAATCAAATTCTCTCAAAAGTCACATTTCTCTACAACCCTCCTGATGGAATAGAGGGTTTTGTTCTGTCTTACCTCTACCTAAAGAAATATAATTTCTAAGAGTTAAAACCAGCTGCAGAAATACTTGAAATATCTCTTGATAATGGTAGGTCAAATGTTTCATTTCCCCATCTTTTTAATGCCTATTTGTTTGTCTTCACTCCAACATAAAATGCCATTTTAAAAAAAATATTATTATTCAGATGAAGAACTCTTGTCATCTCTTCTGGAGGACAAAGTTTTCAAGTACCGTTACAGAATTTGGTCAGGTTTTGCAAAGCATAACTTCATGCTGAATATTTTTCATGGAGCTTTTGACAGTAAGGGTGTGCACACACACAAAAACACAAGCACATACACAGCAATATGGACAGTGGGAATAAACAGGCATAAAAAGAACTCATTTGCTATGTTTCTTTCTCTCTGCACTGCAAACTCTAAAACAGAATTTGGAAAGTTTTGGTTGAGATGCATTCTGTGAGTGCTCCCCAACTGGCCCATAGCATTTTGGCAGAGGTCTTTCCTCTCCATACTACAGTCTCTCAACCAGAAATCACTCCAAATAAGAGGAATTAATGAGCAATAATTCCTTGTCACATCTCACATGGACCATTCTATTCCCTTCAGAAGGAAGTAGGATGAAGCATTCTCCTGTACAGGAAAAATATGCTTCGTGGAAGAAGAGAAAGGGGAATAATCATTTGCCTTTTTCTGGGCAGGAGAAAGTACAGAGCAATTATTATTCCTTTTCTCCTTGTGCACAGAGAAAGTCCACTGTATCTGAGTGGAAACAGGGGACAGTTTTCTAATAATGACAAGATAATTAGCTTGGAGTACATTGCGTACAGAACATACCGTACAAAAGATGTTGTACAACATGCCCAGAAGGTTTATAATCTTTACCACATAGACATCAGAAGTTAGAAAAAGTCCACTGCTTATTAGGAAGCAAAGACTGACCTATTAGAGAAGATTGCAGGGAGATGCAGGGTTCTCATTAACTTTCTAAGAACTTCTAAGTGTTGCTTGATATAAGCAATACTTAGAAACAAAACAGAAGAGACAGATTTACTAATGAATAAAATTTCCACTTAGAACATGGTTGTGCACCGGATCTTACTATTAGTCTAGATGGACAATGGTCTAAGATGAGCTAAGTCAACATATTTGGATGACTACAGCAGTGCTTGCTTCAACCTCATTGGGCAGCCTGGCATAAGGCATGGATTTGTGATGGGAGAAAGAGAAAAAATAAATAAAGCCATCATCATCTCTATGGAGATTCTCAGTCATGGTTGTCCCAAAGGTGCTTTTTCAAAAGGGAACTGGACTTTCTTTGTTTTGCTTGAAGGTGTTTTACTTGCCATCCAAGAAGCTTCTTCAATCCAGTTGAGTTCAACTTACGTTCAGCTGAAGAAACGTCTTGGGTGAGAAACGAAACATCTTCAAGCAAAACAAAGAAATTCCAGTTGCCTTTTTGAAAAAGTACCTCTGGGAAAGCTAGTCTCATTTAGCTAGCAAACAAATAAGTTCCTTTTTCATTGCAGAGAAATTAAACCTAGGTTTTCATTTTAAAAAAGAACGCCTGTACAATATAAATGGGTTATAGTATTTCATAATAAAACAAGTTGCGAGGAAACCAGATTAATATTTTCTGTTATCTTTTTTTACAGCCTATCAATTAAAGATTATGGAACGAATAAAAGACAGCAAATCTCAGACCCGACAGTCATTCCACTGATTGCTATTTTCAATTGTAAATTATTCTACTCTAATTTCTAGTAATCCTTTAGTCGCACAATGAGAAAAAACCCACTGACTCTTGATATTTTATCACCACTATAAATCTTCAGGTTAACGTTACCTATAGTCAAACTGAATATTCAAAATGAAGAATTCTGCATTTCCTTGTTTGAGGATTCTGTGCTGTTTACCTTGTTAATGGGAACCGTATTTTGAATGTGTATATATATTGGAGAGCTTCCTATTAAAACAGACATCAGTTACTCTATCTTTGCAAGAAGTCAAGGAATGTCTTTTCATTTAGTGAATGGATTTGAGATCAACTGGCTGGGAAACAGTCCAAAAATGAAGCGGTTGATGGATGCAATACCTCTTCCAGAGAAATACACTGGGAAATGTTTGCTTCACAACAGACTTTAAAATACATCTAAGAATCTATTATTTAGACTTTTTGATGTATTTTTTTTTAAAAAATGAGGATCTTATCAGTCACATCTCCCATATCAACTTCTGAAAGATGTCTGTTAAGAACAGAATTGATACCTTTGGAGCACTGACTGATTCTAGGCTATTTTTTGTTGCATTTTTTGTGTTTTTGGTTGTTTGTTCTGAGAACTTGTGACTGAATACTGTAAGGCTATTGGTGAACATGTCAATCATGCAGGCTTTCCACTCTGTTTCAAAATAAAGAAAAAGAGTCATGAGAACTTTTTACAACCTATGAAATCAGTATCCTTCAATCATTCAATTCAAGATAATTAAGGATACAATGGTTCTAACCAACTTCTGAGAAATCCAAATGAAGAAGAAAAGAAGGAGGGGAAGAAGGCAGAAGGTGAAAGACCCTATGACAATTTGTGATACCTATTTTGTGACCTTGAAGCAACCTTCTACAGTTATTCACCTATATAAAATATGGAATTATTCTTAAAGCAGTCTTTGCCCCTATCAGTTTTCTGACCACCATATTTAATAAGTTATCAAGTTACCATTTTCTATTTTCTGCTTTCTTATCTCAGAGGCACTAAATTATAAGTAAAGAAAAGAACAATGTAAAATAATGCAAGATTTCTCAGAAAATATATTTTTTAAAGTAGATGTAGGGGAATGAGGGATTTTGAACTCAGACTGCACCAATTTGAAGGTAATGTAATTTAACCTGCTTAGAAAAAAAAACACTTTAAAAATCCATTAAAGCTATTTAGCACAGTGTTGGGCCATCAGGAAACGAACTTCTATGGCTTTCCAGATGTTTCAGGCTGCAAGACCTATTAGCACTTATCACCAAAGTTCAGGACATCTTCTGCATTAAAGAAACAGCAGAAATCATTGAGACATGCTGAGGATTAATAACTTCCTTATTCCATAAAGTCACAGCTGATATTTTAATGCTATTTTAAACGTCTTGCCTTTTAAAGTGCCACAAGTCTCTTTGTTGGAGGAGATAAATTTGGCTATCCTATGAAAATGACATTGGTCGTATTTTTATTTCTATAATCAGGCTAACAACGGGGGGGGGGGGGAATAGAAAAATGCTTTTTTCCTCTTTCTCATTTTTACAGCTGCTTCTAAGTTTTTGTGGGGAGATCTGGCTACAGGGTCTCTGGAGTTACATCTGTTCTATTGCTAAATTCTGGTTAGGAACTAGCATTACTAGAAGAGATTGAAAAAGTTCCATCTCACTCCGTTTAATAATTCCTCATGGGAACGGAGGAATGTCCTACTCCTTGGGGAACAAGGTTTGCTGGTCTCTAGTTTTAAATTTACTACTTCCACACTCATCCATAATGGGAATAGCATCAGGAATTCTAACACCAACCTCATCCCCCCCCCCTTTAAAAACTATATTGAAAAGTCCTGGCTGTGATTTTCTCAGAGCTAACCTGCTGTTTCCAGGTTGTGGTTTCATTTGAAAATATTGCAATTTCTTTTAAATCTTGGTGCATTTACAATACAATACAAACAAACAAACACAAAAAAACAACCTTTTGGTGGTCATCACAGCAATACAATCATCATTGTCAATTACTGCTGAAACCATGCACCCACAGGGTACTAAAAACTTGAGAAATTGAGTCTTCACTCTTCCATTCGTGCTGCCTTTATTATTAGTGTCCAAGAAGTATATCAGAACTAAACTCTCTTTAGCCTATCTCCAAATGGTAGTGAGAGACAAATCTTAAATCACCAAACAGGGTAGGGTTACTTTCTTGGGGAATTTATACACATCCGAGGTTATTGATAGTTCAGCTACAAGAAGAAGAGGAAGGGAGGGAGGGCATCATTACTTTGAGGGGACCCTGGATGAGGTACCCCTATCTTCCCGGTCTAACCTTCCCTTCTTGCTTGTCCCCTCTCCACGGTTAACCATCCAGATGCGATTCCTGCCCGTCCCCAAAGCGTGGAGCCCTGGATCCGCGCCCCTGCGATCCGGTCCTCGCGGGAAAGACCGTCTGGAAAGAAGCGAGAGGAGCGCGGGGGGAGCCAAAGGGGCGACGCGGATGCAACTTACCTCGCCTTGCCGGTGATAATGCTTGAGTGCCTTTCCTCCCTGGCCGAAGAGTTTGCCTTTCTTGCCGCTGCCCAGAGAGAGTCCCGGGTGGAAGGAGGCCGACCTGTTGGCCGCCTGGGTCGGTGTCTCGCCCATCAGGGTGGCCTTGATCGCGTTGGCCTTGGTGCCGTCGAGCTGGGAACCCTCCACCACCAAGAGCGCGGCTAAGAAGAGGAGAGGGCGGGAGGAGAACTTAGTCCAGCTCTGCATGATCGTCTCTACCCTCTTCCTAGACGTCTTCCTTCCCGGGGCTGGGCTGGGGGAGCGCAGTTGCTGCAAAACAACAACAACCCCGGCCGTCGGAGCAGCGCGAGCAAAGGTGGGGGTGGTGGGGAGAGCTCCCGATCAAGGTCTCCGGGGCGGCATGGTGGGGCGCCCCCCTCCTTCTTAGCAGGAGAGCCAGTCGCGGAGGAAGAGAAGGAGACGGAGACCTGGTCCCGGGCGGGAGGCAGTGGCTGAACCCGAGGAGGGAGCAGCCTCCCACCCGCGAAGCTCGGCTGGGACGTCTAAGGGCTCAGGAAAGAGCCCTGGATCCGTTCCCGCGTCCACGCCGCCTTTTGCCGTGGGATTAAACTCAACCCAGATCTGCTCTGAGCGAGGACTGGCCTGGAGAGCGACGGCTGACAGCTCGCTGGCTAGGAATCCAGGCAGCCTTCCACCTCCCCCTGGCTGGTCCGGGGCATCCCGACACCAGGCTTGGACGTAAGATCGGGTTCTCAGCTTGTTCAGGCGTTGAGTCCGCGCTCCCGTCCCGCTTTCGTCCGTCCGCCCGTCCCCAGCAGCCGCCTCCTCTGCTCGCCTTCTGCCCCCTTCGCTTTTATAGCTTCACCGGCGGAGTTCTCGTTTCCCCCGCCCCCCGGAGCCGCAGAGTGACAGGGAGGGGAGCTGACTCATTCCTGGAGCCCACTCCTCACCATCCTCCCGTCCCACTCGGCACCTTCCTTCCTTCCTTCCTCCTCCTCGTTCTCCGAACTCTTGAAGGTTTCTTGGGAAAAGTTTTCTTGCGCCTTTGCGCAAGGAGTGCCTTCCGTTAAGTTAAGGTCTTCTGGTAAACCCCGAAGGATGACGACGGAGGGTGAATAACTGTGATCCCACTCTTGGTTTAATTAATCCAGGATGGTTAGACTTGGTTATCCCAGCACATTGTCTCAACCTGGTCCAGGGCTCTGCCCAACAAAAAGTCTGGAAAGTTTTGACTCTATAGATCAAGAAGAGGAGGGAGAGAAATAGGAGGAAGCAGCCTGTTTCTCCCCACTCTGTCACTCACACATGTAAACACACATGTATTGCTCAGGTCTCACTGGAACTTCAAATATTGGCTATCAGATGAAATCCCATTGAAGTTAATAAAAAGCATTTGTTTCCATTTAAATTAATTTTGGAAAATGTCAAGGGACTGGTGGAATCCATTCCTAAGTGTTTGTCCATGGTCTGCAACCAAACAAACAGGGTGCTATATTAATCTGATCAAATTTGGGTGTCGTGCCTGGAATACCAGTAATCCCTGAAGTTTTCTTGGCAAAGTTTTTCAGAAGGAGTTTGCCACTGCCTCCCATAGTAGTAACTTTGAAAGGGATCTTGGAGTCCTAGTGGACAACCATTTAAATATGAGCCAGCAGTGTGCAGCAGCTGCCAAAAAAGCCAGCACAGTTCTAGGCTGCATCAACAGAGGGATAGAATCAAGATCATGTGAAGTGTTAATACCAATTTATAATGCCTTGGTAAGGCCGCACTTGTAATTCTGCATTCAGTTTTGGTTGCCACGATGTAAAAAAGATGTGGAGACTCTAGAAAGAGTGCAGAGAAGAGCAACAATGATGATTAGGTTACTGGAGGCTAAAACATATGCAGAACGGTTGCAGGAACTGGGTATGTCTAGTTTAATGAAAAGAAGGACTAGGGGAGACATGATAGCAGTGTTCCAATATCTCTGGGGCTGCCACAAAGAAGAGGGAGTCAAACTATTCTTCAAAGCACTTGAGGGTAGGACAAGAAGCAATGGGTGGAAAGGAGAGAAGCAATTTAGAACTAAGGAGAAATTTCCTGACAGTTAGAACAATTAATCATGGGAACAACTTGCCTCTAGAAGTTGTGAATGCCCCAACACTGGAAGTCTTTAAGAATATGTTGGATAACCATTTGTCTGAAGTAGTGTAGGGTTTCCTGCCTGAGCAGGCGGTTGGACTAGAAGACCTCCAAGGTCCCTTCCAACTCTGTTATTCTATTCTATTCTATTCCTTCCCAAGACTGAGACAGAGTATCTGGCCCAAGATCATTCAGCTGGCTTCATCCCTAAGATGGACTGAAATTGTTTCCCAGTTTTTAACCTGACACCTCAACCACCAAACTGGCTCTTGTAAACATATATAAAAAAGGACAAAGGGAGAAGATCATTTGCAGCAGTGGATCCAGAGGTGACCATAAAATATGCTGGCTACCATCACAGCTAATTATATAAGGCAGCTAGTGCAATTTAGTTGCTTACTCATTATGATTAAGAAGACCTATTTGCTATTAGCCAAGTGTTCTATTAGTTAGACAACGTTTCAGTTGCCACCTACCTCTTGTTCTCTATTGGAACATATTGTGAAGCTGGAGGAGACAGAAAAAGTACTGGCTGACTACAAGGTGATTTGCAGTAGATCAACTGTAAACTCTCAAAACTGAACAAGAATAGAACTAGGAGGAGAAAAAAGAACTGTATTGCTGGAAATATCTTTGGATGCAGTTTTTTTTTTAAAGAAAAGAATTGTGACTTCCTTGAATTCAGTTTGCAGCTCAGAATAGATTTCTGGGTTCCTAACACATTTGTAGTGATATTTGATTTGGTTCACATTAGGTTTTGGTATCTGGAACCTGAATATTCAGGAACTGAATAATTGAAAACAAAGTAAGAAATTATATATATCTAAACTCTGTCCTTTCCAAGGATTCTGTCAAATGTACAAATACTTGAACAGAGGACATGCTTTCCTTTAAAATCTTCTATTAGAGGATCACAATTCTCCTCTAAATGATTTTATTAGTTCTCAAGAAGACGCAGGAGCTTAATGCTACTTCTATACCTAGCTTTCAAGTTAAGTTATCATATTGCTAAAGAGGTAATGCTACTTCTTTTCAAACCACCTGTCCTTTGGATGTTCTTTTTGACAGTATGCTTGTACTTGTAATGTTCCTTTACTTTGGATTTCATAAACCAGGTTAGGATGCTAAATTAACTTCATTGAGCAAATAATGAAAGCCTGTTATTAAATATTTTTCCTTCATTGTGTTCTCCATTTTTTCCCTGTGTTTTGAAGGGGTTGGGGTATTTTTTTAAAAAATAAAAGAAGAGTGGAAAAAAAAACCCTGAATTTACATTTGACACTTTTATTTGTTATTGCACATTCATTGATAACTAAGCTGGTCATAAGTCATGTCTTTAAAACAATTTTATATTTATGGAATTTAAGAGAAAATGAAGAAAAGCTTTATATATATGTATGTAGCGTAGCACATGCATACATCTTAGATGAAGTAAATAATTAATTAATACAAGTTCTTGCCATCTTGTACTGGGCTAATCAATATGAGCACAGCAAGCACTGGTTCCTCTAGAGCAGCCAGGCTGGGGAATTCTGGGAGTTGAAGTCCACAAGTCTTAAAGTTCCCAAGTTTGGACACCCCTGCTCTAGACAGATGTTTTTTCTTTCTTTCTCACACTTAGATATAAGGGCCCACAACTTTTATCCTCTCTATCTAGCAAAGTCATGGGTATGATGGTAGCCAAACATACTACAAGCTTTTAAGGCATAGATTTCATAATAGGAGGCTAGAATATTAATCCAGAATTGTGTCTGGTCACATGCACTTGGATGGTACATACATGACATAATGTTATGTTTGGAATGTTTCATAGAATCCTAGGGCTGAAAGGTACTTTGGGAGTCTTCTAGTCCAACCTCCTGCCAGGGCAGGAGATCTTTTTGCATCCCAGACAATAAGTGTCCAATCTTTTCTGATAGACCTCCTGCGGTAGTGCACCCATAACGCTGGGAGTTAAGTTATTCCATTGATTCATTGTTGTTACTGTTCTCCTTAGTTCCTGACTCGATCTGTCTTTAGTGAACCATTGCTTCATGTCCTGTCCTCATGTGCTTTGGAGAATAAGTCAACCCTCTTTTGTTTGTGACTGTCCTCAAAGACAGCGATCATATCATCCCTAATCCTTTTTTTTATTAGACTACACATACCAATGGTGGGATATCACTGGTGTGCTCAGGTACGGGTGTACCTGTGCCTGCTGGGAGCGCCAGGTATCGTTCTGGTATGGTGCTCTGGAGGGCCCACCCGCCCGCCCGTTCTCCTTACCTCTATTTGAGCCAATCCGGGCTTTCGCATACGCGCATGGAGCGTACGGCACCTGCACGATGCTCCACCGAACAGCTGGAGCATCGTGGCCAGTCAGTACGCATGTGTGCACTGCACATGTTCATGTGGCAGACGCCAGGCCCCGTTGCAGTGTACCAGTTGCAACGGGGTCCAGAACCCACCACTGACACATACCTAGTTTCTCATATATTCCTCATATTTCATCCTTCAATTTTCATTCCTCCACTCAAAGGAGTTGGAGTCATCTCTTAGAATCTAGCAATATAACTTTAACTTGAAAGCTAGGTATAGTAATTCATTGGGAAAATAACTTTAAATTGAGATAAAACACTAGTTCTTTTCATCCCTTATTGTGAATATTAATTTTAGCAGCAATTCAGGGCATCTGGAAAAAGCTTTTCAATCATACCAATTGATGTGAAGAACTGATCTTTTACTGTATCTCATACGTAAAAGTACTGATCGCACACAATTAACAAAGAATATCATCTAGTGTTTTTTCAAGTTTAGGATTCTCCACAAGAATCTACCATTCTTTACAGAAGAAAATCAAATGTTCATGTCTATTAACCATTAAAGATTATATAGTTCAAACAAATGTTCAAAAATATGTCTAGTAAATGTTAGAAATGTAATCAAAAATCTGGCACATATTATCATCTGTGGTAGACTTTTGTTAAAGTGAAAAGGTTTTTTTGGGGGGGGGGAAATGCATGTGATTAAAAAAGTTGTTAGAAAAATTTATAGATTTTAAACCTGAACTATTTTTATTAGGTATAGTATCAGAAAAAAATGATAAACAAAATATATATTTAATATTGCATGTATTAACATCAGCGAGGATTGTATTTGCTCAGCATTGGAAAAATGAAGAAATACTACCAAATGAAGAGATAATTAAGAAGATATTGGACTGTGCAGAAATGGATAGGCTTACACTGAAGTTCAAACAGAAAGAAGATACAGAATACTATCAAGCATGGAATTTATTTTATTAATGGCTGGAAAAAAGGGGTAAAGATTAGGAATATAATTTGCATTGTTAAGCAAACAAAATAACGCAGACAAGACAATGTTTATTTAGCACTAAATAAATGTAATAGTAGAAAATTAATAAAACTTTATTTTAAAAAAGATTATATCCCTAACTTGATAATTATGGATCAGCCCTAACTTGAAAATTATGTAAGTGTTTTTCCTTTTCTTCCCTTTTAATTATTTACCATCTTCTCTGATGTAGGGTAAAAAGCTTGCACATTTTTTGGTGAACTTGAGTTGAAGTAATCGAAGTATTAGCTAACACAGATGTAGGATTCTAATATTTTTTAAAAATATGGTTGGAGTTCATAAGTTAAATGAATCATGAGTCACGTTTCTTGTCCACCTTACATGGGCGGCTCCTGTGTTATAAAATGATTATTATGCATATCTGGGATGCTCACAAGTCACTCAATAAAATCTTCCCTTTCCTTAAATTGAAGAAATGTAACTTCAAACATAAATAGTAGATGGTTGAGAAACAGGATAAGAGAAGCCAGAAAGAACATAATATATTTCCATCTTATCCAAAATAATATTTCACATATGGTATTCATTGGCCTCCCTTCTGCTGTTGTTTATATTAGACAACCATCTTAGAACGGAGCAGCGCGTTTTAAAAGTATGTTTTGTAATTATTTTGTTCAGAGATTGACAAATCAATTCAAAAGCCTCATCTTCGAGTCACAAGGTTGAAAATGTGAAAAAAGGATTTATAATAAATAAATTCAACAATTTTAGATATCTGTGAAGCTTAAATCATACCAAAATATGCGTGAGAATTTCAAGAATAATCCACAGGTACAATCTGGATAACGTTTTTGAAATCTGACGCAAATTGAATTGTTTTATCATGTTTCGCTCCTGAAAAGTCTGTGAGGCTACTTGTATTTCAAGACAATTAGCCAATGATTTCAAAACTAGAAGGTAAAGGTGAAGATGATAGTAGGCTTCACATAGAGGAACAGATGTGAATACTAAGAGGTGATTTTTCATCAAACCGTAGACTTAAAACACATAAATGTGCTGGTAAGCACTGTATACACTACATGTGGCCAAACAACTGTGACCTCTAATTATGCAATAAGGTTTTTTATTATTTTTTCTCAAATCTATGCAAACGATGACCAGCCATAATGTGCAAATCATATTTATGCATGATATTGCCTAGCCAGCTGTTCACTTTAATATGCTAGATTTCTGCTTTCAAGGACTCGTTTTCCCTTTTTCCATGAGAAACACATTTCCTATGTGATCTGATGTAGAATACACAAATAGACACTGTCGGGATTCTACTATTCCACATGTGTCGATTAGTTGCATTTTAATTGCCTTCACTCTTTAGTTGACCTCTCCATCTCAAAAAAGGTTTTAAGCCAACTGTTCATACTTCAAAAGCTGCAAAAAGACATTTTGAGATGCCCTACATCCTCCCTCTTCAATATTATCTGTACTTAAAATAAAATGTGTTCCTAATTCTACACAAACTTTTGTAGACAGTGACAGAATGAAAGACATATAAAAATAAGGCATTCATGCACAGAATCCAAGAATTTCTGGCTTGTGTGCAAAGGAATACAATTGAAAGAATGAATTTCATGCATCAAATACACTGAAGATAATATAGTGGCTACCTCAATTCAAAGATTTAATAGCAGACTTCAAAATGTTGTTCTGCTGAAAGGAGTAATCTACTGACTAATGCACGACAACTCAGTACAATGCCATTGTTAAAGAGTTTAAGATGTGTATAGTTTTGTTGACAAGCCAGCTAATCATGATTATATCTAACCTCTAAATTTTAATGTGAAAGTATTTGTGACTCATCCAAGACGAATATGCTAGTCTCATTGAAGTGAGTGATCTATCCTATAGTTGTTATTCAACTATTTTGATTAAATCATCCTCCAGTATAGAATCAGTTTTAGATTCTGTTCAATGCACTGTCATATGGTGTTATTCTTTACTCTCTTGTTTCAATACAACAAACAGGTGCTGATTCAACATACTGGCTTTTGCTTAGCATCTGACAGATGGCCAAAGGATGTATTTTGTTCCAGGTCTCACTGCATAACATTTTCTCCAGTTTCTGCAGCCTCCCTGGTTTTTCCACACTTCCATTAAATCCCAATGGGAGGCATCCTTTTTAAAAGGAAGAGAGGACAGGTGAAGTGATGGAAAGATGCACCCCGACATTCACTATAAGGTAAAGGTAAAGGTTTCCCTCACACATTTGTGCTAGTCGTTCCCGCCTCTAGGGGACGGTGCTCATCTCCATTTCTAAGATGAGGAGCCAGCGCTGTCCAAAGACGTCTCCATGGTCACGTGGCCAGCATGACTAAACACCGAAGGCGCACGGAACGCTGTTTACCTTCCCACCAAAGGTGGTTCCTATTTTTCTACTTGCATTTTTACGTGCTTTCGAACTGCTAGGTTGGCAGAAGCTGGGACAAGTAACGGGAGCTCACTCTGTTACGCGGCGCTAGGGATTAACTATACACCACCGATAAATATAGGAGATGAATAACATACCAGAACAGAAGCCTCTTTTTCAGAAGATCTTTGAAAAATTTCAAGACAGATACTGGTAAGTTCTATTAAGTTACAATTATGCAAAATTTATGCAGAGAGGAACAAATTCATACTTCAGGTTAAGAGAAAATAGTAGATGAAATATGGTCCCATGATCTCCTTCAGCATCCACCATATGTAAAACCAACATGTTGATGTTCTAATAACATTTCATCAATAAAATAAAGAATGAAAAGTAGAAATAATTTGGAACAAAGAAGATCAATATTATTGAATATCTCACTTGCCTTTCCATTAAAAGCTGACTTGCCTTTTCTTCATTTGTCTGGGGCTTTTGTAATATATCTTCTTAATGTTTTCTTTCTTCCTAATATTCCTAGTTTTCTCAAAGTAAAAAATGAATGGAGCACCAGGGAAGGCTGGCTCAATTGCTTAATTGGAGAAATGAAAAGAGAAAGAGAGACCAATTTACATTAATCTAGAGTTTAGAAGCAAATTGAAATGTCACTAGTTTTATAGCATTTTCTCCCAAAAGCTGGAAGTTAAATAAAACTGAATGAAACAGGAACCATAGCAAGTGGGGGGGGGGGGGCAGAAATCTATAATAAAAGAAGAAATCTATAATAAAGTTAATCAGGACAGATTTTATCTTTAAATATGTATCACCCTCCCTGTGTGTTTTTGTTGATACATTAGCTTCTTAGATAAACATTTCAGAAACTCTGAAAAGAAGCTAACAATTTCCTTGAAACAACATAAGTGTGTTTTTCAAAGAGCCCTCATCAATATTTGTAAAGCATTTATTTCTAACTTTAAGAAAGATACACCATAAACACAAATGTTTAATGGTTACCATCAAATGTTTTAAACCAAGAATTATATAGCATCTGACCAGCAGAGTTTTAGTCCACAAAACCAGATGCCTCAAGGAATTTGTTAGTTTTTAAAGGGAGACAGTAGTTTTTGCTACTACAGACTAACATAGATATGCTTCTGGAAATCTTCTAAACAAATTTCATGATTCTTCAGCCTTTAAGCAAAACCATTTAGTAAGATAATCTGTTGAGTAGAGACAGAAAAGGGGAAAACTATCAGAATACTTTTTCACCTTCATTTAATTCATCTTTATAGGCAAAATGTGCATCCATCAAATAACATATTATTTGGGTATTTGTTTGATTTTTTTAAAAAAGGATTGCTATTGATAGAACCACTGGTCAAGGAATATTTAAGTGGGGGGAACCAAGATCTTATATGTTTTTTGGGCCACAGTCAAATCCATTGAATATTTTTAAGTCTATAAAGAGATATGTTAAGTTTTTCACCCAAAATACAACAGAAGTCTGTACTGCTGCCCTCCACCCACATCAAAGCATATATACCAAAGTGCTGTATGGTAGAGATATATCAACTATCTGATGTCACCCAACATTGTGGTGATTTAAATCTAAAAACTCTAGGTTTGCAAAAGATTTTTCATTTTTAAAACATCACCATGGAAATAATTCACACTTATCTTCTCTCAAAAACATTGGTGACAAATGTCAGGTGACAAATATGACAAATATCAGGGACTTGATACTAATTTTCTTCTTAAATGGCAGGAAAAGGAAGGGTGTACCCAAGGCTTTCACCTTAGACAAAAGGAGGCACAGTTGTTTTCAGACCAATCATATGGAACCCATTCATCAAAAACTGTGAAAGCCAGGACCAAATCATATTTACCTTTAATTGCCATTACGTGTAGGATATGTAATCATTCTTCCTTTGTCTTATAAAAACCACAATGGATCAAACTGCTCAGGGATCAAATGTTGGGTACACAAATTGTTTTTTTTTATGGTGCAGAATAGAAAAAGCATCACTTCCATCTCTGTTCTGTTATGTAAATGTAGATAATATAAATAAGGTTGGAATCATCAAAGGCCGCTTCCTTTGGGATTGTCAATGCTAATTACCTTTAGTATTGTATTGTTAGTTTGAGCTCCGAGCTTGGGGATTTGGTTGCAGATGCTTCGTCCCCATTCAAGGAGAGATGTTCAATGCACTTTGGATTGTGTTTGACTGGGGGAACACTGGCCTTTAAATACCTTTCTGAGTCCTGGTCTGATTTTGTGTTATGTGGTTGGCTGGCTATAGTTGCCGAGTCATAGTCCTTGGTTTTAAGTACCATCTGTGTGATGTAAATTGGTGCTGGTGGTATTGTTCGGATGTCTTCTGATGGTCTGGTTTTGGGTTGATTTGATCGGCTGCGTGTAATGTGGTCTGTTTTCTTGTTATCTTTTGAGGTATAACTTTGTTTGCAGAATGGCTGCTCATTGGTCTTTAAATGCTGCCTTTGGGATTGTAGTTGATGTTCTTTTGTTCTAAGTGATTAGTAGATCATTGGGCCTATGTCAATGTATTTGTTTATTGATTTACGGTTGGAAAACCAGGCTTCCAGGAATTCCCTTCCGTTAACAGATATCCACGAAACTTCATCCAGAGATACCTACATACAAACAACACAAACACGCAAAGCAACACAACAACTACTACAAAACAACAACAACCAGATGTATCACAATCACCTATGTGCAAAATGTTTAAAGGCCAGTGCTCCCTAAAAAAGCATAACCCAAAGCACACTGAAAATATCTCCTCGAATAGGGACGAAACATCTACAACCAAATCGCCAAACTTGGAGTTCAAACCAACAACACAACTAACAACCCTTGCTATTAATATTCAAAGACCTTTAGTGCTGTTTTCAATAGCTACTAATATTCAAAGACCTTTAGTATTATTTCCAATAGCTCTGGAAAATTAGGTCATTTTATAGGGAAAAATTTAGAAATTGAACACCCTCATCTATTGTTTATGTTTCATTCTTTCTCCCTTGTTTGCCTTTTTTTCTTATTTGCCAATTTGTATTTTAAATGTTTGCTAATAAATAAGTAGCATGTGTGCTGGAGTGTGCTAGGTAAAGTGGACTGGAGTATGTTAGGTAAAATGTGTTAGGTAAAGTGGAAAATGTCCAACACACACACATACACAAAAAATCAAATTGTGCAGCTTTTTGATTGGCAGTAAGAAAAAAGGATTCTCAGCTACAGGGAGATTTTTTGAGCAGCAACTCAGCAAAAATACATTGTCATATTCAGATGAATTGTTTTAGTAATATTCCCTTGAACCTATGTGCGAATGTCCGGTGGGCTTCTCATGGGGGGCCGGATCATGAAAGATGCAGAGGCTGCTTTCTCGGGATGAGGAGCCCAGATCTGACTCCGTGGCTCTCTTTTACTGGTTTCAATAGGGTGGGTGGATACACATTCATAAACAAGAAAACTACGTAATGAAAGGGTACAATTTCATGTATGGAAAACTTCACATGTACATATATCATTGATTAGACAGTCAGAGATATCACCGTGACAGTAAGGGATGGAATGTTTATCTATGAGCCCCTTTTTTATGGGGGCCATAAATAAAAATGTTGTTTCGAGAAATTCCTTAGTGCCCTTGTTTACATCACACTCAAAAGTGTTAGACTTCATGGCACCAAATAAACAATTAATCCCACATAAATCAGAAGATCTGCAACATCACCTCTGTTTTTTTTTTTTTAAGATGGTCAAAATTCCTCTAAAGCTATGACATCCCCAGTGGATCCCCCCTCCGGGAGAGCCCTTAGGGAGCCAATACACCTTTCCAAAGGAATGCTTTCAGATTCGGAGTCCTCATCAGCCTCAGAGGCAAATTCTAAAAGAGGTTTTTTACATTTGTTTTCAACAGTGTGCTTCAGCAAGAGGACATCATCTCCAATACTGTTTAGTCGCTGTTTCAAAAATGCCAAAAGTCTCCCCATGACGCATGGGCCAATTATACATGCAAGGAGCAATAAAATCAAAGGACCGGCTAGGGCCGAGAGGAGAGTAGTCAACCAGGGGGAGAGATTAAACATTCCTTGATACCATGTGTGAGATTGGGAGCGTTCTCTCTCTCTGTCTTTCAATCGGGTATTTAATTCTGCCATAGAGTCAAGCACGATACCTGAGCTGTCTGTATAAAAGCAACACTCTTCTTTTAGGGCAACACATAATCCCCCGCTTTTCAAAAACAAAAAATCTAACCCACGTCTGTTTTGCAAGACAACTACAGAAAGAGAGGTCAAAGAGTCTTGGAGGGCCACAATTGAGAGTTAGAAAAAACAGATATCTTAGGCAACAAGTGGACCTGGATACAAAAGGAGCGTTGTTGTTGAAGAATGTCTCCTTGGACACAGGCAGTGGCTCCTGTAGAGCAAGCCCAAATGGAGCCATTGATGGGAATAAAAAAGTATCCTGTAAAATAATTTGAAAAATCAGCAGTGGGGTTGGAAGAAAACAAAGGCACCCAACCCCCATGAATACCAGATGACTGGATTGAAGAAGACATCTGAGATTTAGGCAAATAGTACATTGATGATATAAATCTGTAGAGGTATTAATACAATATTATAAATAATTAGAGGGAACATAGCCTATGCAACAACCCTGACCAATGATAGAAGAAATAGTAATAGAAAAGTTACTCCAGCGACAGGTGGTATCTGAAGTAGCATTTACAAAGGGGAAGGGTGAGCCAATGGCCTCATAAAATGGTGGTTGGGAAGAAAGGCACATCCAACACTCCAGATCAGCATTAGGAAAGGCATGACTGTTATTAAGAACAAAATAGGAGGAAGAAATAAGAGACAATAAGAGACAAACATCACGTACTAGAATCCATAAAAATCTGTAAAAGCAAGCACAGCATATCCTCGTCCCCCTTGCGGGGGAGGCAAACAAACTTTTTAAATCTATTATGTTACCTATGCCAAATTAGCCAAATTGGGGTACACCAAATTGTTAGGTACCCAAAATCCCTCTTTTTTTATTTGTTTGGAAAAACAGTCCTTAAAGGACCAATTAACACGTTCCACAATGGCTTAGCCTGTGGAATTAAAAAAAAAAAACACCAAAATTTTAAAACAATGTTCCAATTAATACAAAATTATAAAAAGGCCAATGAAAAATAGGCCAGGCCATTGTCAGTCTTTAAAAGGAAAAGTTTGCCCAAGGCAATAAAGGCTGAAAAAAAAATGAGAAAATGTGGCCAAAAATTAAAAATTAGATAATACAATAATAATACAATAATAGAGTTGGAAGGGACCTTGGAGGTCTTCTAGTCCAACCCGCTGCCTAGATAAATAAATTTACTTCTAAGGAGCCAAAAAAAGGAAAACATAAGTATCCATTTGCCATAATAATTAAAGGCCAAATCATAAAAATTAACTTCTTTGTCCCCAGAGGGGAATGCCCCAAAACACTGGGAACAAAATAAAACAATTTGTTTGGCCTGGTTGAGTGGCATATGGCAAAATTGTGCCAGTCCCCAGGCATTTTGATAAAAAAAAATAATCAAAAATAAATCTGAAGAAAAAAAAAAACATAGTTAAAAAAAAATACCTAGAAAATTAAAAATAAATTGACACACATAATAAAAGTCAGAAATATAGTTTAAAAGCTTGTTGAAAAAATGTGAAAAGTTAAAATAGCAACAGACAATTTTTAGTGTTAGAAAAACAACAGTATTGCAAGGTAGGAAACTTTCATAAGAGTCCTTATAAAAAAAAACAGTCTTATAAAAGCAGAGAATCGAAAACAATAGGCAAGCAGGAAAGTCATACAGACCACATAGTCAATTAAAAGACACTGAAAAAAAAGTTATTTTGAAAATAAAATAAAAAATCAAATTTTGAAATAAAAAAAATAATGTTAATTAAATCAGTCCAATTTCTACAACAAACCCAAGGTGATTAATTCAACAACTGCCTAAAAAATTAATAATGGCAAAATATTTTTAAAAATGGAGCCTTTTTATCTTTAAAAAAAACATCAAAAGAATTAGCTAACAAGTTACGCAAACCATGAATGGAATGCTCAAAATCTCATTAATCTTTTGAACTGTGGCAAGGGCATGAAAAAGAAATCAAATAAAAAACTTTAAGTAGCAGCAGACACAGAGGGACGAACCCAAATAAAGATTCCCCAATAGCTGCCATAAATTAATTAGCAAAATAACTCCGTGTTCATTTAAACAAAGAAAAATTTGGAGCAAAAAAAGATTGTAACATTTACCCTTCTCTGCACTCCTTCCAATAAAAAATTTCCCTTTGCTAATTTCACCAACAATTCCATTTGAGCCTCAAAATTATCTGTCTGTTGTTTTCCTGCAATCCTAACCCTAACCACACAGGCTCTTCCAAAAAAAAGAAAAGGGGGGGGTGGGGGACAGGACAAACTCCTTCTAAAGAAAAGAAAGTGGGGGGGGAGGAAGGCAGCAGACATCCCGAAGAGGGGGAGGTGTGGGGAGGTAAGAAGCAGACTTACAGAGTTAAACTTTTCTTACAAGCAGGTAAAGGAAGGATAGAAAAAAGCAATCCTTTAAACTAATTACTTCATGATCTTGTGGAATCAATTTAGGTGGAGAAGCAGAAAACATATGTTTATTCCCCTCCTCTGTTGCTAATTGTTCCTCTAACCGTGGAGAAGCAGAAAAATTAACATCTCCATGAGGAATTGAGAGACCAATTGAAGATGATTTTAGAGAAAGAATTTTTAAGGTAACACTTTTGCAGGGGTTCTTTGTGTCTTGTGGAAATAAATTCCCAATCTTTTCCACATAGACATTTTTACAGAGCCCTTTTCCGGATTTCCAAATATAAAAAGGCCAAATTAAATTTGCTTGGTTTTTGTAAATTTTTTCCATTATTCTTTTTTTTTAAATAATAATTTAAACCTTGATTGGTTTACCAAGTTTTTGCAGGTCGCACCTGCTTCTTGGTTAACCTTCTTTCTTATACTCACGAGGGGATCCGTAGTCTTGCTTCAGACGGGATGTATGCATAGCCTCTTCCAGGCAGTAAGCAAAGAAAGTCAAGAGACGTACAGCCGAAGCCATCACGTCGGGACGTATAGTCTCAGAACTATCACGTCGGGGTCACCAGATGAGAATGTCCGGTGGGCTTCTCATGGGGGGCCGGATCATGAAAGACGCAGAGGCTGCTTTCTCGGGATGAGGAGCCCAGATCTGACTCCGTGGCTCTCTTTTATTGGTTTCAATAGGGTGGGTGGATACACATTCATAAACAAGAAAACTACGTAATGAAAGGGTACAATTTCATGTATGGAAACTTCACATGTACATATATCATTGATTAGACAGTCAGAGATATCACCGTGACAGTAAGGGATGGAATGTTTATCTATGAGCCCCTTTTTTATGGGGGCCATAAATAAAAATGTTGTTTCGAGAAATTCCTTAGTGCCCTTGTTTACATCACACTCAAAAGTGTTAGACTTCATGGCACCAAATAAACAATTAATCCCACATAAATCAGAAGATCTGCAACACCTATGAGTGTCAAGTGAGTTGCGGAAAAAAATACGCCACAGAACAAGAATCAAGGAGTTAAATATTATGTACTACATGGATTTTTGGAGTATCTTTCTCAGTCAATTATAAGCACCTACTCTCAAGTGAAAGACATATTTTGCCCTGGCTTCTCCTGTGTTTTAATCCTATTTCAGATTTCCTCAACATTAAATGTGCTTTCCAATCTTTAATTAACCAGTTCTTTTCCTTTGTTTACATCTAATAAAATTTCAGAAGGCTGAGAATTAAAAAGGAAGAATGTGTGGGTTTGGGCTTCAAAATTAGCCATGCTTCAGGGATCTAGTATGCCAAACTATTTCATATTAATGGAGCAATCTTCAGCATCTTCCCCTGTCCTCACCCCACATAATTCTTCTTTTATGATGGCACTCATTCCAGTGGGGGGGAGGGGGAGGGATGGAGAGAGAGAGAGAGAGAGAGAGCAGGAGAGAGAGAGAGAGAGAGAGAGAGAGAGAGAGAGAGAGAGAGAGAGAGAGAGAGAGAGAGAGAGAGAGAGATCTTTCATTAGATACTAAAATCAGTTGAAGCAGAGGCTTTCTGGTGTTGTTTTAAACAAATACTATCTTAAACCAAAACATTCCCAGAGGAATCATTTAAACTATGAAATTGTACAAGAATATTTTACAGTTGGATTTACTGGGAAAGAGACCCCGAGAAAAAAAAAACTTAGCAAAAAGTCTCATTTTACTATTCCCCTTTATTTCAGAATATCTTTTGACTTCAAATACTTTTTACTTTTCTTCTTTTTTAGTCTAAGCCCATCATATTCAAGCCCTAGATGTCAGCTTTACTAGGCAGCCTAGATAGGGAACATGATCTACTTTATTTTAAATCACATTGACAGAATCCTGCAAGTCTGAAAGTTACGTTTCTCCCTCTCTCTCCTTTACAGCCCAGGAAACAGGAGTGGGCTGTTGGGGGTTTGCAGGGGTTTGGGAGAACCTCTAGGTGAGATTCTGTGCAGTTCGGAGAACTCTCAGATCTCGCTCCTGGCTGGCCCCGTCCACCCCACTCCTCCCCTCCCAGGAGTCCCCATGCAACCTGTTTTGGATGCAAAACAGGACACACACACAGAGGTCAAGGAGGGCAAAAATTGGGCCTACCTGAAGTTAGAGAAGGCCGAAAACGGGCCCATTTCTGGCCTCCAGAGGGCCTCTGGAGCCTGGGGAGACCCTTTTCACCCTCCCAGAGGCTCGCGGAAAGTCTCCGGAACCTGAAGAGGGCAAATACCAACCGTGGTGCAGGAGGCTGACTAAACCATGTCCATGCCCATCCAGCAACAGGCAGAGAACCCCTTGATAAAAGTTTTAAAACCCATCCCTGCCAGAAAACTAGGAAGGGTCCCTTCTGAGATTCTTGTAAAGCTCATTATCCAATGGCTGTGCTGTCTTTTATTTGACCATTCTCCAAGTGGCATCTCTTCATCTAATTTCCCAAAGGTTTTCTCATACAACATTACACAGATGAGGATTGGGGTGCAGTGAGGTTGTGTGAAGAAACAGTTTCCCCAATCTATATTCTCCAGGTGTACTAAGCCACAGTTCCAGTCAAACGGAAACCATAAAGGTAGGCCTACAAAGAAATTAGCAATGGAAGATAAACCAAAACATAAAACTGGATTACAAGACAAGACCAAAAAGAAAGTCCACAAATACTACAATGGGAACATTTTATATTTCATATCCTTGAATTGGCCTGGATAATCTCTAGGCAAGTTTTTCACACAACACTGCAGCTTCCAGTTCAATATTTCACAACATGGAACATGAATATCAGTCTCTGACACTTCACAGCATGACTGCAGTAGTCTAAAAGCTGTTGCTGACAACAGTGGCAATATTATAGTGAATCTCACTCCTTCAGGCTTTGACCTTCAAGACCAGTAATGGAAATACTAGCCTTCACAGCGTTGCAATCTGTTGAGAAGTCCCAGTAGGAGAAGCAATGTTGTTGTCAATTTCAGCATTGCTTCTCCTACCTGGACTTCTCAATGGGTCTGCAGAGCTTTTCCAGGCTGGCATTTCCATTCTCAGAGTTTGATATGTGTCCTGGTTCTCTTAAACCTGAAAGGAGATGCTTGGTTCCTTCCATCCCAACCTTTCTTTCTTTCTTTCCTTTTATGTTGTGTAGGATTTAAGAGATTTTTGCTCCAGCAATACCACAGACAGCTAGAGTTTCCTCGCAATTTCTTTTAAGCATTTCAAGATGGAAGAAATAAAGACAATTAGGAGCAGTGGTAGTCTGGAAGTATTCTTGCGCCGGTGTGCAATCACTTCTCAATATTGAAGAATCTTTATTGCTTCCTTTTTTCTCTTGGTGATAATATCATAATGTAATATGCTGTTTATGATTGGCAGTTAGAAACTCTTTACAGTTATGACTGCCTGCTCCCTAATACTCCATTTCATGTGCCTTCAGGTTTAAAGCTCAAATAAGTGACAACTACAGCATAGATAGTTCCTTTTTAATGTTGATAATCCAATTAGGAAATAGTTGCCCAAAGCACTTAGCTATATTAGATGTGAATTATAGAAACTGAAGTCCATAACCTTGGAGGTTACCAAGGTAAAAAGCTCTTATAGAATAGAAAATAGAAATGATTTTCATACTACGACATTATAACTGTGCTCAGAGGAACACCTCAGGCTCTTCACGGTCCATGTGAAAATCATTTTAAGGAGACATATATGACCAATTGACCACTAGATGGCCATACTTGATTTGGATTGGATAATATCCATATAATATACATATACATATTTGGGTTGGATAATATACCTATAATATATATATATATGTATTCATTTATAGATTGAAGTTAAGCTTAAAAAGTTTGAAGTCATTTACCAGAAAATAGAACATGCCAGTCAGAAAGTATTAGAATCTTTCTTTAATAAATAATTAAAAGTACTTGAAATCATGTAATTGAAAATCATCCAGCCTCTTTACATTCTGTAATAAACCTGTAACACTAGTTCAGCTGCTCATAAGGCTAGAAGGATTTATCGGTGTCTAATATTATGATTTGCTCATTCTATTTCTGTAACAGTATACAACTATGGAAATAAACAAATCAACACATCAAAAACCATTGTGAAGAAAAGTTAGCGCCTATTTTCTGAGTCAGTGTGGTGCAGTAGTAAGACCTTGAATTAAGACTGTAGAGGCCCAGATTCATGGTCGATCTCAGCTCTGCAAATTATCTTTGGTTCAATTGCTCCCTTTCAGCTCAACCTATCTCAGAGGGTTTTTCTCCGGGGATAAAATGGGAATTTTTTTTTATAAAGTGCTTTCAGCTCTTGGAAACAGGGTGGTACATAAATGTAATACACTAATAAAGTTTAATGTAAATGTAAAACTAATAAAGGTTTACATGTGCTTGCGTTTTAGGCATTTAATAAACACAATTCTCCAGAAGAACTAGAAATAAGAATAATAAATAGAATATTAAATTTAAAATGGAACAATAAAGTGATAAAATAAAAGGCAGCACTTCTTCCCTTTCTTTCAACATCTTGGAAAGTTTCTTCATCTGGCACGTCTTCATTTGATGATAATTTTCTCTTTAATCTAGTCCAGAAGAGGCTCTTCATGCAGGATCCTTTACTGGCTCCCTATATTTTAATAGAAATGCTTGATTTTAATTTGTAGGGCCTTGGAGTTCAATCTCTACCCGATCTTTCCTCCCTTCGTTTTTGGCATACTCCTTCAGATGACCCATGCAGCATCATGTTCACTTCTAGTAGCACCTTCTCCCTCAAAGTTTTTGTGTTTAAAGCTTTTTTTAGCATATGATCCTTAGGCTATGGATTAACCTCTCTTTTAAAATTTATTTAAGAAGGATTTAATTCAGCCGGGGTGTTGGAGAAAGCAGGAAGCAGAATAGAGGCCAGAAAGAGTATTAACATTTTGGAGGAGGGTTCGGAAAATATCATGGACAGCCAAGAAAAGAGATAATTGGAACACTGAAAACTCAATCTAGAATTCTCACTAGAGGTACAAATGACTTGGGTCAATTTATCCTGCTTTGGACACCTTATGCAAAGACCTAGCTGCCTCGAGAAGGTTAAAATGCTGGAAAAGGGGGAAGAAAACAGAAGAGGATCTATAGCAGGGGTGTCCAACCCCTTGGGCGGGATGTGGCTCATGGGGTGCTTAGATCTGGCCCACAGCCACAGGACTATCCTGGAAACAGGACATTTTTGGTTGTGATGGCCTCCTACAGCCCTCTGCCAGTGAAAATAGTACTTGGGTGGCCTCCTGAACTTCTTTTTTGCTGGCAGAGGGCTGCAGGAGGCTGTTTCAGCCAAAAACAGAGCCATGGTGGGCTGCATGTGGCTCCCCTGGGCTCCGTTTTCAATTGCAGATGTCTGCAGGAGGCCATAGTGGCCGAAAATGGAGCCTATTGGCTGGCAGAGGGCTACAGAGACCATCACAGCTGAAAATGAAGCCTCAATGAGTGACATCAAGCTGGTTACGCCCCCCCCCCCCGTCTATGCACCCACCCTGACCAGGCTCACACTCAGCCCCCTGAGGTCAAACACAATCCTGATGAGGCCCTAAATGAAATTGAGTTTGACATCCCTGATCTATAGCAAGGTAGATGGACTCCATTACAATTATGATGAATGTTAGAAGACATAGAAGATCCAGGCTATGGACAGATCCTCATGGAGATAATTTGTGTGGTTAGTATGAGTTGACAATGACTTGATGGCATGTAATCAATCTGCAGTATAATCCAAAAATTGACTACAGACTAGTCAATACTGCAAATTCTCATTTGTAGGACGGTAACCTTGGCAGCAATTACATTGTGTTTTTTTGTGGATTATTTTTTTAATTGAAATCTCTTATTCGTAATTTTATTGAGGGAGATGAATGGTTTTAAAATTTGATAAACAAATAAATAATAGTGTATAGGATTACATGTTTAATTGGTTTTTCTGTTACACGGTATTGCTGTTCTTATTAGGTTGTTATGCATTTGTAATTTTCTTGTTGCTTAAATTATAAATTGTACCTGCTTGTTCTCCTTGACATTCTGATGCATTAGGGGGTTTGTATTATTTTTAAAGTTGTATCATGAAGAAGATCAGGAAGGAGGAAAGGTAAGATTGCCCAAAAATAAAAATAATAAAACCACAATAATAAACCCAATAATAATAATATATGTTGCCACGCTGATATACTGGAATTTTAGCTTCGCTTGCTTTTTGTGAAATGATGTCATGAATGATGATGTTTGGGTCAGTGTGAAACACAATGAAAGGGGAGGAGAGGGGATGGGGAATTGTGGTTTGGAAAAGAAGTGATTCACTTTACTTTATAGCTTTAAACTTTTGATTAATCCTTTTAATTGGCATTAATTGTTTTAATCCCTATTAAACAATACAAATAGCTTTACTTCAAGTTAGCCCTACCACATTTAGGAAACTTTTTCATTTGGCCTGAAGAATTGGCTTATCTCTATATCATCCTGAAAACTAAGTGCTTTCTTGCTGTTAAGAGGATTACAAGAACATTCTACAAAAAAAGCCATATCCTTTCATTGATACAATACCAATAATTTTGTGCTATGAGATATTAATCATAAAGGTATTATCAGTATATTTTGGGGGTGCCTTTGAGTCAGTTCTGCCTGGACAAGTCTCACAGATTTGTGGCAAAATTTGGAAAGTAGTTTTCCTTTCCCTTCTTCCTTGGACTGATTAGCCTAGCGGTTCTCAAATAGTGGGGCGCGCCCCCCTTGGGGGGCGCGAGGCTCCGTAAAGGGGGGCGCGAGGCTCCGTAAAGGGGGGCGCGAAGGCTCCCTTTCCATCTGGGTGCAACGGCGGCGGTGTGGGCGAGGCATAATATATCCCGCCTGGAAGTGGCAGCACTTCGGACTGTGGATTTTCATTGGAGCCACGGGCTGGAGCTGTGCAAGAAGCCTGCTCGGGTGGGGGTGGGAGGGAGGGAAGCATGGCTGTCCCAGGCTTCCCTCCCTTCCCCCCCCCAGCCCAAGCAGACTTTTTGCACAGCTCCAGCCCGCGGCTCTGATGAGTCTCTGAGCAGTCCCCAGCGCTGCCACTTCAAGCCGGGATATATTCTGCCATGCCCTCGGCGGCGTCTTTATGCAGGTAGGTCGCCTCCCCGCCAGCAGCTCCACCACCAGCATTCCATCTGGAAGCGGAAGCGCAACAGCCGCTGTTGGGGAAGGGACAAAGGGGCGGCGGTCGCCCGATCTTGCCACCGCCACCCCTTCGCCCCTGGTAACGGCGACTGTTGTGCTGCTGCTTCCAGCTGGGATGCTGAAGGAGCTGCTGGCAGGGAGGGAGGGAAGAAAGGGAGGAGGGAGTAAGGATAGACAAGCAAGAGGGAAAGAGGAAAGAAGGCAAGCAGGCAGGAAGGAGGCAGAAGGAAGGAGGGAAGAATGGAACTGGAAGGGAGGCAGGGAAGGAGGGAGGGAGAAAGGAAGGATAGGAGGATAGGGAAAGAGGAAAGAAGGCAGGCAGGCAGGGGGAAAGAGGAAGGAGGGAACTGGAAGGGAGGCAGGAAGAAAGGGAAGGAAGGAGGAAGGGAGGGTGGAAGGAAGGATAGACAAGCAAGAGGGAAAGAGGAAAGAAGGCAAGCAGGCAGGAAGGAGGCAGAAGGAAGGAGGGAAGAATGGAACTGGAAGGGAGGCAGGGAAGGAGGGAGGGAGAAAGGAAGGATAGGAGGATAGGGAAAGAGGAAAGAAGGCAGGCAGGCAGGGGGAAAGAGGAAGGAGGGAACTGGAAGGGAGGCAGGAAGGAAGGGAAGGAGGAAGGGAGGGTGGAAGGAAGGATAGACAAGCAAGAGGGAAAGAGGAAAGAAGGCAAGCAGGCAGGAAGGAGGCAGAAGGAAGGAGGGAAGAATGGAACTGGAAGGGAGGCAGGGAAGGAGGGAGGGAGAAAGGAAGGATAGGAGGATAGGGAAAGAGGAAAGAAGGCAGGCAGGCAGGGGGAAAGAGGAAGGAGGGAACTGGAAGGGAGGCAGGAAGGAAGGGAAGGAGGAAGGGAGGGTGGAAGGAAGGATAGACAATCAAGAGGGAAAGAGGAAAGAAGGCAAGCAGGCAGGAAGGAGGCAGAAGGAAGGAGGGAAGAATGGAACTGGAAGGGAGGCAGGGAAGGAGGGAGGGAGAAAGGAAGGATAGGAGGATAGGGAAAGAGGAAAGAAGGCAGGCAGGCAGGGGGAAAGAGGAAGGAGGGAACTGGAAGGGAGGCAGGAAGGAAGGGAAGGAGGAAGGGAGGGTGGAAGGAAGGATAGACAAGTAAGAGGGAAAGAGGAAAGAAAGCATGTGACTACGGTGGGAGACGAGGAAAGACCGGTGTGCTATGTTATGCAGAGGTGTACTTATAACAATTTTATAGACAAATTATACTATTTACAGTCGCGCGGGGGGGTGCGAAATGTTTTCTTCTTCCTAGGGGGGGCATGACAGAAAATAATTGAGAAGCACTGGATTAGCCCAAGGTCACACAGCTGACTTTGTGTCTAAGGCAGGACTAGAACTCATAGTTTTCCAATTTTTAGCCTGGTGTATTAACCACTACACCAAACTAGCTATCTTTGCCAAATTTAGTCCAACTAAATTTAACCCTGACAAGTGCACATCATAGAAAGGAATTAAACACATAACGAAATGGAAATAACTGCCATTGTACTAATCAATTAATCAAGCAAGCAAACAATAGCATTTATATGCTTATTTAGAATATTGCTACTGCATACATACAGTATACAGTATACAGAGGTGGGTTGCCAATTTTTCTACTACTGGTTTGGGTGCGCTCCTGTACGTGCACAACTGTACATCCAGGCAGATGGGTGGAGCCCCTCGCTGCCGCTACTACTGGTTCTTCCAATCCGGGCCAAACTGGGAGCAACCCACCTCTGATACTACTTCTTAAGTAGTACAAGTTTCTATGGTGTTGACGCTTATGCAACTATCAGTTTCCTAGGAGATTATTGAAAACTGGTGACATTTCTGTGACATAGGTTTATATTAGAGTAAATGAATATCAGTAGTACCTTGTGAATAAATATAAACTTGTCCTTATCTTGGGGAGCAGGAGAGTTGAGTTCCCATGTAAAGCATAAAGACAGTGTCAACAAACCATAAGGAGCTATAGAAAGTTTAGCCATAGTAATGGGGAAGATTCTGTAGTTTTCTTCCTCAAATCCCTTTCTCTAACTATTGCTCAAGCAGTTCAATGTCCTAACAAAGAAATAAAGGCAAAAAAGGTACAGGTTTCTCCTGCTAGCTTTGTCTGAGTCTAGGCAGCAATGCTCATCTCCAATTCACAGCTGAAGAGCCAACTTTATCTGAAGACACTCCTGCAATCGTCTGGCCAGCATGACTATACGCTAAAGGTGCACGAAACATTCTTACTTTCCCACCAAGGTGATACCTATTTATCTACTTCCACTGACATGCTTTCGAACTGCTTGGTTGGTATAGGAGCCCCAGGGACAAGTAACAGAAGCTCACTTCATCATGCAGTACTTGGGTCTCAAACTGCCAACCTTCCAGTCAACAAGCCCAGCATGTTAACTGCTCACAGCCCTCTTCACAAGGGATTTTTTTTTCTGAGTCATTTTTATTTCATTTTTAGAAAAAAATATTTTGGAAAAATGCCAGGTAAAGCTAATCCAGCTGTTTCCTGACATTCAAAATGTTTGGATATTTTTCAGGAATATAAGAAGATGGCAGACCATTCATGTAGTGTTTTTCTAAAGTCAGAGGATTAGAGAAAAATATTGCATTTTTTCTAGGAAACGATATCTTTTTAGAAATTTGCAACCGCAACACAACCTAGGCTATTTAGCAGCGCATAACCTTTGGAATGAGGTTTGCTTCATGATCTGGATGGTCCCTGTTGTATCGGGTGAATGAAGGCACACTCAGGCTTCAGAGTAACAAACAGCTCTTTATTAGCACAAGTCAACTATGTGCAATCCAGCAAAGGTTCAGTCTGACAGCAGCCCTTTTATAGAGCTGTCAGACCCTTCAACCAATCAGATTGAATCTCTGTTCCCGCCGGAACAGAGGATCTTGGTGTAAACCATTACCAATGTTTCTGGTATCTAACAGCCCTCCCGATGGCTGGGTTGTACGGAGTTGATGGGGCGTGCGATGTCATCTTGTGTTCCTGAGCGTGTTTGAATTTGCCGCTCAAAGATGGCTGTTCGATGCTGCACCATGCTCTGGGCTGAATTAACTTGCTGGATTGTCATGCTCTTTTTGTCTGCTTAGTTGCCTTCCAATCCCACCTTCATCGCCAGTGTTGAATCAAGTGAATGAAGGCACGCTCAGGTTTCAGAGTAACAAACA
The DNA here is from genome assembly GCF_964273705.1 of Natrix helvetica. Classification (NCBI taxonomy): domain Eukaryota; kingdom Metazoa; phylum Chordata; class Lepidosauria; order Squamata; family Natricidae; genus Natrix; species Natrix helvetica. The sequence goes on from NC_138558.1 coordinate 23,584,595, forward strand.
GCTTTTTATTAGCACAAGTCAACTATATACAATCCAGCGAAGGTTCAGTCTGACAGCAGCCCTTTTATAGGGAGCTGTCAGACCCTTCAACCAATCAGATTGAATCTCTGTTCCTGCCAGAACAGAAGACCTTAGTGTAAAACATTACCATGTTTCTGGTATCTGACACCCCCACCCTGCTGTTGTGAAGAAGGGCCTTTGAAGATCTGGGTCTTCACCTAGAACTTGGGTGAGGAAGAGCAGAAGACCCTTCGTTTTGTCCTTATAAAGTCTGTTGTATTCGCCATATTTTATTTTTTCATTGCTATCTCACAACAATGTGAAACCACAGCTGCCACTTTTTAAACTATTGTTGGACTTCATATGCATCAAGTTCTTCTCAAAAACCCAGGAAATAATAATGCATCATCATAGTATCTGTGTGGACCAAGCAGTGTGGCCTTTAGAAAATGACAGACGGAAATTTTATCAATGCGTAAATTTTCTAAGTTCCATCCAAGATTTTTGGGTGTGGCGCACAGTGTGCCAATAGCCACTGGGAACAGCTATGGTTTATGCCATAATATTTCAATTTCAGTTTTTTGATCTTGATTCTCTGTGATCTTCTACAATTTTCTGTCTATTTTTATATTCCCTGGTATTAATACAATAAAATGCAATAGCAGAGTTGGAAGGGACCTTGGAGGTCTTCTAGTCCAACCTCCTGCCTAGGCAGGAAACCCTATACCGTTTCAGACAAATGGCTATCCAACATCTTCTTAAAGACTTCCAGTGTTGGGGCATTCACAACTTCTGGAGGCAAGCTGTTCCACTGATTAATTGTTCTAACTGTCAGGAAATTTCTCCTCACTTCTAAGTTGCTTCTCTCCTTGATTAGTTTCCACCCATTGCTTCTTGTTCTACCCTCAGGTGCCCTGGAGAATAGCTTGACTCCCTCTTCTTTGTGGCAACCCCTGAGATATTGGAACACTGCTATCATGTCTCCCCTAGTCCTTCTTTTCATTAAATTAGACATACCCAGTTCCTGCAACTGTTGCTGTCAGCAATAGCAAACTACTCATGATTTTCCCCCCTAGTGCTGTGATGGCGAACCTATGGCATGCATGCCACAGGTGGCACACAGAGCCATATCTGCTGGCACGTGAGCTGTCAACTCCAGCACACACGTGTGTGCTGACCAGCTGATTTTTGGTCTTCTGGCGGGTGGGTGAAGGCCGTTTCCAAACTTCCAGTAGATTTGTTGGGCCCATTTTTTCCCCTCCCCAGGCTCCAGAGGCTTTCTGGATCCTGGCAAAGGCGAAAATGGCTCCCCCGGCTTCTGGACGGAACATCAGTTATCTACACTTTCTTCTTTTCAACCAGTTATGTCTAGTGCTTAAGATCCAAGATTTGAAATGAACCCCCAAAATTTGGAAATCCCACAATATTTTTACTGCTCATTTTTTACTACTTTTTCAGCCATATGTTCCCAGCAATTTTTCATTACTGACACATGATTATTTTTATGGATATTCCAGTGAATCATTTTGTTGATTGTTACATTGTTGTTTTTTATCATCAGATTGTGCAATTTTTCTACGTGAGCTGAATATGTTTTATTGTCTCTTCTGCTTCTTTGCACCATCTTTGCAAAATTATTACGGCACGTTGCGCAGTAGTCCAGGTGATTCGTTTGCATTTGGTATTTTTATCTGCCTATCACAGTGATGGCAAACCTTTTGGGCACCAGGTGCAAAAAAGGTTGGGCAGAAACATCACGCAGGCGCACACACGCTCGTCAAGGCCACACTCTGGAAAAGCTGAACATCTGGGGTTTTAGTGCGCATGTGCGCCTAACGAACGATCAGCTGGAGAAAAGAGGAAATCTCTCACTTGGGGAAAATCCTTCATTCAACTGCAGGAATGCAGCTAAATCTTCAGTAATTTAACTCTGTTTTTTCAGCACAATGAAGTCTTTTCCTCCCCAGTCGATGGAGGGGACTGGAAATTCTTTATCAGGCTGGAAATTTCACCTCTGGGGAAATGAACTCAGCTCCACATGGACCTGAAATTCCCTCCTGGCAGACAATCCTGTTGTTTTCAAACAATTTATCCACCAGAAAGGAATATCTCCTCCACACAGAAGTGGCAGCAAGCCCCAGAGATGAGAGAGAGAGTCGTCTCAGCAGGCAGCAGCAAATTACATCTTTTCCTGTTGGTTTCCCCATTGATTTTCTGGAAAGATTGCAAATGGCACTCAATCGCAGGTTGTAAGTGCAAGCAGGCTGCGAATTACATCTTTTCCTGTTGGTTTCCCCATTGATTTTCTGGAAAGATTGCAAATGGCACTCAATCGCAGGTTGTAAGTGCAAGCAGGCTGCAAATTACATCTTTTCCTGTTGGTTTCCCCATTGATTTTCTGGAAAGATTGCAAATGGCACTCAATCACAGGTTGTAAGTGCAAGCAGGCTGCGAATTACATCTTTTCCGGTTGGTTTTCCCATTGATTTTCTGGGGAAATCAGCAGGAAAGGGGAGGGAAAGGGGAAAGCAGGGACTAGGGGAGACATGATAGCAGTGTTCCAATATCTCAGGGGTTGCCACAAAGAAGAGGGAGTCAAGCTATTCTCCAAGGCACCTGAGGACAGAACAAGAAGCAATGGGTGGAAACTAATCAAGGAGAGAAGCAACTTAGAACTGAGGAAAAACTTCCTGACAGTTAGAACAATTAATCAGTGGAACAGCTTGCCTCCAGAAGTTGTGAATGCCCCAATACTGGAAGTCTTTAAGAAGATGTTGGATAGCCATTTGTCTGGAACAGTATAGGGTTTCCTGCCTAGGCAGGGGGTTGGACTAAAAGACCTCCAAGGTCCCTTCCAACTCTACTATTGTATTGTATAAAGATTGCAAATGGCAATCACTCAATCGCAGGTTGTAAGTGCAAGTAGGCTGTGATACATCCATATTGTGAATAGGTGACTGTAGGCCAGATAGCTTTATGATTGCTGGAAGTGCTGTACAAGTTGTGAGTCCATCACAACTTTGAATGATTGTTAAATGATCAATGGCGGACTACCTAAATAAAGTCAGAATTGAGAAGATGGCAACAGGTAGCAAGCCATCTCTGCAATGAAATATTATTACTATTTGGTTATTATTGTACTTTTCTTGTTTTTGTTACTGCAAGCCGCTGAGAGTTGTTGGGAGTCAGGCAGAATACAAATTTTATTAATATTAAAGTAGAAGCTTTATACACTAAACTCCAACCTCTGTATTTATATGGATTAATATTTTCCCTTTAGAATCCCTGTGCCTTAATTATGAAGTCACAATTAAGGTATATTTGCAAAGCCATTTGTTCCATTCGCCTGCTTCCCCAGCTCATTTTTAATTCTTTTCTGCTGTTATTGTTGGCTAATGTGGTTTTCACTCAATTTTAGACACATTGAATTTATTCTGCTCTGGCTTCCCTATGCAACAATAACATGTGACTGAATCCCTGTACCTTCCCCCTAAAACAAACAAACTGTAGATGACTATTCCAATATGATAATAATCAGTATTGCATATGTCTGGGCTTTGAACATTTGCTTTCCATGTGCATTTCTTTTACATGTCAAACATCACATTTCCAGCAGAAAATGCAAGTTTCCTAGACTCAAATTTCCCATGCTACTGTAAACTAATTTCTCAATAAGAAAGGTACCTAAAAGGAATTTTTTTAGTAAACAAAGTTTAAATCTATATCTTTTTAATGCTCCTCAAAGAGCTCAGAGCTACATTTGAGATTTCATCTATTGTTTACATCTATTGCTTTGTTGTACACAAAGGTAGCTTCTGACTCACATACAGCCAGCTCCTGATGGGTTTCGTAATATGTTCTCACCTTCTTCCAGAAAGTTTTTCAAATTCCCAGACTAATCTACCACCCTAATTCCCCCCCCCCCTAAGAACTAATCAGATTAATGTGTACTAATCAAGCAAGCATTAACTCTATTTAGCTTTCTGAGTTCAGTCAAGATCTTGGCCTCTGGTGTATATCTTGACTCACAAATTGTCAGTAGAATACCAAAAATCTAGATAGTGGCTCAGGTATCATCAGGTTCCATATTTCAACTATAGAGGACTGCATTTGTACCCTGAAGATCTGAAGTTAATTTGATCAAAGGACTTGAAATTATAGGATCTGGAAACATTTTTTCTTGAGAGCTCGATATTCCACTAGAAGTCCAAATTGATACATGTGCATTTATATAAATGTATAAAAATAACAAAGATCTTTTAATACATTTGGACTATTCAGGGGCTTGAAGAGTATCCAACTGGATTTCATGTTAGAAGTTTTTGAAAATGCAGTTCTAAGATTAATAATGTACTAAATGAATAGGTCAATTCTAACTGAAGTTACTCTGACGAAAGTATTTTGCAGTAGTCTATCAGTCATTAGTAAAAGTACTATTATCATTAACAAAAAGTATCTTTTCTTTTACAGATTCGGAATTTAAAGTTGTTTTTTTAAAAAAACAAATTTTGGTATGTCTAGTACAGCGATGGCGAACCTTTTTTGGCTCGCATGCCATAAGTGGGGGGAGCGCAGGGGGGTCGTGTGCAGGCATGCCGCACCCATAATGCAATGTGTGACCCCCCCAGTGCGCATGCATGCACTACAGGTGCGACCCCCTCCCCATTTTTGCATGCTTTTTCCACCATCCCCAGGCTCCAGAGGCTTTATAGGAGCATGGGGAGGGCGAAACAGCCTCCCCCGCCCCCCTGGAAGCCTTTCGGAGGCTTCAGGGACCTTTAGGAGGCTTCCCTGAAGCCTCCGGAGCAGTCAAAACAACCCTCTGAGCAAACAGGAAGTCCGTTTAGGGCCATTTTTTTGCGCTCTGGAGGTTTCAGGGAAGCTCATGAAACCTCCGGAGGGCCTGGAGAGGGCTCTTTTCGCCCTTCACAGGCTCCTATAAAGCCTCTGGAGCCTGGGGAGGGCGAAAAATGGCTTTAAAAAAGGGTGAACTCAGCTGGCCAGCGCTGCATGCACACTGGCCAGCTGACAGGGCAGTGCCTCGCTCGCCCTGACAAATGGCTCCGTGTGCCACCTGTGGCGTGCGTGCCATAGGTTCGCCATCACTGGTCTAGTATAACTTTTTTCCTTTCTCCGTTTTGCAGTGGTTCGGCTCCTACCTCTCCGGCCGGACGCAATGTGTGCTGGCAGGGGGGCAGAGGTCGACCCTGAGGCCACTCACTTGTGGGGTGCCACAGGGGTCGGTCCTCTCGCCCCTTCTGTTCAACGCATATGTGAAGCCACTGGGGGAGATCATCCGTGGTTTTGGGGTTGAGTATCATCTGTACGCTGATGATACTCAGCTGTACATTTCAACCCCAAACCACCCCAACGAGGCTGTCAAAGTGATGTCCCGGTGTTTGGATGGGGGACAACAGACTCAAACTCAACCCCTCCAAGACTGAGTGGCTGTGGTTACCGGCACCTCGGTTCAGCCAGTTGACTCCATCACTGGCCATAGGGGGCGAACAATTGCCTCCTGTGGAACAGGCGTGCAATTTGGGCGTCCTCCTAGATGCCCAGCTGTCGATGGACGACCATGTGGCAGCCGTGGCAAGGGGGGCGTTCCACCAGGTTTGCCTGGTGCGCCAATTGCGCCCCCTACTGGACCGGGATGCCCTACACACGGTCACTCATGCGCTGGTGATGTCTCGCCTGGACTACTGCAATGCTCTCTACATGGGGCTTCCCTTGGGACGCGCCCGAAGACTACAGCTAGTCCAGAACGCAGCCGCGCGGGCTATCATGGGGAGTACTAGGTACTCCCACGTAACACCTCTCCTGCGCGAGCTGCACTGGCTGCCTTTGGTTTTTCGGGTGCATTTCAATGTGTTGATTACCATCTTCAAAGCGCTCCATGGCACAGGATCTAGCTACCTGCGGGATCGCATCCTGCCGCACACATCCCTGCGACCAATCCGCTCTCACAGGGAGGGACTTCTCCTGGTGCCGTCCACCAGGCAATGCCAACGGGCGACACCTAGGAGTAGGGCCTTCTCTGTGATGGGCCCAACCCTCTGGAATGACCTCCCCCCTGACATTAGAACCACCACCGACTTCCGCTCCTTCCAACAAAAACTAAAGACTCACCTGTTTTGATTAGCTGGCCTGGCACACTCATAACTTTTATCTCCTGGCAGATATATTTTAACTGGTATTTTAGGGGAACCATTTTAAATTTAACTTTCGGGGTATTTTTTAAGATTGTATTTTAAATACTTTACTTTAATGTACAGTTCTTTTAACCTCCTCCATCTAAGCAACTAAGTATCTAAGTCTTTAACTATTTATGTATTCTATGTATTTTTTATGTATTGACTGTACACCGCCCCGAGTCCCTTTTGGGAGAGGGGGCGGTCTATAAGTGTGAATAAAGTAAAGTAAAGTAAAGTAAAGTAAGTATAGGCAAATGAGCTTGCAGATACTGAATTTATAAGACATTGTTCACAGTTTCAGATTAGTAAGAAGTTTGAATACGATGGTATCAGAAGTGGGTTTCACATAATTTTACCATCGGATTGCCATGTACTGAAACTGTGAGCACATGTGCATGCATGCTTGCTTTCTGAGCATGTGCGTTTTCTGCACATGTGCTTTGCTCGTGCATGTAACTTGCACACATGTGTGTGGCCTTCCGTGCATGCGTCTTTGCTTGTGCATGCGGCCTTCCACGTATGCACCTTTGCTCGCACGTGTGGCTTGCACGGATATGCATGGCCTAGAAAATGTGGCTAAATAGGATGACATAGAGCTGGGGTGGGTGGGCCATGCCCCCCCCCGAAGGTCGCCACTATCGATTTGCCCAAACTGGTCTGAATCGGCTGAATACCACACTGGATGGTATGCTGGTTAATAGAAGTATTAGGGGAATAAGAGGAAGACAAAACCACTGAATGCAAAATATGTGAGATCTAGCCAGGGGGAAAAAAATCTGAAGTTGCTTCTTCTGAAGTCTTTCTGGCCAAATTTACAGCAGAATGCGGTAGGTTTCAAGAAGCAAGGACTTGTTAGAAGAAACAATCTTTTTAGGTGGATTTTGGTCCTTAGGGAACCACTAAAAGAAATAAAGAATGCACTGTGGAAACAGTTTGATCATCTTGGTATCTCAAGAGATTGCATGTCTGCAGAAGTACAGTTTTATCTTGTACTTTATGTCCTTTCTAGAGGATTTAACTGCCTTAGGGATAAATTACATGTAGGAAGGCTTTTCTAGAATGAAACAATTAATGTCTAGCAACATTTTTAAAACAATGGTTCACAATTGTTTTATGAAGTTTTATAATGTCTCTTCTATTCATTCATTTCTGTCCAATACTCTGATAGGGAATGTTTTGTAACGATGTTTTAAGGAATGATTTTTGTTTAAATGGCAACAGAATTCAGTCCAAGCCACTGTATTGTTACTAATTTGTAGTTGTAGTTACTACGTTGTAGTTCGTAAGTCCTTATTGAAGTTTAGTATCATATGAAAACCTGGCAAACTTGACTTCTCCAACTTTTCCAACAACCTACGATTATAATTATCCACGATTATCCACAAATCATGGCACTTATAAGGCATTTCTTATGTTCACTTTTCACCACACATTTGAAAAAAAATGCTGCATTATCAGCCAGGAATCGAATATTCCCATTGTTTTAAAAAAAGTACTTTCAAAGGTAGAATTTAAAGAAAAAGTTTGGTTTACTTTACTTTATTGTAATTGCAGCTTGTACAATGAAATTAAATGCCATCTTCATTGTACATTATAATTATAAAAATAAAACACAAACACACATCCTTCACATTCTATGCAATTGAACTGTAAACCGATATTGCAGTAATATTGCACTATGCAATAGAACCCCCCATAAAGCTGTATTTTTGAAGCAATTTATGACTGAACTAAATTAACATTGTTATTTCACCTTTGGAAATGTTCCCTGCTCGTTCTGTACACAGATGGCCTTGAAGAAGATATTCAATAGCCATCATGTAAATTGCAGCTTAGCCTTTGAAAGGGAAGGAGAGCAACTGAACTCAAGATTGTATTGCTCTCTCTCAGACAAGACAGGGGAAAGAGAAGATTGGACACTCGTTCAATATTCTGTCATATTTCTCCACAGCAATAAAGTACAATTCCAATAGCCACAATGACATCTTTTTCCTGATCTAGCAAGCCAGAGAGCTGGCAATTTCAGCCAACCCTTTCCCCAAAAATAATTTAAATTTTTTTTTAAATAATTTTAAAAATAAGTCCATTTATCTTCTTATGCTGCTGTCCAAGTAGGCATAATTCTTGGAAAAAGTTTTAGTCTGAAGAATCAAATTTCCCGGTTTGTGAGAGAGGAAGATTAAGGTAAGACATTGCATTTTGCTGCTCTTCCCCAATCTACTGCTTTCCAAATATGTTGTTGTTAGTTGCGAAGTCATGTCCGACCCATCGCGACCCCATGGACAACGTTCCTCCAGGCCTTCCTGTTCTCTACCATCCCCTGGAGTCCATTTAAACTCACGTCTATTGCTTCAGTGACTCCATCCAGCCGCCTCATTCTCTGTCATCCCCTTCTTCTTTTGCCCTCAATCTTTCCCAGCATTAGGCTCTTCTCCAGTGAGTCCTTCCTTCTCATTAGGTGGCCAAAGTATTTGAGTTTCATCTTCAGGATCTGGCCTTCTAAAGAGCAATTAGGGTTGTCCTTTAGAAGGTCCTTTAGATCTCCTCTAGGACTGACCGCTTTGATTGCCATGCAGTCCAAGGGACTCGCAGGAGTCTTCTCCAGCACCATAGTTCAAAGGCCTCAATTCTAAGATATTTGGGGGCCAATTGGAAATATATATTTCTAAATATATGGGGGCCAATTTCACTAAATCCCCTTAGGTCAGGAATTGAAGAGGTGGAAGTCCCCAGCACCATGTTAAAAGTGAAGTGGTAAGCCTCAATGTGGTTTCCTTGTTTATAGCTCAGCATGATTGGGGGAAACCACACATTTATTACTGAACCAATAGATTAGATTGACCCTGCCTCCATGGACCACAGCAAAGGGATTAAACTGTAAGAATCACTGTTACTTTATTTACCAGAAGCCAGATTAATGGTAATGCACAGACTTCCTTTACGGCTCAGCATCACCATATGTGTGAACAAAGAGTCACGGACGTGTCAGTAGTGTGAGGTTCCCAGACTCTACGTTGAACTTCTCCAAAAACTTGCAGAAGTTTCCTAGCCTTCCTTTTCCTTGATTGGTGAATCACGACTGAGTAGCTCTTGTGTCAAACTTATTGCATTCATTTGCTCTGTTGGCTGTCTGATGCTGGCACTATCTCTAAGAACATCTTTTTGCAATCTTCTTATTTATGGCTGTTTGAAGATTTGCATTAAGTGTCACTGGCACCATCTAAAAAGTCTCCTCTTCCCTCTTTTGGCCCTAATATTGGATTAGAAACTGGATGTTTTCCTGGGATCACAGGAATTATAGCAAAGAAAAAAAAAAGCTATGAAGCACTAAGCTAATGTTGAAATCATGAGTTACCCGACATAGTGAACATTGAGTTTACGATATATAGGTCCCAGTAAAATTGTAAGCTTCCCAGAGTCATTGATTGAGGTGGGCGGCTGTAAAAATTGAATAAATCAACAAACAAATATGTCTTTTAATATGTGAAATCCCGATTAATTATGAAAATTGACATAGATATCTAACACTATCTGATTTAGATACTATTGGCATTGTTGAATTAGAGTTTCCTTATCAAGTTATCTGTTCAGGGTATGAGATATTCCTAATTGACTTTTCGCTGCTTTGTCTTACATGGAAGATGTCCAGAAGTACAAATTGAGGAAACATTTTATTTTATTTTTTCATCCTGACAGAGGAAAATAAAAGCTCTCCTGCTGTTATTTTACCTTCTTCACATCAGATCTGAGAGCTGGTATTCAGTTGGTTTGGGTGGGCCCAGGCCCGCCACTCTCCCCGGCTCTACGCCATTATATTTAGGCATGTTTTTGAGGGCGGGTGCATGCGCGGAAGGCCGGGTACACATGGGCGAACCGATGGTAACAAAATGTGAAACCCACCGCTGTCAGACTCCCATTACTACTTCTCACTATATCCAGTGTGGACAATGGTTTTGTGTCTTTTTATTTCTTTCCACTATAGTCAATAGTTCAGAAAAAGATGGGAATGGTGGGAAAACAAGTATGTGCAAAAATTCATTCTGGAAATAAAATGTTCTGGGGAAATCTGAAACATTTCTTTATTCTTCTGAACAAATCATATCCAATGGTACTGGCAGTTTTCTAGCAATAATTCTTCAAAGAGAAGAAGTGTTTCATGGCTTTCCAGAATGACGAGTTTGATTGCTTTCGGTAAAAAAAAGAAATTGACCCATTTGATAGCTCAAGTGTTATTTGGGAAAAAATATATTTTTAAGAAAAAGTAGATCCAAGAAAAATGGTCAGAATAAATCAAAGCAAAACAACGACAACAACAATTAATCAGTGGAATGACTTGCCTCCAAGAAGTTTTTATATATATTCTGTTATTCAAATCTCTCGATAGATGATGGATAGATAGATAGATAGATAGATAGATAGATAGATAGATAGATAGATAGATAGATAGATAGATAGATAGATAGATAGATAGATAGGCAGGCAGGCAGGCAGGCAGGCAGGCAGGCAGGCAGGCAGGCAGGCAGGCAGGCAGGCAGGCAGGCAGGCAGGCAGACAGACAGACAGACAGACAGACAGACAGTGCATTTACTTCTTTTTTCAGATTGAAGTCTTTGCAAATGCATTTTGGAGAAAAAGGGAGAGGGAGGGAGGGAGAAAGTGCATTAACATGAGTTGAAGCTGGGAACTACATGCAGCTGAATATCACATGTATTTTGACCCCAACATGTCTGGGTTTCTTCAGAATCAATGTCATGTGACTGTCTTTCATGAAAGAAAGATTACTTGGAAGCACTTCTCTGTTTTTCTTAAAAGCTCTAACCGCACTCCGCCACACATGTTCAAGTTCTGAAAAGAGAACACAAGTTCTCTCTTTATTCTGTGCTTCTGCTAGTGTTGTTCAACTCTGATATTTTTGTGATCTAATTTTTCCAGAGTTGTTTTCAAAGCAGTTATCCTATACTCCATTTATTCAATTTTAATTTCAGTTCCAGAGGCAAGTAGTTATTCCTAGGTAGGTTGGTAGACAGACACATGTTCACATTTGCACTCTTAAATATATTTCTGGCAATTGCTAGAAATCCATTGTTCTTTTTGTACACTGATTATTCATTTGCTAGTTTTAAATATTTATTTGGATATTTGGACACAAAAGATTTAAAATAATCTACATTCAGGCGTGTCAAACTGGATTTCTTCAAGGGCCGGATCAGCATTCTAGTTCTCCGTGGGCTGGCAGATCCCGTTGCAACCGGTACAGTGCAACGGGGCCGGGCGTCCACCACATGAACGCGTGCAGCACATGCACACATGAGCGCAGCGTGCACATGTGTACTTACCACCCGCAATACTCCATGATGCCTCCACAATGCTCCAGCTGCTCATCGGAGCATCACACAGGCGCTGTACACACCATGCACATGCGCGGAAGTCCTGAAAACTTCAAATACTGGTAAGGAGTGTGGGTGGGTGTGCCCTCCGGAGCACCGTACTGGAATGGTACCTGATGCTCCCGGCAGGACACCGGTACGCCCGTACCGGGGTGTACCGGTCATAACCCACCACTGGTTGGGGGGGTAGATGGAACAGATGGCTCCTGCAATACCCTGATGGCCAAAATGGCATACAGGGGGCGCATGGGGCTCCCACGCACTTCGTTTTCACCCTCCATGGCCTCCTGTAGCACTCTGCTGGCCAAAAATGGGCTGTTTTCAGCTGACAGAGGCACCACAGGTGACTCCTTTGATATTTCCAGACCTGTGTGGCAGATTTAAGCACCTCGCAGGCTGGATCTGGTCCCTGGGCCTTGAGTTTGACACCCCGATCTACATGTTCTTCAGAGATAAACAAGATACAGTGGAAGCCTAGCTCTAAAAAAGTCTCCAAACAAATGGCCTTGGAATACAATAAACATCCTTGGAATACAGGGCTAAAAAGCATCTAGTCTACAGATACATCTGGAGAAACAAAAGTAAGATCCACTCTAATCAGTAAGATAAAGGAACACTCATGTACAAAGAACTTGCAAGCATGTAAAAAGCAATAGGGCATTTGGGGAATAACACAAAGCACTAACTCCAAACTTTTCAAGAGTGGCCGGTGGACTATAATAGTCTCAGGTGTGGTTTCTATAGGTCAATGGTGCCATTATATTTGGACCATTTACCTGACTTTATTATTGAACATTAACATTCATATCCTCTTCTCCACTGAATAAATTAAAAAATTAAATGCATATATATACATTTATATCAATGTATAAAAAGATACCATTACCCTCTTCTCTGGAGGGTTATGTTAGTCTTGAATACCTATTAATAAACAAATTTGTGTTCAGTGAAGTATAGTGGTCTCCAGTTTAAAGAATTCAATAGACCTATATATGAAATACCTATGAATTGTATATGTTATTCTTATTTTGCATTTAACAGACTATAACAAATTGTACATATTGTTATATTTACTGTTCATTTATATTTATACCTCACCTTGCATATTTACAAAGAAACAGGCAGTATCAAGGAAAATAAATCCAAGACAAACAAGTAACAGAAATAAATAATTTTAAAGGAATGATGATAAAAAGAGAAATTAAAAAGAGGTTGAGATAGCTTAAGAATTGCACAAGAGATTATAGAAATAGAGATAGAAGAAGTATGAGTTGATTGCAAAAGTATAAGTTCATAAATGAAATGGCAAACTGGATTTTAAAAGGGCATCAGAATCAATCTTAATGTTGTTCTTTCTCTCTCAGTTTACAAAATAATCTGCCTAAACAAATTCTAGCAGAAGAATGAAAAAGCAAGGACCGAGCAACTCTCCTTCAGGAGGTGGAATTTGGGAAATGATGATCACACTGGTTATCAAAGAGCCCATAACGTTTCTCAGGACTCTCTCATCCTCCCTCCTCCTTCCATAAATAAAATGCCATATTAATCTAAAGCAAACTGAAAGCAACTAATGTGAATCAAGATCACACTGGTGATTATATTCAAAGATTTAGTTCAATAAAGGAGGGATTCAATCAAATCTCCTTTAAACTGAATCAATCTTTCAAGCTTTTTACAGTTTTAATAGTTAGCAGATATATAACAAACATTTCAAATTAGGTTTTTATATCTTCAACTGCTTCAAAAATCGGCTTTGATAGTTTATTGATTCAAAAATTATGTTTAATTGAAGACTTCCAATTTATTCATAGCACCAAGGGACGCCCAAGAAATCTGTGTGTGGCTATTAGGGTGAAAATTTCATTCAGGTTTTTGAATCCCCACCCTGAATGGCAAAAGGATCACAAGTCGTTTGAAACTGACTTGTGAACAAAAGATCAGAAGCAGAAAAGCCCCCTTTTTTATAGCAGCCATGTTATATGCCAGGGTTTTGGCCTCTGAAGCAAGAAAATGGCTGCCTAATATATCACTTCTGCTTTCTAAGAAGCCTTTTGTGGGGTGGAAATAGATTGTTATCTTTGAAGTCACAAAGGATGACATTTTAATTTGCATCACAACATAGCAAGCATGTTTCTCGTTTGTTGAGTGTCTCCAATCAGCCTGGTATTGATAAGCTTAAGGGACATGCTTTATAATAGACACAATTAATTTTTCTGTCAGTCTTCTTTAATCAGTTTTTCTCTAGCGAGAGAGTCTTCATGATGAGTTATATCAAAAGGATTAGTAGGCCTGAACAGTGCTTTGGATTCAAAGGCAAAAGGATATTTAATTGGTCTTTGGTTCTTTATAGCAGCTACATTTTTCCCAGGTTTGTATAGCTGCTCTCCATAAATGTACTGTGAACAAAAATGCCATTTGACCATCTTGTCATTAAATGTGGAAGGATATCATGCCATGCTCTGCCAATTTTACCGAATTTAAAAGAAATATGTGAAAACCCAGCCTCTTTCGTGAAAATGACCGAAAACATGAGGGAAAAAATAGGATTCCCCCCTCCCTCCACTGCACAAGCAAAATCAGTGATGCGGTCATTTTTACATGAATAGTTTATCTGCTTGGCCCTTGTTAAGTTGTCTGGCACATTTTTTGAAGTTCTATAGCTGGGTCATTCACTGCCTTGCTACAGTTTCTTCAGAGTAGGAATAGCATAAATAATAGTAAAGAGCTTATTAGGCCTCTACTGTGCTTTAGTTTCAAAGATACAAAGTTGTGTCTGTGAATAAAATAGCCTCCGTGTAGCTGTGACTGTTTCGAGATTGCAATTGTATGATCTGCATTCAGGAACTACATCTGAACTAGTTTTACTACGAAGTAAACTGAAGGAGGTACCTCCAGTGCGAGACTATGGGTGTAGACCAGTGATAGTGAACCTTTTTAGCATCGAGTGCTGAAAAGTGAGCACATGCGTCTGGGCCGCAACCCGGAAGAGGGGGCATGCAAATGAATTCCAGTTTTCCGGCGTACGCATGTGAGCTGCCCAGCTAGTCTTCTGGATACTGTCATGTATGCACCCATGACGATCAGCTGGCCAGCGCGCATGCTCATGCTGGAAAAAGGAAGATCAGCTCTTCAGTTTCCAGTACTGCCACACAAACGAATGCCACTTGATCGTCGCACACACATATTTGGAATCTTCTAGAGCAGGGATGGGGAACTATGACATTTTTTTAATCACTTGTGGACTTCAACTCCCAGAATTCCTGAGCCACCCATTCTGGGAGTTGAAGTCCACAAGTCATAAAGGGCCCATAGTTCCCCATTTCTGCTCTAGAGCCTGGACATATTAATGCCAACTTGGAAAGTTTCTGTTTTTTGCAGCTTCCCTTAATCCCCCCTCCCTGAAGGAAAATAGGAAATCAAATTATCTGAGAGAGAGGACTTGATGCTAATAGTATACAGTTAGACTTTTAATATGCTTATATCTTTTTTCAGTTCCGCCTTATCAGGCAGCATTCATTGTACCATTCAACTGAGTCTTAAGGGTCACTGTAAATGTGCAAAGCAGCCATCTTCAGTGAAAGAAGAAAATGCTCCTCTGAGGCAGCATTTTGGGGGAAAATAAAGTTTTTCTGTCTAGGCATCATAAAATCATCACAGACTTGTAGAATCATAGGGCTGGAAGGGACCTTGGAGGTCTTCTAGTCCACACCCCTGACCAAGCAAGAATCCTTATGTGCATAGTCCTATCCATCAGATACATAATCTCAAACGAGTCTTTCAATACCATTGACTTGAATGGTAAGCCGAAGGATTTTCCATGTTCCCAAAAGAAAGTGAAAACATATTTTCTATGGCTGTGTCTGTGTGTGTGTGTGTGTGTGTGTGTTTATGTGTGTGTATGTTCCAGCATAACTCTGGAATGCCTCAAACAATTTCAACCAAACTTGGTACACAGATGACTTACTCTCTGGAAACAAATACTGTGAGGGGTAAGACACCCCTAACACCTCTTGGGGGAGGGGATGTTCTGTTAAGATACAGCCTGTTGTGCCTTAAAATGACTTCTTCTGTACTGCCTTAAAATGGCTTCTACTGTACTGCATTAAAATAGCTTCCACTGTACAGTGCAGTGGAGTTGCCTTGTTAACGGCTTCACAGTAGTCCACAAGGCAGCTCACTCTAGTAAGGGGGAAAATCCAATATTAGAAATTTCATTTGGTCCAGACATTTGTGAATGTCTAATACAGGACTGGGATAAACAAATACCTGGGCAATGCCCCGGGTAACAGCTAGTTTGATATAAAACCCAAAAGGGTTATGAATATAAAATCCAAAAGGTTTATGAAGGAGAGAGGGTGTGTGGTTTATAAGCCCCAAACCCAAGACTGCTGTATATTGTTTTTGCTGCAATAGCTTCTATTCTTCCAATCTAATGAACTAATCACATTCGCTGTAGAACAACAAAGACCTGGAAAATTCGGGCTCTTATGGAATTCCATAAGAGAGAAAATCAGATCTCTCAGTTGAAAGAGCTTGAGATAAGACTGAGTGAAAAGAAAACCATAGAAAATCAGGATCAAAAGATGGTGGGAAAAGATTCTGAAAAAGAGTTTTCTGCTATTTTGAAAATGTTTGATACCCCCAAAACTAGTACATGGCACTTCAGACCAGCTTTATGTGCCAACATTAAAAATTTCCTTTAAAAGTTAGCACTAATAGCTTAATGCGCTATCCAGAAGCATCTAACAATAGTTACCACCCAAGAAAGTTATACTTAAGTGCCATCTTGGAAAATAGTTCAAATGAGAAGATGAAGTTGTTGGCAGCAAAACTGTGGGAAAATAAAGTCAGATATTCAAAGCTGCAGATTTGGCATCGACCTTATGGAACAAATTATTACATTGGTACATTTTGTAAGAACAAAATAACTTAGGAGAAAAAATTCTGCAAAGCTGATTGTTAGATAACATTTTCTAGAATGTACTGACAACGATGATACAACAGAATTTGTAGGATAAATGTGCTTCTCAAAAATTCAGAGCATCTATATGTTTTTTCCTCTGCATTAATTCACCTATAGCAAATTTTGAAACATTCTCTTTGATGCATAAACCATTGAGTGGCAGACAATAGGAAAGTTTAGAAAAAACGATAAGGCGTATCAAACACCAGACTGGGACAACAGAAGATTCCCTTATAGCCATTAAGGAGAATAATGTGCTTTGACAGGAACTGTTCCCAGAGGTAAGGAAAATGGAATCAACAGAAACCTATATCGCGTTTCTGTGTGGCTTACGGTTGTAATACAATGTTGTAATACAATTACAATTGTAATTCTAAAGTACTGACTAGGGATGTTCACAAAACAGAAAATATGTTTTATTTCAAATCCAGATCAACCCATTGTATTCCAGAAATTTTGCTAAACATTTTCAGATCAGTTACAGATCAACAGAAACAAAACCCAGAACACTGATTACTCTGGGATTTGGATGGATCCTGGAATGATTTTAATAAGACAAATAGGATAATCCTGGAATGTATAGTAGCCTTCCCTTCTTCATTCTTTCCTTCCTCAGCATCTCCAGCAAGGCATATAAAATCAACTGCCTCTATAATCTTCCCAAAGCCTTCTGTTCCGTTCCTTGCCTTCCTGAACCATTATCGATGATGTCTTTGGCCTGTTCTCGTTTTTACTCCTCTTCCCCCATGTTCCTGTTTGGACTAAAACTAAAATTTCATTGCACTTGGAGCATGTTGTCCAAAATGTGCCTAAACTGACTAACATTATTAGCAGAGATTGTGGTATGTGTTACCAAAGTTAGACTTTATCTTATTTAAAAAAATTATATGCGAACCCCAGTTGACCAAAGATATGATGAGTATCTGAAACAGAGGTTGTATTCAGCAGGTTCTGACCAGTTCTGGAGAACCGATAGTGGAAATTTTGAGTAGTTCGGAGAACCAGTAAATACCACCTCTGACTGGCCCCATCCCGATCTATTCCCTGCCTCCCGAGTCCCAGCTGATTGGGAGGAAATGGGGATTTTGCAGTATGCTTCCCCTCCCATGCTCACCAAGCCAGGTCACAGAACTGGTAGTAAAAAATATTGAATCCCACCACTGATCTGAAATAAGTACTGTAAGTAAGTAAGTAGAGAGGGAGGGAGGAAAGAAGGAAGAAAGGAAGGAAACAAACTAAAAAAAACAAATGAATAGAGTGTTGGAAAATGTATTTTAAAAAAAACATGGGAACAGTAAATAAAAATAATACATTAAAAACAACTAAAAAAATAAAGTAGTTATGTTGACTGTTAAACAATGGCTAATATTTCATTTGCTATTGATATTAAATATCAATACTTGAAGTGCCGAGAGTTACATTATCAGGGAGATAGGTAGCATATAAATTTAATCAATATATACATAAAATATTTTGTGCAGGCTCATGCCAAGATAGAAAAGAAACATAAGCAAAATAATTAGTCCACTATTTTTTTCAACCAAGTTTAACTTTTGAATTCAGAGGTACTTACAGTGGCCCTAGCTCAGAGCAAAACATTGTCTGGTGGACGTCAGAGTTAATTGTACATTATTGTAATGTACAAAAGAGAGGGAGAAATAGAAAAAAGTAGGAAGGAAACAATACAGAAAAGGAAACAATACAAGGTTAATAGATTAAATATAATAATATAATTCACATTAATTTTAAAGATTTCATTAAGCAGAATAATATCAATCAATCCTTCCATTAGAACAATAGAAAGTTCTTAAACAGAAATTGAACATATATCATCATCCAAACTGTAAAATTGGGATTGTAGTATCTATCCAACATACAAGGATTATTTTTTTTTATTGTTGTCCCCCATACTTGAGAAATCTAAAATTGTTTATATAGAGAAATACATTTCAAATTTTAGTATATAATTTAAAACTACCTTCATATCATTAAACACTATTGAACTTTGCAACAACATATTAATAGATTTATTGATATTATTTTTAAAAAAAATATCATGGAATAAGTTCATATTGTACAATAAAGTTTTCCCTCACCACCAAGCATAACTAATATTAATATGGGCACATTAATATGGTAATAAAGGTAAAGGTTCCCCTCGCACATATGTGCTAGTCGTTCCCGACTCTAGGGAGTGATGCTCATCTCCATTTCAAAGCCGAAGAGCCAGCGTTGTCTGAAGACGTCTTCATGGTCATGTGGCCAGCGTGACTAAACCTTTCCATCAAAGGTGCTCCCTATTTTTCTATCTGCATCTTGACATGCTTTCGAACTGCTAGGTTGGCAGAAGCTGGGACAAGTAACGGGCGCTCACTCCGTTATGTGTCACCGGGGATTCGAACCGCCAAACTGCCTCTGGAGCCTGGAGAGGATGAAAAACAGACCTACCAGGCCCACCGTAAGTCAGAAAATGGGCCATTTCTGGTCTCTGGAGGGCCTTTGGGGGGGGATGCCATTTTTGCCCTCCCCAGGCTCCTGGAAAGCCTTTGGAGCCTGGGGACGGGGGGAAGTGGACCTACCGGGCCCACCAGAAGTCATAAAATGGGCCGTTTCCAGCCCCCAGAGGGCACCTGGGGAGGCAGGGGAGCCGTTTTCACCCTCCCCAGGTTCCAAGAAAACTGTGCTCACGTGTGTGGAGAGCGGGGGGGTCACGCATGCATGCACGCACAGGGGACATGGTGTGGGGGGGCATTAAATTATGGGGATGCGGGTGCTTTTGGCACCCGAGGCGCAAACGGCTTGCCATCACCGGGCTAGGATGTAGGGCCCCCTGCCAAATCTCAGAGCAAGTAATATTCCAAAGGAAAGGAATCACTACCAAGAAATATGCTGCCTTGATCCCACTAGATCAGTGTTTCTCAAACTTGGCGACTTTAAGTCCTATGGACTTCAACTCCCAGAATTCCCCAGCCAACTATGCTGGCTGGGGGATTCTGGGAGTTGAAGTCCACAGGACTTAAAGTCACCAAGTTTGAGAAACACTGCACTAGATGGCAGCATTTAAGTGAGAGGGAAGTGAGAGCATGCTCATCTCTCTGATCAAATAGAATGAGCAGATATACCCTCAGGGAAATTTAGTTAAAAAATACTCAATCATAAAGGACAGTTGTATGATTTTATATAAGCTCCATAAATGCACTTTGTTCACAATTGTTCACATAATCTGTAAATTTGTATTTAAGACATTCATCAGATTTTACAGGTGATTTTATATCATTATTCTTCAATATCTATTCTTCTACGTTAATACCAGTTGCTTCTTGTGCCTTAGGGTCAACTTTTCAACTAGTTAGACAAAATACCATTGGCAAAAGGCTATCATATGCAATTGATTCTTGGTTGTACTGTAAATGTTGGCGAAACGTCACTGCTAATCCTCCTTTCCTCCCAATTGAGATATTAGTCAGAATTATGCCTTAAAGGTAAAGTTATGTCATACCTCTTTCATTTAAATGTAAGAGCTGCCACCTAAAACACTAGACTAAAATACTGAAAACATGGCTTTGATCTATCCTGGCAAATGCCTGATCTCACCCTGTGGAAGGGAGTTTTAAATGAAATATGCACAATATTTAAAGCTGACATTATATATTAGCTTGTAGTGATACTGATCTGCCTACAGCTGATATTTGCCATGTGTGGAAGCAACTGTAAATCACTCCACGTTGTCCTACAGTGAGCCACATTTGATGATTTAATCATGTTAATTGGATGAAGGGCAGGCAATCTAGTGCCCTCCAGATGTTTCAAACTACAACATCAATAAAGTCTTGCCATTGGCCACGCTGCTATAGGGTTGATTAGTTGAAATCCAAAACATCTGGAGGGCACCAAGCTTACTGCCCCTGAATTAAATAGTTATGAAATTTTAATCCAGTCTTCCCGAACCTGGGCATCTTCCAGATGTGTGGACCTCAACTTCCAGAACTCTCAACAAGGATCATACTGGCTGGAGAATTCTCAGAGTTCATTTGGAGGGCATCCAAGTTGAAGAAAGCTGTCTTAATCATTATGTAGAAGCAGAACTCATAAATGGATACAAGGCCTGCGTACAGTCAAGCATGTGCCAATCTAGTGTAGTCACTGAAAGTCATTACAGTTTGCTATAAGTTCCCAGTTTGCTCTCTTAATTACTTTACTTGCAGTGATCGTAGAGGCAGGATTTCAGTTTCCGCACAGCTCACCAGATAACCAACCCTAATAGTACTTTATGTACATGGTAAGAATGGACACGATCAAAAGGCAACCATGTGCACAAACTGCAGAGATTTTCATTATATTTTGAGAAAATATAGCTCTATAGGGCGATCTCTTCCAAACCTAGAGCAGCCCTCAAAGCCATTGCATTGCAAATACAGATGTTTCAATGGAATGGCTATATAACCCACCAAAGCTAATATTCATTGTGTATGAACATGAGCCATCTTGTGTACCACTCCGTGGTGACCAAAAGCTCAAACTGCCCAACAGTGGAATTATTGAGTCTGTCATCTGCACCTCCATAACTGTCTGGTTTGGCTCTGCAACCAAACAAGACAGACACAGACTTCAACGATAATTAGAACTGCAGAAAAAACAATTGCTACCAACCTGCCTTCCATTGAGGATGAGTCAAAAAGAGGGATGTGAAAATATCTACAGACCCTTCACATCCTGGACATAAATTGTTTCAACTTCTACCCTCAAAATGACGCAATAGGGCATTGCACACCAGAGCAACTAGACATAAGGACAGTTTTTCCCCCAAATGCCATCACTCTGCTTAACAACTAATTCCCACAAAACTGTCAATAATTTATTAAGACTGTATTACTATTATTCTTCTCTTCCTTCCTAGTATCTATCTCTCCCCACTTATGACTATAACCATGTTGCTTGTATCTTTCAATTTATATAGTTTATTTGTTTCCTAGTATGATTTGATAGCTTATTAGTAACCTTGACTATCACTAAATGTTGTATCGTTTTTTCTTGATCAATGTATTTTATTCTCCTTATGTACACTGAGAGCATATGCACCAAAGACAAATTCCTTGTGTATCCAATCACACTTGGCCAATAAAGAATTCTAATGACAGTCTTAAAGAAGACTATCGGGCTATTATGGAGTGCTTTCAACAGACCTCATCGATGTGGTTCATTGATCACAAGTAAACATTTCAGTAACTGTGCCACAACTTTTTTTGGAAGGCAGAGCACTTGGTACTTCGTTTCTTTTCATCTGCTTAGGAGGCTTTTGCCAACAATTTCTCCTACTCTGGCCTTGAGAAAGGGAGCTTGTATGGATCTCCAAGGAATCTACATGGGAGACACAGAGATCGGGCAGGATCCTCATGACTTGAAGAAAAACTTTCTGTTCATTTCTCTGGAGTATGTGTGTGTAAGTTGAACCCATGCATCCATCAGGGGAGAAAAGAAGACTCTTTATGCCAAAGAATTTCAGAAACTGAATCTCAAAACATCAACTTCAAATTAAATTATTTATTAGAAATGTATTATGTGATAGCAAAAGAAAAAAAACATCTAGATACTCATCAGTCTCATCACATGGCGTCCAGGCTTGGACTTCCAAGTTTGTGAATGGTTATTGATGAAGCATAGCTGCTATTGGTTTTATCTATTTTATTGTAAGGTACCCAGAATCACTTAATCAATCAAACAAACAAACGCACTTCATGGGAATAGTTATTTTATTAACAGTAATTCAACACAGAGAGAAACTATTTTGTGGAATGTCCTAAAAGATTGGGACTCCGTCACCAGGGATGAGAAGCAGCACTAAAAATTTAGCAATTGAAGATTATGGTCAGAGGTGGGTTGCCGTGCACCAAAAATGTGAGCACATGCACTTTGCTCATGCATGTGGCTTAGAAAACGTGGCTAAATAGGACAGTATAGTGCCAGGGCGGGTGGTCGCCACTAACGGTTCACCAAAACAGGTCCGAACTGGCTGAATCCCACCACTGATTATAGTTAGCTGATGAAGTGACAAAGAATAGTAAACTTTCATTTTTCCTCAGAATGATTAGGGGTAAGTATAAATGTAAAAGGAACGTGGTGGCTCTGTGGCTAAAACACTGAGCTTGTCGATCAGAAAGGTTCAAATCCCTAGCACCACGTAACAGAGTGAGTTTCTATTACTTGTCCCAGCTTCTGCCAATCTAGCAGTTTGAAAGCATGTAAAAATGCAAGTAGAAAAATAAGAGCAATCTTTGGTGGGAAGGTAACAGAGTTCCATGTGCCTTTGGCATTTAGTCATGCTGGCCACATGACCACTGGGAAGTGTTCGGACAGTGCTGGCTCTTCAGCTTTGAAACTGAGCTGAGTCCCCTAGAATCAGGAACAGCTAGCATATATGTGTGAAGGAAACCTTTACCTTTACCTCTACAAATGTAAGCCATCTCTGTTTCTCTTTTAAAATGTCATAAGAACTTTCTGTAACTAGTTGAGAAATTCTCTTGAACCAGAAGATAGGAGAATTTTGACTTATGTTTTTAGGAAATCTGATACTTCACAAGGATTCCCATTTAAACAATCTAGTAAAGTGTATTCTATGCTACTCTACAGATGCCAACTACCTAGACCAGAATATGTGTTCAAGTATGGAATTCAGCTACTTAGAACGGTACTATACAGTACTGAACAGTACAGTACAGTTCAATACTATAGCACATGCTTAGCATTTCCAATAATTGCTTAATCACACAATCAAGTTGCCCTATTTCTTAAAAATCCAAGGAGAATTCAAAATAACAAATCTCAGAATTTTGTTTTAAGCATACCAAGCTTTACATCATTTCTTGCCTTTGTCTAATAATAATATTCTTTTTGGAAATACATCTTATGGTTTCATGTAGTTCACATTGACTATTTCTTTGGGGACAGTGATGTTTTTAAAACATATATTTCTGCAAATCTGGTCCCAAAGAGCAAAACATTTGTGGAGCTGTTTTCAATTATAACATTCAACACAACCAGTTAAGGCCAAAGCTTCTAATTTACAACAGGGCTTGCTAATTTGCTACACTGAACTTGTAGTGTTTAAGTAAACATTGCACTTCTGGATGACAGATAGCTAAACACTGAAATAAAACTAAAGAAACATCCCTAACTTGTAGAACTTTGAAAGAACTTCCGTAGCTTCAGAAAGAAACCAAATTCAGACGGCCAACAACTGATACAGGACTGAAAATAAAAATTATTTTCAGGAGCCCTGACAGGGCAATGGTGAATGTCACCTACAGCCTGGAGTTTAATCTTGATGGAGCTCAAAGTTGACTCAGCCAACTTTCCAACTTTCCAAGGTCAGTAAAATGAGGACCAAGATTATTATTAGGGGCAATATGTAAGTAATGCTGTGCATTGTAAGCTGCCCAGAGAATGCCATAAAGCTCTATGAGAAGATATATAACTCTAAATGCTATTGCTGTTGCTATTTTAATGGATGTCCTATATAGCTTATGATTATGTGGGGGAAATGAGGATGTGTGTATCTGCAAATCCAAGTACTAATTCTTCTTGGGCTGTTTCAAGAGCCTCAAAGTCCCTTATGAAATTATTATCTTTAAACATTAAACCAGATGTGGGTAATCTATCCAGCAAAGATTATCTTCTTTCAATTTTGACTTTATTAAGGAAGTTATCTGTAGCAAAATGTATGTGTGTTAATGTGTTTCAATGTGCATTAAAACAAAAGACTTCAGAAAAACTAGTTGGCTGTTCACTTGTGTTCTGGCTGTCCTGTAGTAACTCTTCATTCTCTTACAAATTGTCCATCCATGTGCTCATGCATGAATATAATAGCCACATCCAATAGGAATCCAGTCTAGTCCAGTATGTCTAGAATTGGTAGGCTTCTATTAACTAGATAACCGAAATGAATTACTATGCTATATACTCATAGGACACAGTTAAGTAATTTTTTGTGAGAAAAAAAATATCTTATCATGACAGATATATCATGGCCCACTCCATTCCTATCATTTTACAAAGAACCATGCAATCATGGTTCTGATAGACAGAAATTGGGGCACTAAAGATTGATCTACCACCATTTTGTAGTACATTTAGTGGATGTTAATTACAATCAGTTTCTAATACAATAATACAATACAATAGTAGAGTTGGAAGGGACCTTGGAGGTCTTCTAGTCCAACCCCCTGCCTAGGCAGGAAACCCTATACTGTTTCAGACAGATGGCTATCCAACATCTTCTTAAAGACTTCCAGTGTTGGGGCATTCACAACTTCTGGAGGCAAGCTGTTCCACTGTTTAATTGTTCTAACTGTCAGGAAGTTTCTCCTCAGTTCTAAGTTGCTTCTCTCCTTGATTAGTTTCCACCCATTGCTTCTTGTTCTACCCTCAGGTGCCTTGGAGAATAGTTTGACTCCCTCTTCTTTGTGGCAACCCCTGAGATATTGGAACACTGCTATCATGTCTCCCCTAGTCCTTCTTTCTCTTAAGCTAGACATACCCAGTTCCTGCAACCGTTCTTCATATGTTTTAGTCTCCAGTCCCCTAATGGACAAGATGTTTTTAATCCTATGTATAAGTAGATTGCTGCAAGTCCTTAGTAACTGAACATCATAGAAGCTACAGCACAGACACACACACAAATTTTAATTTCCTGCTGACGTTGATTGTCAAATGTTGTCAAATGTTAAGTTTCACCTGCTGACATTACCAAGGCGCTGAACTAAAGCCTACTTAGCTTTGGCCAACTATGAAAACCCTAGATTTAATTCATGATTGACCATTTGTATTAATCAAAGTATCATACAGGAAATGCACAATAGTGAGCAATATTATTATGGACCAGTTACCATTTTTATAACTTTGAGATCATATTGTTACATTCCTGCCATGATGGATATAGCTAGTCATTTACTCAGGAAAAACCTCAAGAAATTATTTCCTGATGCCTGTTTAATCGTCTAAAATGTTTATAACCCAGATTGTTTTATTTTTTTGCTAGGCAGGTATGCATGCTTTGTTGCTTAACAACTCTCTAAGCTTTTGGGGGTGGGGTGGGGGGGAGGGGCTGGCTAGAGTGTGGAATTCCAGTTGGTCCAAACATTTAGATTTGTCCATTTTGCTTTCCTCAGGCACCAAATTGACTAACCTGGGATTTAGATCCAACTGGAACTGATCAGTAATAAAATGGTAAGACTAGATGTGTTTATAAATAACACTAACTGTTAGGTCACAACTAAAGCACATAACCAGCAATAAATAAATGTCAATTATTAATGATAATGCATTCACTTGCTTAACTATAGGGTTTCAGGCCAGACTTTTACTACTGATTGACAGAAAAAGCATTAACAGTCATTTTTAATTCTTTCCTCTTTTCTACTTCTAATTAAATATATTATTGACGTCAGTAACTGTCTCAGGAAGAACTCTGAGAAGTAGTTCAGAAGTTAAACTGGGCAAAAAGCCATTGACATTTACAATGAGGACAAGCTCCAGAAAATAAAGCTGAATCTGTTTTGTTTTATTCATGCTTCAGTACTGCTATTCCCCTGTCACAGAAATGTGCCCGCTTTGCCTTGATAGAAACAGGGTTTTGTTCACTATTTTTCGACAAATACCACTAGGGCAATACAGTATGAATCTATACAACCCAAACTATTATCATGATCATTATTACTTATTAATTTTTTATCCTGCCTCTATTAAGGTAAAGGTTCCCCTCACACATGTGTGCTAATCGTTCCCGACTCTAGAGGGCGGTGCTCACTTTCATTTCAAAGCCAAAGAGCCAGCTGTCCGAAGACGTCTCTGTTGTCATGTGGCCAGCATGACTAAATGCCTGTTACCTTCCCACCAAAGGTGGTTCCTATTTTTCTACTTGCATTTTTACATGCTTTCAAACTGCTAGGTTGGCAGAAGCTGGGACAAGTAACAGGAACTCACTCCATTATGCGGCACTAGGGATTCAAACCGCCAAACTGCAACCTTTCTAAAGTTACCCAGCTGGCTTTCATGTCTAAGGCAGAGCTAGAACTCACCGTTTCCTGGTTTCTATCCGGGTGTCTTAACCACTAGACCAAACTGACTCTCAGCACATAATTATCATCCTCATATGATAATTAGATTGTTGTGTTTGCACAATATACTAAGTCAAGGTGGCTGACACTCCAAGTTTGGGTTCAAATGTGCCTTTGTGGGTCAGAATATCGGGAGGCTAAAATCACAAATGCACAAATTGTATCATTCAAATTATATCCAGACAATGTCTTTATTAGATAAAGCTGTAACTGTGCATACTTCTGCTAAATCATATATTCACTTTTTTTGCTGCATACACTTTTCCGTAACCAGCAACATAAAGTCATCTTGTATATTCAAAAGAGTCAAAAGTTGTTACCACAACAGTCAATTGTCCAGAGGAACAAAGAAATTCTAGTGCATAACACTTTTAAATAGTACTATCGCCATAACACTCTGAAGAAAATATTTGTTTTCAAGTTAGTATATTTGTGCTCTTCTAATATGCCCTCCCTTAGTCTTGTTTTTGTGTTTAATTTCAGATAAATCTGTCTCGCACTGCTTCCTTCTATTTCACCAGATTTCAATTCTGATCACGTCAGTGCTGCCCATAAATTATATTCATTTTTGCTATGTTAGCACTAGCACCAACATAGGAAAACTGATACCTTGTGCCTAGTATATTTGAAAGAATTGTTGAATATCAGAATAAGAAACTAGGAGATTCCCAATAGAAATTCCCTTGAGCTTCTGCCAGCCTTACTAGGTAATGAGACAGGAAAGATGACCAGATAATATAGTTCTACTTTACTGTAAAACTACATTAACAGAATTTTACAAATCTGAAAATACAATTCTCCCATCATCATTTTTACAATGACTTATATGAGGCACAGCCCTTCCTGAGATTCTTGCTCTGCCCACTAGGTAGCTGTGGCCTATGCACCATCTTATTTGGCCATTTCCTAGGCAGCACCTCTCTCCTGGTCTCCCAAAGTTATCAACATACCATTACATCTTCTCTAAATCTTGTTATCAGACAGTTCTTGGTAAAATATCCTGTTTCCCCGAAAATAAGACCTCCCCGGATAATAAACCCAATCTGGCTTTTGAGCGCATGCGCTAAAATAAGCCCTCTCCTGAAAATAAGCCCTCCCTGAAAATATTACAACACAACACCACACTTGCCACCTCATGCACATCAAAAATAATAAGACCTCCCCAAAAATAAGACCAAGTGCTTATTTCGGGGGTCAAAAGAAAATAAGACCCTGTCTTATTTTCGGGGAATCTTTTTTGTCTTTTCTCCATTTGATTTTTTTTAATTCTAGCTTTTCTGGTACTCAACCAGTTAGCATTCTTCTTCTTGCCCACATTCATGCTAGCTGCCCTTCTATTTTTTACTGTGATAGAAAGGTAAAGTCTTAATTTGTGATTTACTATATCAATCTCTTAAGCTTAGTGATTTAATAGTGAATTGAGTTAAGGTACATGAAAGTTAGTTTGGTTCTTTTTAGCATAGATTGGCATGTCACTCAAGTGCCAAATGCAGCCCTCAGATCAAAAAAGTTGCATAATGGTCCCCTCCATTATTGTAATTGAAAATCAAGTAAACCTTAATGCACATTTTAGATAAATGATAAATTTAAATTCCTTCTCAGACAAACTGGAAGAACTCCAAGGAAGAGCAAAAAAAGATAAGTACAGGACTGGGAATTAAGTCCTTCAAGAAGAAGGTGTATATGCTTAGCTGAAGAAACGACTATGACTGGGAGGGGATATGATAATGGTTTAAACATTTTGAAGGGTTGTCAAAAGAAGATCAAGACCTGTTTTATATCATCCAAAAGTGCAGGGCAGGGAATAATGGGTTTTAGTTTCAGGAAGGCAGGTTCCTGTTGAATGTTTGGAAGCATGACCTTGAAGAATAAGAGCAATTCGAGACTGGAACAAATTACCTTTCTAATAGTGGTTTCATTTTTGCTGATTGTTTTACACCAGAAACTGAATAGACATTTTCTATTTTTGGATTCTTATACTGAACAATTTGGGAGTTGATGTTGTAAATGCTTTTTTCTTCCATATGCTTCTGTAATTTTAGTCAGAGTAGATTAAGATAAAAATTGACAAAGATTGTCCTGGTTTTCTAGATCCTCTCAGGCCTCCAGAAGGGGGGGAAGATCTAGCTTTTCTCCAAGTACTGGCTCAAAATGTTAGATTAGTCCAGGGGTGGGTTCCAGCAGGGGTGGCTTCCTGCCAGTTCTAACCTCTTCTATGGAAGAAGTTCCACAAATCTACAGTGCCGTTTAGAACCGGTTCCATCTCCCTCCCGCCCGTCTGCACATCATCAAGATGAAGAGTGAGAGGAGGAATTCTGGAAGTTGAAGTCCACAAGTCTTAAAGCTGTCAAGTTTGAACACCCCTGGGGGTTTTTTTCTAAAGGGTTAGGGGCGCAAGCGTCTTGTAACTTGACAGCTTTAAGACTTGCATGTTTTAAATGCCAGAGTTTCTGAACCAACATTTTGATTGCTAAGCAAGAGCGTTGTTAAGTGAGTTTCACCACATTTTACAAGTTGGCCACGCCCACCCAGTCACATGACTGCCAAGCCACTCCCACTCGATCACATGGCTGGCAAGCCACTCCTACTCAGTCACATGGCTGGCAAGCCACTCCCACAAAGCAGGCCACACCTACAGAAGAGGTTCTAAAAAATTTTGAAACCCACCACTGGGTTCCAGCCACCATTACTACCAATTCAGTAGTTAAATTGTTTTGCATGCGAGCCAGGCACACACTCTGTTTTCACATGCACATTTTCATTTAAAAAGATCGGCGCATGCAAACAAAAAATGAATAAAAATTACATTTTTAAATGAACATTGTTCTGTGCATATGCAGAACAGAAAATCAAGATGGTGCCACCAATCATAGAACCGGTATGGTCAAGTGTCTACCAGAGTTACTACTTATTCAGCCGAACCAGACCGAATAGGTAGGAACCCACCTCTGGATTAGCCCCATGGTTTGTATAGTTGGCCTTGATCTACAGTGTTTTAATTTGTATTATGCTTATTTTAATTTGTGTGGGTGCTTGATTTTAATGTATTGTTGTTGCCTTTGATTGGTGTTAGCCTCTCAGAGTTCAATATGTAAGATGGGCAGCCATCTAAATTTTCTAACATAAACAAATAAAATAAGGAAAGAATGCTACATGCTCAGTTTCTGAGTCACTCTCCCTTCCAATGGTCGTTTCCTCTTCTTATCACTGTTTACTTGCCCAGTTCATTTGTCACAGGTAAATTCAGACTGCTTGTTCTTAATCAAACATTTCAATGAGGAAGCAAGAACCATATCCGAGTAGCAGAAGCCAAAGTGTCTTCTGCCCAATGGACTAGGTGAAGCAAGATTGGAAGGAGGAGGGAACTTTTCATTCTCTTGCTACACCTGCTTAAAGGTAAAGATAAAGATTCCCCTCGCACATCTGTGCTAGTCGTTCCCAACTCTAGGGCGTTATGCTCATTTCTGTTTCAAAGCCGAAGAGCCAGTGCTGTCCGAAGACATCTCCATGCTCACATGGCCCGCATGACTAAACTAAGAACGCTGTTACCTTCTGACCAAAGGTAGTCCCTATTTTTCTACTTGCATTTTTATGTGCTTTCGAACTGCTAGGTTGGCAGAAGCTGGGACAAGTAATGGGAGCTCACTCTGGTACGCGATGCTAGGGATTCGAACCGCCGAACTGCCGACCCTTCTGATCAACAAGTTCAGTATCTTAGCCACTGAGCCACCACATCCCACACCTGTTTATGCCCTGTATATCAGAGTTCTTTGTGTGTTTTGCTTTTTATAAGAGCTACCAGAACTTTCTTTTGCTCTTCTTGTTTTTTTAAACTATTTACTTATTATAAACAGAAATACTGTTGTTGAGATTATGAATGGATGAATCCTTTTGACGCTGTCGTAAGAACCTTCCAACCAGAATTATGTGCTTCAAAATTGTAGTTTAAATATTTACAGTTTCAAAATAGCCTAAATAGAAATATTGTATTTCTATAATTCACCCACTGATTATTTAATAATAAAGTCTAATTTAATTTAAGATTTAGTTTTAAAAAATTATCTGTAAATAATTTGCATTCTCTTTACTTGGCTTGCATGAACACAGCAAACAAACCTACATATCTATTTAATACTAATTAAAAGACAGAAAAAGTTTGTTCTACCTACATTTCAACAATTTCAATTGTTTTAAATGTTAGCAGCTAGTGTTAGCAACAGCAGAAGCTAAACATTTTCAAAATTTTCAAGCAGTTCCTTTGAACTTTGACTGTCTTTTCTAACTCCCCAGAAACAAAACAAACTCTATGGCTGATTTCATCTTTCTGATACTATTTCACCTCCAAGGTCATTCAAGAAAAATATTCCCGCTGGCCTGTGGTTAGGAACAAATGATTTAATTTTGGGTGACAAAATGCTAGCAGATGGGATAGGATTGACAGAATGAAAAGTGGTACAAATAAAATTCCACTCCTACCTCCTGGAGAGATCAGAATTCCATCTTCCTGGAGTCTTCTTGCAAAACCCAACCAGATTTTGAACAGCCCCTCAGAATCCACATCCCACAAATATATATTAATGATACTAATTCAATGACATGTTGAGAAAGGATAATAAGTATGGGGAAAGGTTATATCAGGGGTGGGTTCCTGCCAGTTGTAACCTCTTCTATAGAAGAGGTTCCACAAATCTATACTGCCGTTTAGAACCAGTTCCAGCTCCCTCCCCCCCGCCCGTCCGCACATCATTAAGATGAAGAGCGAGAGGAGGAATTCTGGTAGTTGAAATCCACAAGTCTTAAAGTTGTCAAGTTTGAACACCCCTCGGGTTTTTTTTCTAAAGGGCTAGGGGTGCAAGGATCTTGTAACTTGACAGCTTTAAGACTTGAGTGCTTCAAATGCCAGAGTTCCTGAGCCAACATGACTGGAGGAGAAATTCTGGGAGTTGAAGTCCACAAGACTTAAAGCTGTCAAGTTTGAACACCCCTGGGTTTTTTTTTCCTAAAGGGTTAGGGGTGCAAGGGTTTGTAACTTGACAGCTTTAAGACTTGAGTGCTTCAAATGCCAGAGTTTCTGAGCCAACATTTTGGTTGCTAAGCAACAGAGTTGCTAAGTGAGTTTCACCACATTTTTCAAGTTGGCTATGACTGCCAAGCCACTCCCACTTGGTCACATGGCTGGCAACCACTCCCACCCAGGCATATGGCTGGCAAGCCACTCCCACCCAGTCATATGGCCAGCAAGCCACTCCCACCCAGTCACATGGCCAGCAAGCCACTCCCACAAAGCAGACCACACCTACAGAAGAGGTTCTAAAAAATTTTGAAACCCACCACTGGGTTATATTGACTGCCTTTCACAAAGCAGACTCAATAACAGCATGGGTAAAAGATAGAAAACGTCAGAGTGGTATGGCACTGCACTCAACACTCAACCAAATCTCCAATTGTGAAAAGTACACATTGGTAAATCTGTAAAGCTTCCAGGTAAACTAAAAGTATTATGAAAACACAGAACCTTTGTCTCTATTCAGCCCTAACTTTATTCTTCATACCCATGAATTTATGATCACTTGCATCCTGACTCTCATTGTTTCCCTAAAAAGTTATTATTTAGTTTTGAGAAATATTTCTCAAAAATGCTTTATTCAGCCAAAAATAATAAACTGGGGTGAATCATTCGGCATTTAAAGTTGTTACTCAGTGGTATCTGGGGCTGCAGTGGGGAAACAAAGGAGATCAGACTGATGCAAACAGCTGTGGCTCTTTTCTGAACACATCATGATATTGAAGGCAGACCTAAATATGCAGAACTTGTGATACATGGGCAGACATTTATTTTTTAATTTTTAATTCATTTATTATTTTTTAACTCAGGTCTTAATTAAGATCAACTTATATTGGCTGACAATAAAACCATAGCTGGACCATGGCTGAAGAAGGTAAAATATAGATTGAGCAACAATATTGATATCCTCTAGCACAGGGGTGTCAAAATCAAATTCATTGAGGGACGCTTCAGGGTTGTGTTTGAGCTCAGAGGACCAAGGGGATACATGGCTGGGATGGGCATGGCCAGCTCAATGTCACTCATCAAGGCTCCATTTTCAGCCGTGACAGCCTCCTGCAGCCCTCTAGCAACGATAATGGAGCCCGGGTGCGTTGTGGGCACCCTCCCCAAGCTCTGTTTTCACTGGCAGAGGGCTGCAGAAGCTGTCTTGAGCTCCATTTTCACAGGCAGAGGCACCACGGGCTGGCCCTTTGCGGTTTCCAGGGCGGCCCCACGGGCCAGATCTAAGCATCCCACAGGCTGGATCCAGCCCGCGGGCCTTGAGTTTGACACCCTTGTTCTAGTAGAAGACCTGAATTCTTCTGAAAAATGTGACTTCTTGCATAACCTGCTCTACACTTTCTCCAAGTTCAGGCTTAATTCTCAATTCTCAGTCTTAGTAAGTTTCAGTCTGTTCTTTTATATTCAGTTCTTCACTGATTTAGAATACCAATTTAGATTGTAAATTTATTTCCAAGTTTACCAAAAAAAGTTAACACATTTATTTCGACAATGGATAAAGAAGAAATCGTATAAGGTTGAAATATTTTAAATTATCTTTAAACCAGGAAAATCCAGCTTGCAATCCTGGAATAAGAAATGGATATTTGAAATCGTTTCAGTAGCTTAAATAAGCAACTTCAGACTCCCAGAGAAAGAAATTATGGATGGCCATGGCAGAATTGTTGTTAGTTGCGTCTTCGTGTCTGACCCATCGGGACCCCATGGACAACATTCCTCCAGGCCTTCCTATCCTCTATCATCCTCTGGAGTACATTTAAGATCACTCCAATTGCTTCAGTGACTCAATCCAGCTACCTCATTCTCTGTTGTCCCCTTCTTCTTTTGCCCTCAATCTTTCCCAGCATTAGGCTCTTCTCCAGTGAGTCCTTCCTTCTCATTAAGTGGCCAAAGTACTTGAGTTTTGTCTTCAGGATCTGGCCTTCTAAGGAGCAGTCAGGGTGGATTTCCTCTAGGACTGACCGGTTTGATCACCTTGAAGTCCAAGGGACTGACAGGAGTCTTCTCCAGCACCATAGTTCAAAGGCCTCAATTCTGTGTGGATCAGCCTTCCTTATGGTTCAACTTTCACAGCTGTTCATGGCCATACATGGCAGAATTAGGAGATGGCAAGTAGACTGGTTCTTCAAATCCTTACCAGATGAGGGGGGGTGATTTCAGATTGTGAGCAATGCTCCAGACAGCTGTTCCTTGTAAGAGACCTCCTTGTGAGAGGTTTAGAGCTCTGGGAGACAAGGGAACAGAGTAGTATATAAACAACAAAAAAGACATTAAAAAAGAAAAAGCACATTTAAAAATTTAACATACAGATATACAGTATGTGTTGTACCTGAGAAGACAGAGATTGAGTTAAAAGTGGATTTACAAATGAAACGCTACAAGAATGATATGGAAAAACATGTCATAGTGGACATAAAAATGAAAGAACTTGATATTTTAATAGTTACAAGAGATACCCAAACAATAAACCAAGGATGTAACTTGGATAATTTACTATATTGGATTTACAAATGAGGCTTGCTAAGCCTTTTTAAAAATCTCCTGAGGAGGGACAAAGAAAAAATAAATAAAACTAAATCAAGTTCTATGACGTTGTTTAAATGAACTAAAGACTAAGTTAGAAATAAAAGGGCTGGTTGGGCGGGATCAACTGCTCACCGGAACTACCAGTTTGCTCGAACTGGTACAAACCGGCTGAATCCCACTCCTGCATATAGATATACATATACCTTGTGTGCTGTCCATCTCACCAAAGGCTTTATGGATTTGTTTAGAGATAAGAGACAGGACCAGGGACGTGCGGTCAGGGGAGGCAAGGGAGGCAGAGCCTCACCTCTCTTCATGAAATAATAGTATATAATATTATATACTAAATATTATAATATGATAAGCCTAAGGACAGAAAGAGGGAGTAGTGACCTTCCTCCCATATTTAGTCATACCAGGGGTTGTAACACAAATACATACCTATTTCCCTGGCTCAACTGATAAGGAAGAGAACCCGTGGCTTAGTGGTTAAGACTCCTGCCTAAGATATATACAGCCCGGGTTCTAATCCCAGTAAGGGTATGGCTAGCTGATGAGAGCTAATTAGCTCGAAATAGATCTATCCTAGTCTCCCTTTATTTATTTATCAGTACAATTACAACACAATATTATAATATTATATACATCCGTCCAGCCGCGCCCGGGAGCTGCGGAGGCAGAAATGTTGTCAGCACTCCCGGATGACGAAGCCACGAAAGCGACTGGGGGAAGGCTCTCGTCGTTCCCCAGTCGCTTTCGTGGCTTCGTCATCCGGGAGCGCCGACAACATTTCTGCCTCCGCAACTCCCGGGCGCGGAAGAAATGTTGTTGGCGCTCCCGGATGCGCAAAGTCCAGCAGAGGCAGGAAGGTTCTCGTCATTCCCCAGCGGAGCGCGAGCCGGCGGAGCACGCTTAGGAAGGCGGGGAATGGGATCACATGTGCTGGAGGCTGAGGCAGCCTCAGCTTCCAGCACACGTGGTCCCATTCCCCGCCTTCCTGATGACGTCACCAGCCTCACCAGCCATAAACCTCACCGCACGTCACTGGACAGGACTATAGGAAAAAGAGATTATTATATTTTAAGATGAGGTGATAAGTTACTAACATTGTTTATACTTGTTGGGACGAAGGTTGAAAATCATCTTTTATATATTCCTTTTTTGTACTACATTTTTTTTCTTTCTTTTTTCCTTTTCTTCCTTTCCTTCCTTTTCTTTCTGTTTTATCTTTTTTATTAGTATTAGTATTTGCAGTTGTATTTATAATATTTGATAAAATTACTATGGAAAAATAAAAATGTACCTTCATATGTTACTCACAATTCTTCTATTTTCCATGAAATACATACAAATAAACAAAAATGTTCTGCGTTATAGCAAATATTACTAAAATTTGTTTGAGTTGTAACTGCACAATTGACTCTGTAACAGTACAATTCAAAAATAATAATGCTAAAAGAAAAATATGCTTTATAGCTATGCTGATAAAATGCCATGATAAACAATTTTTTTTAAAAAAAAAACTGAGAGGTAGAAGAAAATGCAATAGGTCAAAACATTTTTTATATATATATATATACAACAAAACCAGCATATATATATATATATATATATATATATATATATATATATATATATATATATATATATATATATATATATATATATATATATATATATATATATATATATATGCTGGTTTTGTTGTATTCGGGTCTTTTCCCGTGTAAGGTTACCTTACACGGGAAAAGACCCGAATACAACAAAACCAGCATACCTACACCCGTGAAAATCTACGAAAACAAATATATATATATATATATATATATATATATATATATATATATATATATATATATATATATATATATATATATATATATATATATATATATATATATATATATATATGTTGTATTTGTGCTGATAAATAAATAAAGGGAGACTAGTATGGATCCATTTCAAGCTGTTTAGCTCTCATCAGCTAGCCATACCCTTACTGGGATTTGAACCACATATATGTGTGTGTGTGTGTGTGTGTGTGTGTGTGTGTGTGTGTCTGTATATAGTATGTATGTGTGTTTTCTTGTTTTTCTTTTCTTTTTGACTTTTCGAAAGAACAATTTTCAAAATATACCTTTTGGACTTTCAATCTGAAAACTTCCCAAAGGTAGGAGAATATCTTCCTTTTATTAGCTTTGACCAAAAGTTGGGATTATAATGACCAAAAGTCATTATATGTTCTTCAAAGTTCAAAACTGCCAGCAAGCTACAGTCAAACTGGTTACAACAAACCAACGTTCCAAAAGACATTTTAAAAAATATTTCTGGCCTTCTTGCTGTGCATCTGCAGTAAAACTATAAAACAAGAATAGCCGGCAACTGTAGCTGACTGGAAAAACTGACCATTTGAAGCATTGTTCACTTTTTGAATACCATTTCTTTGTTCACTTTACAGGTGATTTGTCTTCCATTAAAGAATTTAAAATTCAAGAATTCTGGCTGCAGCTTTTCTCTTCAAAGCAAGTGTTCTGTAAATTTTAAATACATTTTCTCTTTTAAAGAGAAATTGGAATAAAATGCAATACCATATTTTTCGTAGTATAAGACACACCTTCCCCACCCACTCCCTAAAAGAGCGTCTTATACACCGAATACAGCCATTTTTGGCCTCCCAAAGCCCTGCCCCCACATCCCATTTTTTGAGAAAAATGAGCTGTTTTTCCTAAAAACTGAGGCGTTTTTGCCTTCCCGCAGCCCCTAGAGGCACTCTGCAGGCTTCAGCAGGGCCCCCAGTTTTGCCTTCCCCCAGCCCTGCTGAAGCCTGCAGAGTGCTTTTGGGGACCAGGGAGGACTTTTTCTTACTTACCTCTTTGAAATCTTGGTGCGTCTTATACACCGGTGCGCCTTGTAGTCCAAAAAATATGGTAATTTAATATATAGATAAATAAAACATGACAAATTTATATATCGGTGTCACCCTTATAATCTGCCCCAATCAGTCCCATATATGCTGATCTCAACCGAACCATTTTGTTTAAATACTTTAGCTCTGCTAAATGTTATTTTCAGATTCTGGCTGCACAAAAGGTAAGTTGTTTTGATATGGGGATCATCTTATGTGCCTGCAGGTCTGTGTTCACTTAGTTTACTGATGCTGAAAAGAAGAGGGAAACTGCTCAATCCCCTCCCTGCTCTAGTCAGGACAACTGAAGGGAAGCTGCAAATCATCCAAATAGTCTTTTCTAAGACTTGAGATTCAGGAAATGCTACAAAGGTGAGTTAAAATCAGGGACGATAGAGCAAGCCAGGATTTCATCAAATTGTGAATCACACAATGATTGGAACAAGGCACGCAAAGCCTTGCTGCAAATATGAAAGGAGCAGATTTCATCATTAGCCTTTCTTCTGTCCCCTCTATTTTTTTTCAATGGGAAAATAAAAGTACATCTTTAAAAAAAATATACAACCCTTGCAGTCGTTTTAAATATGCAATATCTGAATTGGCATTCTCAAAGGTGCTTTTTCAAAAGGCAACTGAAAAAGCAGCTTTTAGACAACCTTGACCTGGATGACTGAGAATTTCCATAGACATCTGAATTGGAAATAAAACAGTCCAAATCTCCAACCTTACTGTCACGGTAAAGAGGTAAATTGCTTTTAAACTGCTTCAGAATGCTCATGACAAATAGCACTTATTTTCATTTCACTGTTGTAATTGTTTTTTTTTAATTATTGTTGCCATTGTTTTATTATGTTCCGTAATTTAAAATTATATCGGTCTAGAACAAGTTAATTCATGCATCTTTGAAACAAACAAAAGCATATAAGGGATTTCATTCTGTTAAAAATAATGAATCAATAAACTTTTAAAAAATAACAGATCCAATTATGTCTTCTAAAGCTCCTTCGTATCTTCACCCTGAACCCTGCTCTCATTTTATTGATTGATTGGTTCTCTATATGTCTGTGTTTCACAAAAGCTTCCGGCAGTTTGGGGACATATATAATGCAATCAAACATCTATGACAATCAATTTAAAAATTAAACAAATTCAAATCAAATTAAACTGTCCAGCATGATTATACATAATAAATAATTAAGACAGTTTCCTACAGTAACCAGGGCATCCTAACACAAGTAACAAACCATATCATCTAATTAACCACCCAAAAGCCTCTGAAATAGCTCCTCTTCTGGAAAGCAGGCACTAATGGAAGCAAATCTTATTTCTGACAATTATTTTTGTAGGAAAAAGTGTTGCAACAAAAGAGTTTGCAGGCTACCACTTGACTCTATCAGAAAAAAAAATATGCATTTTATCATGTGCAAATGAGAATCAGTTATAGACTAATGTGCTAATGAACACTTCAAGGACAGTGAAAATGAAAATGAAACATGTTACGTATTAAAATGAGTAGCTGAAACTAGTTGCTGAAGTTCTCACTCAGGTCTGCTATTGAAGCAGGAAAATACTTTGATTCTATTGGTTAACCGCTGACAGCCTCCCTGTCAGCCAGGTAGTTACTTGTGTTATTCTGATGAACTAATAAAAGAGTGTTGCTAAAAGTCACTTTGGCCTCGTCTCCATTCTCGCCCAGAACTTAACAAAACACTTTATATACAGTATCAGTCTAATTGTTCTGGAATAGACACAAACAAAGGGAAAATGTTAAATAAAGTTACTGGCCTTGAATAAAGGGAGCCATATGAATGACATCAGGGGCAGCATCTGTTTTGTATGATTTTTATCTTTCTGCCTTAGTTTCAAGAAATATGTGCAACAGAAGCATCCTCTCAGCAATATGATGGTATCATCTCCTGAGTGGTAGCTGGGATAATATTGAAATGGTCCAGCTGCACTGGGAGATCATAGACCACAAAGTTCACAAAGAATGCCGATTCTATAGGAAAAGACGCGCTTTCATCTCCCTACTGAGGTTGACTGGGTTTTTTTTTTTAAACCATTGTCCTAACAGTAAGGGAGCCATTTATGGGAAAGCATGCAGATAGGATAATGTATAAAGGGCCCCGCCATTATTCACCCCAACTGAGTGATGAAAAATGGGTCAGACATTTTAAAGTTTTCCCTTTATTTCTTAGTTTTTTTGTCAAATAACTAAAAGCAACTCAAACCAAATGTTGGCATGATTCATAGACTAAGCAATTGCAAAGAGCTTCTTCCCATAAGGATTTATTTTCTTAAGTGAAATAAAATAGATACAATATGCGAGGGTGTGTGTGTGCGTGTGCGTGTGCGTGTGCGTGTGCGTGTGTGTGTGTGTGTGTGTGTGTGTGTAGAAAGGGAGCCAAAGCCAGCTAAGTCAGCTTTCACCAACTTGGCAACTCTGGAAACCAGCCTTCCCCCTGGTGGTCTTGCTGGCACAGACTCTGGAAAAGTTTTTGATGTTCTGCTCTTTTGATTGATTGTTTTGGTGCCTATAGTTGTCCTCATTATTGATTTTATATTTCTCTTTGTGAACAGTTTTAATTCTACATTTGGACAGTTGCAATTGATTTCTGCTACTAATCTTGCACAAGGGACAGCAATCTCAGCTATATGTGAACTTAATAAATAAATAAGCAGATAAATAAATTGCTTCCAGAATTCAAAGTCAGCATAGCCATTGCTGAGATCTGTGGATGTGGAAGTCCACACACGTGGAAGACATCCAGATTAAGGCAAACTTCTCAATTTAATGAAAAGAGGTTTGTGTAGGTTCGGGTGTCTCTGTCTTCTGCCTCTTCTTTTTCTCCCT
Organism: Natrix helvetica; assembly: GCF_964273705.1. Classification (NCBI taxonomy): domain Eukaryota; kingdom Metazoa; phylum Chordata; class Lepidosauria; order Squamata; family Natricidae; genus Natrix; species Natrix helvetica. Next base: position 23,624,604 of record NC_138558.1, read on the forward strand.
CTCTCGTCTCTGTCTTTCATGCTCCATTTTTTGGAATTCACGAATATACTTTCTCTACCAGAAGGGGTATAATAATCATATGGGAGATAGGACATTTTAAAGTACCTGGTTTCTTCCACCTCTCTTAGTATGTTTGAAATGGAGGCAGGGGCGTCTTTAAAAACATCAGAAAATAGGCAGTGGAAAAGGGTAGAGGTGGGAAGAATACTTAGATTGGACATCCAAGAAATAGCTATAGAGGGAGACTCAAGAGAGGAATGGGGGAGACAGGTCAAAAATAAAAGCATAGCAATTGAGGTGTCAAAGTGGGCAAGAGATGATGGGTAGATAAAAGGTAGGGAAAAGAAAGGGAAAACAAGGTGGTGTTACAACAGGAGGAAGGGATGGTAAATAAAGCAACCCAAACTGTTTATTATAACCTATTAAATGGAATATTAAATGTATAAGAATGATAAATGTAAAGAAGAATAGCAATCATGTGAATGTATACTTAAAATGGTATGTAAGAGAATTAAAAAATGAAAAATTCTTTGGAAAAAAAAGAGAGACGATGGGTAGATGATCTTTTTTATTTCTTTCCTTATTATTGTTTTGACTTCTTTTTCCTTTCCCCCCTCTTTCTTTTAAAGCATAGCAATTAAAGTATAAAGCAGGCAAGTGATGATGGAAGGATGATTCCTTTCTTCGGTTGCTATTTTGAATTGTTTCCCCCTCTCTCTCTCCCACTCTATGCTTTTTTTCTTTCTCCTTTTGTAGGCAGGTGACATGATTAGAAGTTAGACAGGAAAGAAGGGAAAAAGTTCTTTGTAGGGTGATATGATTAAAAGCTAGACTAAGTGATAGAAATAAGGGGAATATTAATGTACTATATTCCTGTCTGATAAAATGAAGGTAATAGTGAGAAATAGGTGGAATAACTGAATAATGAAAGATTGTAACCTAATTTAGTGGTAGATTGTTATGAGAATTATATAAGTTAATTGAATGTAATAATAATATTTAATCTGATCAGTTTTGTTTGTATTGGAATGTACGGAGCCCAGGTGCCACAATTTTCATTTGTTCAATGAATTTGACACTTTAATAAAAAATAAATAATTTCAAAAATTAAAATATCTGGCTTTTTTTCAGTAACTAGAAGGATGGTGCACTTCAGATGCTCAGAACCGAAGAAAGAATCTCCTTGCATTCATTTTATTACCTTTCATACTACATTAATATCCCTATTTAACGGGCTGAAGGTAAAGATGGATGCCCATGAAAATCAAATCACTGTTCATCTGAAGGGGTTTGTTATACATGTGCAAAGCATATACACCCTACCCCTCCCATACAGAATCTTACTGAGAACTCTTAAACTAAGAATTTATTATACAGAAATGTGTTCCATCTAGTCATCCTATTTTAGATTGCTATTTTGACATTTTAAAAACTTTGTTTAAACTTTTTGATTTTATTTTTTCTTTCCAAATTATTATTTTTTGAGTATAGCATAAAAGAAATCTGAGACATTGCTGGGAAGCTCATAGTTTTTGTTTGCTTCCAATTATTATAAAATCCCCAAATAGGAGCACAATGAACTGATTATAGCAGGTTTGGTTGCTCAATAAATATGGTATATAGGGCATATATTTTAACTGTGTGAATAGGTATGCAAAAGGAGTCATATGACAGAACTACATTTCTCTTATGCCCATAGCCCTGTCTTACCAGCATCTTAAGCAAACTTATCTCCTAAATGGTTATTAGATTTTAAAAAAATGAAAAAGTCCAGTATCATGAGAAAAAAAAGTTGAAATTAAATTCAGTTAATTATGTTTAAAGCTTCTTAAGTTAGAATCAGAGGGTTAAGGCCCTAGAGTTCATCTAGTCCAGTGTTTCTCAACTTTAACTACTTTGCAATTTTAAAGTTGCTGAAGTTAAGAAATATTTATTTAGTCCAAGCCCCTGTATAGTGTTTACCTATAATCTCTGAGAATCTCATGTTATGTATTATTTGGAGAGTGTACCATCTACAAGATGGCTGCCCCAAAGGCCTTCATTCTGTCAAAAAATTCTGTTATGTGAAAGGCAGTGGTGGGTTTCAATTTTTTTTAGAACCTCTTCTGTAAGTGTGGCCTATTTTGTGGGTGCGGCTTGACAGTCATGTGGCCGGGTGGGAGTGGCCAACTTGTAAAATGTGGTGAAACTCATTTAACAACATTCTTGCTTAGCAACCAAAATTTTGGGCTCAATTGTGATCATAAGTTCTCTTTCTTTTTCTTTCTTTCTTCCTTTCTTTCTTGTGTTCTCTCTCCCTCTTTCTTTCCTTCTTTCTCTTCCTTCCTTCCTTTGTTCCTTCTTTCTTTCTTGTGTGTGTGTCTCTCTCTCCCCCACTTACTTTCTCTTTCCTTCTTTCCCTTTCTCTCTCTCTCTCTCTCTCTCTCTCTCTCTCTCTCTCTCTCTCCCTTTTTTCCTCTCTCCCCCTCTTCCCTCCTTTCCTTCTCTCTTATTCTTTCTCTTTCTTTCTCTCTCTCGCCCCCCTCTCTCTCACACACACATACCTTCCAGTTGGCAAAGAAGCCTCATTTTCCCTGCCACCCTCAGTTCTCAGAGAAAGGAGGCAGGGAAGTGAGCCCCGGGCCTCATCTCTGCCTCCTTCTTCAAGAGTTGGCTTCAGGGTTGGCCAGCCTCTCCCGTCACTGCGCCCTTTTTCTAAAACTTCTTAAATTCTCATTGAAATGGAAAGTTTAAAAGAAGATGGTTAATTTCTGTTTATAAATCGGCGGCGGGCCAGGAAAACATCCCCGGGAGCAGAGCAGGCCAAGTGTGGCTTTGGAGGCTGAAAGAGAAGCTGCACCCCCGCCCCTTCTTGCCAGATTTTTAGAGCTTCCAAGTTCCCACCCACCAGCTCCTCCGCCTCAGCTGCCCAAGGTCAGGAAAATATCCCTGTGATCTGAGGAACATTGTTGCCTTTCTGGCCTCATCTGAAGAAGTCCTTCCCCTCCCCCCTTCCTTCTATTTGAGAAGCGGTTTGCAAAGTCCAGCTGAGTCCTCTCCCCCAGCAAAGGAAGTGGGTGGGTGGGACAAGCATGGTGCGGACAGGCAGAGCGAGAGAGAGAGAGTGGCAACTGAGTGGGCGGGGGGAGCGAGCGGGGAGGGATTGTTCCTGTATGCAAATGCAAATGCGAGCGGGGAGGAACGGATACTCAAATACACACCGGATGTCTGGCACCGGTACGCGCATACCGTACCGTACCCCCTGAAACCCACCTCTGGTGAAAGGTTATGGATAAGGTTATTCCCTTCAATTTGTCTAGATGTTAGATTGCTTCCCAATATCCAAATAACTTTCCTCTTATAAACATGGTCATGCTTTCAAGCTTTTTCTGGGTTGAAATCATTTTTAAACCATTTTCTTTGTAATGTAAGGAACACGTATGGAAATATTAGCCATCACTGTTTTGTTTTTATTATGCCAATAGTAAACTTTCCTATGCCAATAGCTCCCAATTTAATTTCACCATAATATTTAACAAGTTATTTTAAAACTGAAACTTGTCAAAATTAGATATATTGTGAATTCTTTGGTAGGAAAGAAACTTTATATTTTAAAGATATTTTTTTAAAAATTTTGGTCATTAATGGTTTTTTTATTAAAGTGGATCAACTGAAATTAAGCTAAAATTAAATTATAAAAATGAGAAAATAGGGTTGGTTAGTCTTTTTTTAAAATGCGTGTTAAGAATTTTTTGTGGGTTTATCCCAAAATATTTTTAAAAGTACATTATTCTTAACATGATAAAGCTGACATATCCAACATATCATTTCGGTGCCAAGTTTCTTTCTAGTCTTAAGCTATTTGCATTATAGAGAAAAATAAATTGATGAAGAAACCACAAATATCAATCCTATGATATTTACTGTATTATTCTTACAGAAAGCAGGGTACAATTAATATATTTTCAATTGGCGGTGTTTTGTCTTTTGTTTTAAAAACAAAGTTGTTGCTTAGGTACAGAATAGTCTTTGATCAGAAAGAAGAATCTGTTAATCTTAAATTATGCTTAGGCACATGCACAAGATATGGGTGGAAAGGCAATCCCAAAAGTCAAGATGGTGACTAAAATTATACAGTGTTATAGCTACCTTGAGGGACGCAGTGGCTCAGTGGATAAGATGCTGAGCTTGTCGATCAGAAACGTCGGCAGTTCATTGGTTCGAATCTCTAGTGCCACGTAACAGAGTGAACTCCTGTTACTTGTCCCAGCTTCTGCCAACCTAGCAGTTCGAATGCATGTAAAAAAAATGCAAGTAGAAAAATAGGGACCACTTTAGTGGGAAGGTAACAGCGTTCCGACTAGCACATATGTGACGAGGTGAACTTTTACCTTTACCTTTATAGCAGTAGTGGGCTTTGGCTCCCGTTGCAACCGGTATGCTGCAACAAGAGCCGGGCGTGCACCACGGACATTTGCGCTGTGCACACATGAGCACCCACTGCCTGCGATGCTCCAGCTGCTTGGCGGAGCATCGCACAGGTACCATATGCTACGCGTGCGTGCGCAGATGGCCCATTTCCTTCAAATACGGTAAGGAACGAGAGCGGGGGGGCCCTCCAAAGCACTGTTCCGGTACGGTGGCTGCTGCTTCCGGCAGACACCGGTACATTCGTACCGGGGCGTACCGCCTGCAACCCACCACTGCTTTATAGCTACATTGACTTTTTAAAACTTTTCTACAGCTGTTTCTAGTGAATATGCAACTTCAGTCTTCAATTGGAATGCTCTCCACGTTTAGATTGTACGCTTTAATTCATTTTCATTTGTGTGAACACTGACACCCTGTGGGAGATTGACTAAACAACTGCCACCTATTTTAACTGTTTGAGTGCTTCAGAGAGTCTTTAAACCAACAGATGTCACACCTACCTTGAAAAGCCCGCATTAATCTTTTTCCCCCCATTCTCAATACAAAATGTAAAACATAATCTATGAAGGCTTAAGCAATGTAGAGACCATCTATCTGAAAGCTGACTTGTTTTATAATGAACCTTGTTTTATAACTTGAATAGCTGCAGAAGTTATTTTGGAGATGTCCCTATTTGAAGAAGTCCTGATCAGAGGCCAATCTGAAGGAAGGAAAAATAGAGGAAACCATCCCAGCCTCATGCAGAGTCCAATATAAAGCCTGGTTTAATAATTGAAAGGATTGGTTACATCATAACTTTCAATTGAAAACATGTAAACAAATTGAAATATAATTCCAAGATTTATTTCAGTAGCACAGGGCTTCATGCATATTCATCTACATTGGACACTAATGGGTTTTTTAAAAAAATCTTTTCTCATTAGGTTTTTTGGCTAAATATGATGACTCCTGGACAAAATATAGCAGCAAAAAAAGTACAAAGTACCAGTATATTGACTAACGGGATATGGAAGGGGAGTCTGGTGGAGAGATAAGTCAAGTGGCTCAGGGTCCTTGAGAGTCTTAAAACACAGGGGTTGGTCCCCGCATTTGGAAATGCAATAGAGTCTTCTCATGTGACATTTCCAAAGGACTGTCCCCTTTGGCTACGCCTCACCCTTTCCGTTCATAAAACACTCCCCAAAGAGTGTTTTTAATTTACTCATATAACATGTTTTAGCAACTTTGCATGCCTTTAAAATAGACTTCATTTATATAGTTATTAAACATGTTTTATGCCCTCTAGTAACTAAAAAGCTGAGCACTTGCCACAATGATGTATTTCTTACTCTTTTTTAAAAAAAATAGGAATTGCCCTGTGATAAACATTTAACCTTCGTGACAATGCAATGTTTATATCATATGCCACATTTATATCAATATTTAATATGAATGCACCAAAGAAAAATTCGTTGTGTGTCCAATCACACTTGGCCAGTAAAGAATTCTATTCTATTCTATTCTACTCTATTCTATTCTATTCTATTCAACAGTCCACAGCCTCAGGACTTGTATAAAGTGTACAAAGTGTAACAATATTTCAAAAGCCTACAACTGGGAAGACCTTTATTTTGGCCATATGTTCTACTTTACTGCTTTTCTTACTTGTGCAGATCGCTATATGAAGATCCCTTTTCTTGGCAGAACTGTTCTGAGATTACATCTCCTAGAAGTCACCAGCAAGGTGAAGGAAGACTAAGGGTGTCTCCATGTTTACAGTTTACACCTTTGCTATCTCCATTGCGTTGACTTATATAAAGGCTTAAATCATAGATTTTCTAGTGCTATATTTTTTTTTCTTCTTTTGAAGGAATATCAAGATTTGTGGGTGATTTTTCAACTTGCTTTATTCTTGCTTCACCGTACCTCTTGCTTTCTAAATTTAAGCAAGCTGTTGTTCAGCATCTACTACAATCTTTCAATCATATGGATCCCTGTTTCTCAACTTACCATTTTTAAGACTTCAAATACGGACTTCAACTCCCAGAATTTGAAGGGGCAGAAATCCACACAGCTTAAAGTTGATAAGGTTGAGAAAACACTCCTATATAATAAGTGCAATCAGCCCTATAAGCACATTTAATCTTACCTAAAACTTAGTCTGTTTTAGCTAGTGTCCCAATTCCGTTGTGCTTTGTTTTGTTTTGTTTAAAAACACTTTCTGGCTTCATTTTCAAGCATTCTACAAGAGGACATGTCACATTTTTGTCTCACTTATTTAGACTCTGGATTAAAGTGAGCTATTGTTATTTCCTTATCTAATTCACTCATACTACATTGCAAACTGCAACCATAATTAAAACTGTTTTAAGTAATGCATTTGCTTGTTAGACAAAACAACACTAAATAATTTCATTGACCCACATTAAAAACCCGTTGATCTGATTCCCATATATTTTCATTATGAACTGAATTGTGTCTCTCTAGGCATCATATAGCATAGTTTCTGCTCATGCTAAGGACTCCTAAAGTTAAACCTCAATTAGTAGGGAAAAATGCCAGCAGATGGACCACCTGGAGCATTTACTGATCAACAATATTTGTTTCTCGCTATGCTTCCCTCCACATCTGTAGATATACAAGAGTGAAGGATAGTTCTATCGCATACAAAGAACATGACCATATAGCCTTCAACAAGAGGCTGGAAATGAGACCAATCCATAAGTATGTGTGAGAATTAAGGATTAATGTGCTTTGGAAAAACAGAAGACTTTGGCTTGTCAGTAAGCTTATGAATGCATCCAAAAGTCCTCCCTTGTTTAAAGATGGAAACTAAACTTTAAATTCATTGCCAACTGCCTAAGCAAGCAACTTTTTATTTATGACCATTGGCTTAAGGATACATACAGTGATATATTTATGCATCTCTACTGGGAAGCCTGATTCAATCCACCTTCTTCGGATTGCCAGCATTTTTGGAATGGTAGAACTCACGGAGTCTCTAAAGATAGTAAGAATGGACTGCATTTTTGCCTTGTCATATCCCTCTCGTCCAAATGCTGCCTCGAATGAATCACATATACTGAAGCTACTTAACCACCATATAGGCCAAAATTTATGTACGCATACAAGTCCCAATGTATTTAATGAGCCTTACTCCGAGGGATCCACCAATGGTACTGTAGTTTAAATAGGATTGTGCTTTCATTGATTACAAAGGAGAAAACTCATTAAGTCAGAAACATCTTTTGAAATTCTCTTTATTTGTTGGTTTTTGTTCCAATTACTTTTATCAATGAAGTAACAATATGAAAAGGCAGGCATTTTGTTTTGTTTCTCATACATTTCCTAACATCCCCCATCCCTCCCTTTAGAACTAAATCCAGTGGGTTCAAAGGCAACACAACCAGTGGTGGGATTAATTTTTTTTTGCTACCGATCCTGTGGGCATGGCTTGGTGGGTGTGGCTTGGTGGGTGTGGCAGGGGAAGGATACTGCAAAATCCCCATTTCCTCAAGATCAGCTGGGACTTGGGAGGCAGAGAATAGATGGGGGCGGGGCCAGTCAGAGGTGGTATTTACCGGTTCTCCGAACTACTCAAAATTTCTGCTACCGGTTCTCCAGAACTGTCAGAACCTGCTGAATACCACCTCTGAACACAACCCCCTCCCTCACGAGCAAAGGGGCTACCTGGGTCCTTTCATTTCAATAGCCAAAGCTTCTGCAGATAAACACAGTTCGGGGTTTTTATTGTATGTGCTTCTAGACGTTTTGTCTAAGTTGAAAACACATGGATGAAAAACTTCATTGAAAAAATGCTACAGCTTACCAGTAGGCACGGGATGCAGGCATTCCATAAAAAAAACCAATCCCATTTATTTTGAGCTGTGATTAACAATCTTTGAAGCTTCTTTCTGCCCTCAGAATCTCATTTCAGGTCTGTCCTCAACACTCCTCCTCTTCAGTATCCTCCTCCTCTTCATCCCTTTCATCCCTGGGGAGTCAGTTTTTCAGAGCACTCCTATTATAACACTGCAAAAATAAATACATTAAAGAAGCTGTTAATTCAGCATAGTAGATGAATGAGGCTAGTGCTGTGTGAATCCTCTAGAGCAGTGTTTCTCAAACTTGGCGACTTTAAGTCCTGTGGACTTCAACTCCCAGAATTCCCCAGCCAGCTATGCTGGCTGGGGGATTCTAGGAGTTGAAGTCCACAGGACTTAAAGTCGCCAAGTTTGAGAAACACTGCTCTAGACTATACCATGCCACCACAGTTCTCTCTAATCAAAGTTGAAAGAACATTGCAAAACTTGAATATTGGCAGGGAATAAGTCATGCCTATGTCTGTAGGTGCACACATGAACAATTCCACGTACATAATTTAAGCAGACTTCTCCCTATAAAGAAGACACATCTCCATCCAAATCTAATGCATTCCAGTGTGTCTGCTCTAAGAACAATGAAATCTTAACCCTATTGAGTCTATGGAGCTGTTCATGCTTGTTTTAAAGCTAGCATTTATCCATTCTGCCCCTGACATCAGAATAAAAGAATAACAGAGTTGGAAGGGGCCTTGGAGGTCGTGTAGTTCAAACCCCTGCTCAACCAGGAGACCCTGGTTGATATGTAGCTGATCAGTCTCTTCTTAAAAGCCTCCAGTAATTGAGCACACACAACTTCTGAAGGAAAACTATTCTACTGGTTATTAGGAAATTTCCATATTAGGATTTTTTTTCCTTTGTTCTAGGTTGCTTCTCTCCTTGATTAATTTCCATTCATTGTTTCTTGCCTTCTGGTGCTTTAGAAAATAAATTGATCCTCTCTTCACTGTGGCAGCCCCTCAAATATTGGAACACTGCTGTCATGTCACCTCTAGTCCTTCTTTTCACTAGACTAGAAATACCCAATTCCTGCAACCGTTCTTCATATGTTTTACCCTCCAGCCCCCTAATCATCTTTCTTGCTCTTTTCTACACTCTTTCCAGAGTTTCAACATCTATTTTTATAATATGGTGGCCAAAACTGAAACTAGTATTCTAACTGTGGTCATAGTAATGCTTTATAGGTAAAGGTAAAGGTAAAGGTTCATCTCGCACGTATGTGCTAGTCATTCCCAACTCTAGGGGGTGGTGCTCATTCCATTTCAAAACCGAAGAGCCAGCACTGTCCGAAGACATCTCTGTGGTCATGTGGCTGACATGACTCAACACTGAAGGTGCACGGAATGTTGTTACCTTCCCACTAAAAGTGTTTCCTATTTTTCTACTTGCATTTATGCATGCTTTCAAACTGCTAGGTTGGCTGAAGCTGGGACAAGTAACAGAAGCTCACTCCGTTACATGGCACTAGGGATTCAAACCGCTGAACTGCCAACCTTTCTGATCGACAAGCTCAACATTTTAGCCATTGAGCCACTGTTTCCCTTATATGAAGCAGGACTAATACTTCATAAAATCTTGATTCTACCTCTCTGTTAAAGCATCCTAGGATTGCATTGGCTCTTCTGGCTGCTGCCGCACACTGCTGACTCATATTTAAGTGAGTGTCCAATCACTTCATCCATAGCTGTCAAAAAATGGCAATTTCTTGTTGTCTTTAAAGAGCAATCACGATTTGGGAGCAGGAGCAGACAGCATATGTTCCGCAATCAAAGTCCTTCAAGTAGGTTTCAGGAAGTCTGAAAGGAGAAATAAATATCTGAAAGTGAAGAAAGCATTTTAAAATTATTCTTTTATTATTGTCATTTGTGAGAGCTTTGAACTTCCGTTAAACAGCAGTGTGGCTAATATTTGTGTGTGTGTGTGATTTGTGGGGGGTCTTGGATGATTACTAGCTTCTACATCTCCAAAAGTACACCTATATAATCCTAAAGCTCCAATGGAGATAATTGGGGAGTCCAAAGGATTTGGGCTGATACAATGAAATGATACAAAGAGTGATAAGGTAGTGTGGCCGAAGGCTCTAAGGGATTTTTCAGTATTAAAAGGAAGTAATTCTATGCCTACTACTGTGAATGTTAAAAGTCTTGCAAGAGTATTTTTCAGCATTTTGTGACACTTCTTTGGAGTTCAGCCCTATCATACTGGCAAAAGCTTTCTTGCTTTAGTTTCTGAATATGAAAGGTGATATCGCTTCTATTTTGAAAACGCTCCAGGAAACATAAGCCCCAATGACAGCATAACCTGCCACTTCTATTTGGTATCAATAAATCAGACATTGATTTTTGCTCTTATCAGAAGCCTTTGCTTCACAAGGGATCCCAGCGCCTACTGAACTTCCTCAGGAAAGATAACAAGAAGCATCTGTTCTGCTACATAACAGAAAATCAATATATTAAGTTAAAATCTTTTTCCTTCCTTCCTTCCCTCCATCCCACCTATCCATCTACCTCCCTACCTACCTGTTTATCTACCTACCTACATTTTTGACATCTAATACATATGTACAATATGTACAATACAATAATACACATATATTATTATATTATATAATATATCAATAATACATGGGCAAACAATCGATACAAACTCAAAGTAAACCACTCCAAACTTGACTGCAGAAAATATGACTTCAGCAACAGAATGCCTGAAATGCTCTATCTGATTCCATTGTTACATCCTCTAACCTCACAGCTTCAACCTTAAACTGTCTACAGTGGACCTTACCTCATTGCTAAGAGCTCCGTAAAGGGGGCGTGCATAAGAGCACCAGCGTGCCTAATGTCCTACTGTCTCCATCTATGTGTATTCATTTCTTTCATTTATATCCATGTTTATATTTATACCTGATATCTTGCACATGTTTGACAAACTATTAAATACAAATACATATTCAGCAGAAATAACAACTTCAGATGGGGGGGGGGGGAATGCTCTGACCAATAATCAAACCTACATGCCCCAGGGGCATCTGCAAACAAGTCCAAAAAGTCAAGATAATGGGTCACAAAGGTTTTATCAAATGCCCACCATGTTGATTTTTTTAAATTCACAAAAACACAAACACACACATGCCATTGTCCTTGGACACCTCTTCTATGTCCTCTTTCTGAGATTTTGAGGTGAAGTTTTCCAGTGCTGAAATGATCCACTGCTCAGAGAATCTACCGTATTTTCTGGCGTATAAGATGACTTTTTAACCCCAATATTTTTTGAAAATTATTTCAAAAATCGGGGGTCATCTTATATGCCGGGTATAAGAAAGGCCATACCAAAAAACCAAAAACAAAAGAAAATGCAATGCTGCCAAGCAAAAAGCCGCACTGCCACCAAAGACGCCGGCCTTCCATCGTTAACCTCGGTGCTCCTCGCCTGGGCACGTGGATGGATGAGCACTGGGATGGCTTAGTAAGGTCTGCCTGGCGTTCTGGAGGAGGAAGGCGCTGAGCTCAAACACAAAAGCCTGGCAGCGCGAAGGCCTTCAGCTGGCTCGTGGGTGCCTGAAATTAGGGGGTCGTCTTATATGCCCAGTCACCTTATATGGCGGACTATATGGTAATACCAAGATTTTCTTTTTCAAAAGTCAAAGCCCTTTTGTATCCTTGGAGGGAAAACTATTAAAATCTTTTTCCCCTGAAATGCTCTCCTGAGGCCTCAACTTTGCAAGGTTAGGATAAATGGCCTCTTTACGTTTTACCTCCATTTGATTAAAATTAAATCAAGACCTCAGAGGCCAAATACACGGCTGACTATGTGAACTCCCATTACCTTTGATTTCTAGTTTGGGTGGGGAAAAAGTGCTATTAAAATTGAATGAAAAGAAGTACCACACTAGTCAAGCCTTGAATCTCCCAATGGAACTGGGCTTTTAATTGAGTGATAAATCAACCACTAGATTGGTGGTTTGTATTTATATCCTGCCATTATTTGATGACTCTTGGCCATTTTCACACAATCTCTCTCTTCACACAATTCACACACATTACTTTTATCATTTACTGTAGGGCCTAGGGCATGAAAGAGTTCTACCCAGATATTTTGCATAGAAGTTTCCTTTTCAAAGAAAATATTTTAACTACTTAAATATTGTCTTGCCTATTTTACATCATACACACTAGATTTATGGTCTTAGATTCTGTGGTTAATTGCATTCTCTCAGCAGGTCAACATATAACTTATTAAAGTCTATGCATGAGCATTTTGGAGTGTTTTTGGAATCATTTTTGAGTCTGGCAGCCTTAATAAATCTAATAAAACTTATTTTTCCTTGCATAAAAATTCCTCAAAAGCCTCATCTTTGATTGGCACTATATTATAAATCATTGGACTTTTTCTTTCTATATGGTATGTATATGTTCAATGCTACTTCATTTGAAATTTAATAAATTGTGACGTGTATACAATTCAAATACTAAATAAATTCCTATGATGTCCTTATACATATGATTAAAATCAAATCAAAGACTAAAAAGAATAAGAATAGAAGAAATAACTAAAAGAATCAATTTAAAAGCAGAAAATGAAAGCAAACCCACTGCATATCCTCAAGCTCTTATTGTCCGTTTTTGAAGATGTATCATTTTTTGCCATTAATTGCATAACACCCGTGTACTGCATTAGGAAAAAGGCTAGTTAAATATTTCATTTAAAAAGGGCTTTGAACTTTTTACTGTTAAAAACCCCAAACATGGATAGTTATTGGCATTACTGACATAAGCACATCCTAGATGCATTGTAATTCAATACATAGGGTTGATGAGAAAGTAGCCAACACACATCTGGTAGGCAGAAACTAATGGGATAACTTTGCACAGAGACTTGTGAGAAAGACAAGCCAGTCTGTCTCGGTGGACTTCTATACGCATGATGTAATCTAAATGAGAACTTGTTTTCTCCAGAAAGCTATCATTGGTCAAAGTCCATATTTGGCCACCAAGACTCCAATTTTGGGCCTCTGACCATGTCTGCTGAAAACCAAAGACTCAGTGTCCTACTGTTCTGAAGTGAGAAACAGCTGTACATTTTGATGGAAGCCCCCAAACCAACGAAAGCAACAAAACAAAACATAAAGCCCTCCATCTATTAAAAGCAGCATGATCACATATGTCAATCAGCCTCTCCCACTGCTTTTCAGAAGTGTAAGCTGCAAGCAAAGCAAAGGAGTAAACTTAGGGATTGCCCCTATAATTACAGGAACTTCTTGATCAACAAATATTCAGAGTTACAACAGATTTTCACACACACCTACCCTCAAAAGGTACTTTGGACCCGTTACAATTGCCGCCACCACTCTGTCGTGTGATTACACAGTATGGGTCCTCCTGCTTGACCAGGGAGCTGGTTTAGAAGACCTCCAGGGTCCTTTCCAGCTCTATTCTATACCAAACATTTGGATACTTGGCTAGCAGCCCATTTATACAGCCAGTTGCAGAGCTTTATGGTCAAGTGAGTGCAATATATGACACTTTTTTCTTCTGGAAACCAAAAAAGACTGTTCATTGTTTTGCTGTTTTCTTCCAATTTTCAGGGGGGCAAAACAGCCATTGCAAACAGTGGGTTCACTTAGCGACCACAGTGTTTGCTTAATGACTGCTATGTTCATTTAATGATCACTGCAAAAAAGGCTATAAAATCAGGTGGGGTCACATGATGGACCCCTGAATGACTAGCTCTTAAGTACCAAAAGGTTACCAACCCTAATACTACAGAATTTGGGTAGAATTCTTCTACTCATTAATTCAGTGTTTCTCTTCCTCACCGTGCCAGCCAGACAATTCTGGAAGTTGAAGTCCACACATCTTAAAGTCACCACGGTTGAGGAACACTGCACTAAATAATGCAAGTATGTATGTTTCACTGGCAACATTTATTTGGCATTGTAATTTGGAAGGTTGAAACAAAAGTAACAACAACAACAAAACAGTTGACACAGATATTTGTCTATCTAATTGGTTCTGACCTCTTCTAACAGCCCATAGTTTTTCCAAACTGCAGTGGAAATGGCACTACAACATTGAAGTAGGTCAGGAGTCCAAGTAAGTTTACCACAAAGACTTATTGGGTTGCATTTGTCTACCTCGTTCAGTTTGCCCTTTCATAGTCCTCCTCCTCCCCACTTCCCACCCACCCACCCCCCAGTCCATCTTTTTGTCTTCTTTCACCTAATTTATATTCTGACTGGGATTGCAATATTTCCTTAAATCCAAAAACTATTATGTCAAGTAATTCTTAAAACTCATCTATTGGTGGTCACATGCATACAGAAGATTCCCACGCATCAGCAACATCCCCACACTCTGTCAGCAGCATCCATTTATTTTGCACTCATGAAAGATAATTTGTTTATGTCCAACTTCTTTGGGGAGACTTTTTTTAGACTTTTCTTTTTATTATGGAAGGACAAAAGATGCTGAAGTTGCTTCTGTTACCTATTCCTCCCTTAGCCTATAAACTTTCTGGCTACATATACTGCTAGGTTTGAACATGTTTCACAGGACCAGTTCTCTTGTGTTGGGTTCCCTGGGGATTGAATATGGAAAGCCAGAGAGGCTGCAAGTTATTGGAAAGAAAGAGGGGAATATAATGCAAGATGGGACACACTGACACAGACATGGCTATGTTGAAGCAAAGCTACCGGTAATTTCAGGAATGCTTACAGAAGCATTCAAGGTTGTTTGTATTTAATTGGAAAAGTAGGAAAATATGAGTCTTCCTTCATACAAAAAGACCCTGCCATCAAAATAAGGTGCATAAGCTTGCCAAGTGTTGAAGCTGATTTCTTATCCCCAAGAAACTGCAGCAGTTTCCAGAATGCTTTGAAAGCCACTTTGCGAGGTAGTAAATCAGCATGCTGGCATTAGAAAAACATCACCGGCATTTACATGGAAATTAGATTTACATTCTCCGTATTTTTCTTACCAAAACCTGCCACCGATCTCTTGCATGCAGAATGATTTTATGCTGGAGCTAAGCTCAGGAAAGCAGATGGGAAAATGGAGCCACATATAAGACGATATGGAAGACCCTTGATCAAAAATACTCTCATTGGTATAATGACAGCAATAGTACAGTCCTAGAAAATGCTTGAAAATGAAACTGCCAAACCAACGTCTTTACTTTTGAATCAGACTCAAAGCTTTCTGAACTCGGCCTGAACTAGAGAGCTCCCAGTTCAGGAAATGAGATGTCTGCTGTCATGGGCTACCTTCCCCCCATTTCCTAAAATTGCTGTTGAAAAGGAAATGCCTTTCTTTGATAGGGAGAAGTATTAAAATGTCAAGCCCCAACAGTTTTCTATTATCAGGGAATGTTCATTTGTGCAAGCACAACATGTCTTGGATAACTAGAAACACTGTGAATTAGTCTCTTTGTTTCCTACTGTCTAGAGATAATCTCCCTATGTGGCCCTCACTATGATTGCTCAATTAAACAAGAGAAGGAAAGATGTGATTCAGAAAGAAATGGAGGAGGAAGAATGAATAAGCCATTTTAATGTCATGACTCAGCCAACTTTTCAGTATTTTTCTTAAGACATTATCGATGGGAACATTGAGTAATGTCTGAGCTTTCAACTTTAGTGTATGTGTGTGTGTGTGTTTTCGCAGATTTTTGTTTTCGTAGATTTTCACGGGTGTAGGTATGCTGGTCTTGTTGTATTCGCGTCTTTTCCCATGTAAGATTGAGATTGTCTTCGCCATCCTCAGGCTGATGTGTGTGTGTGTGTGTGTGTGTGTGTGTGTGTGTGTGTGTGTGTATTGGCAATGGCAATACCAATAATGACTAGGAGACCATGTGTCTACTTTTCAGTTCTTTTGCTTTCAAATTATATTATGGACAAGAATGTCCTTAATACCGCCTTGCAAGTAGAACTTGTAGGACACTCATTCATTTTGAAAAGTTGAAAGATTGCTTTCTTGGAGCCAGGTAGTCTTCCACGTTATTGACTCTCTAGATCTTCTCAAACTAGTTTTGGAATGGCAGTGGCTTGGCCATCTTGATGGGTGATTTATACTATGATGTAGTAAAGCGAATATGAACTTATACATTCTTGAAGCCTTTGTAAGTAGACTTTGATATCACTGACATTTTATTAATTTGAAATTAATTTGAAGTGTTATTCTGATTCCAAGCCTTCCTGGAAGGACAACCTAAAATGATAAATATTGGAGACTTACCATGGTCTTTCACTTATCAAATACTGTATCTTAGAGCTCCATGATGTCTTCTATGCTGTTCCACATGTCCATGAAGCTGCAGAAGGAAGTCTTTTGAAGGTGGTATTCAGACCTTCTTTCACTAGTTTAGTTTTAAAGAGGCAATGGAAACTTCTAAGAAGGAAATATTTAAATGAATACGAATGAACAAGGCCACATCCTTCCATCCTTACTTTATCATATCCCCTCTCATTGTAGAACTGGAATGAAACATGTTGCCTTGAACACTGCTACCCTACATCATGACTTACCATATAGCTGGCAAGATTCTATGCTGCAATGTTCTTCATACAGCTTGAACGTTTGTATTCTAGGGACCATCAGGGAACAGCAAAGAATATTTCTTGATTGTCATCCAGAGGTCACCTGGATTTATGCAACCTTTGAATAAATCCTATATAAGAGCTGGAAAGTGGGAAAGAGAGTCAATGTTAGATAGGTGTGGGTGCTATAAATTATCCTAATATAATACAATGAGCCTTGGTGACGCAGTGGTTAGAGTGCAATACTGCAGGCTACTTCTGCTGACTGCCAGCTGCCTGCAATTTGGCACTTGAAATCTCAGCAGGCTCAAGGTTGACAAAGCCTTCCATCCTTCCAAGGTGGGTAAAATGAGGACCCAGATTGTTGGGAGCCATATGGTGACTCCATAAACCCCTTAGAGAGGTCTGTAAAGCACTGTGAAGTGCTATATAAGTCTAAGTGCTATTGCTATTACTGGAAGAGAGGAAGTGAGATTCCAGGCTTCCCTTGATAGAGTTCACTGGGAAGGGAATTCCCATCAGATAAACAGTAGATGTACACATACAGATAAAGGATCGAATTGATGATCTCACAGGAAACAAGTTGAATCAACTGGAGCCGCAGGTTTGCTAATAGAAAACTCATCTAAACTATTTTTCCATATATATCAACACAGCCTAAATCACAGGTGTCACGTTGCCATCATGTGACATTTTGCTATTTTTTCCCCTTTGCGGAGCTGGGGTTTGATGTGTCCTGTGCATGATGCATACACCCTACGGGTCACAAGTTTGACAACCCTGGTCTAGAGTGCCTGCATGCAGTGGCCAGAGGTGAGATGATGAGAGGGGAAGCACACTTCCAAATTGGGACACTTAAAGTCATGCTCATGCTATGTCAGCTGATAGGATAAAGGATAAGATCTAGATGGGGGCCACGTAGACTAGTGGACCATCCACACAATAGGACAAGGAGTGTGTGGATTTGCTCTAAAAAATTTAATTCATATGGGTACTTCAGCACAGTGGTAGGATTCAGAAAATTTTACTACCAGTTCTGTGGGTGTGGCTTGGTGGGTGTGGCATGGTTTGGTGGGCGTGGCTTGGTGGGCGTGGCAAGGGAAGGACACTGTACAATCTCCATTCCCTCCCCACTCAAGGGGAAGGTTACTGGAAAATCCTTATTTCCTCCTGATCAGCTGGGATTCGGGAGACAGAGAATAGATGGATGCGGGGCCAGTCAGAGGTGGTATTTACCGGTTCTCTGACCTCAAAATTTCGGCTACTGGATCTCCAGATGTGGTCAGAACCTGCTAAATACCACCTTTGCTTCAGCACAGTGTGGAAGGTGTGGGAAATCTTCTGATTAAGAGGGGTGCATGTAACCCATTTCGGGTAACATTTCTTTTTTTTTTCTGAAAGACTAAAGCCACAGTTTCTGAAGATCATCCTGGTTGTGTTGCTTTAGAGATGAAAGCAGTATCAGTTATCAAAGCTTTGTCATCTTTGGTAGATTTAATAGCTGTGTTCCTATCTACTAGGAAAAGCTGCTGGTGGTTCTATTACTCCCAAAAGGCCAAGCTAAGTGACTTCTCAAAACAACATAATAGGAACTTGCAAATGCCACAATGATTCCTCCTCTTCTGTTTGCTCAATGCTTTTAGGGTATTTTTTTTTCTCTCTTTCTAATAAGCTTTCTCTTCCGAAAAGCAGGTGGTACCCAACAGTAAACAGTTTGTGGTCCAGAAGCATTTACTGTGATGATCTCTTGGGTGGGCTGCCTGTCTGCTTCTGAGATGGAAAAATCTCAAAGACCAGTTCCATGTGGGTCAACACTTCCCTGGACAGCAAGACAGCGGAAATGAGTAATGCAGCAACTAAACCAATTTCCCCCTTTACAAGCATCTGTTCTACACGTGTGTGACAGATTATCTTTGTCTCTTGTCCAGGAACATGTGTGTGAACTCAACTTTCCCCAGAGAATGGAGGGATACAGAAGGAATCAGCATGAAGTTTTGTGGGAGGCAAAGGCAGGATTGCATCTTGTCAAAACAGAGCTTATTCTCTTTTGGAATGTCATTATCATGCAGACAGTTACAATAGACAGTGAGATGATGCAATCTTGGGCATATTGATTATTCTTGATTGTGTCTTCTATTCATGCCAAGGAGGAGAAATACCTCTGGTTTATAGTACTTCTGGCCTACCATAAGACCAATCACATTTACATAGCTAAACAAACTTGGGAAATTTCAGTGACAAAGTGAGATCAATATTATTTTTTCTCTAGATTTTTAATGTATTCAATATGCTTTTCCTAGACAACAGTGATTATCGCTTTGCATAATGTTTTTCGAGTTGTTATGGACATAGATATACACAGATTCTTATATTATTTATGTACCAGCCTACTTAATATTGCAGGAAGTTAGCACCCACCCGTCTCCTAGGGAAATGAGATATTTTAGGAAATATTAAGAGGGATTTATTATAATATAAATAAGATTTATTTGCAGCAGGATCAATTCTAACCTGAACCTTCTTACCCATTAAAAAGAAAATAACAAAGACAAACAGCTGATTAATGGGACATATACAAACATAAATAGTTCCATCTTTATATATGGTTCAATTCCTATGACCAATACCTCTGATTTTACCATTTTCATTCCCCACAAATCCATTTTAAAAGATGTGGCTATAGCAGTTCTTGTCAGGGGAAATGTCAGTTCAGTTCAGCTAGCAAACAATTAACACAGTGACAGTTCTATTACAGTTGGGTATTAGGGACAAAAGAATTGACACTTGATTTATCATGTTTTATTCACTAGCACAAAATAAGAATCACAAAACTACATAAATACTGCCTTTCTAAGACAGAACTGTACATCTGGAAATTTAATTATTTGTAATTTACATATCTTAAGATGTTTCAGTAAATAGAAAAATATCTAATTTGGAAGAATGGATCAGTGTATATATCAGTGATGGCTAACTTTTTTGTCGCTGTGTGCCAACTGTGCACGTACACCAGGGGTGGGTTCCTGCCAGTTCTAACCTCTCCTATAGAAGAGGTTCCACAAATCTACCATGCCGTTTATAACCGGTTCCACCTCCCTTCCCCCTCCCATCTGCACATCATCAAGATGAAGAGCGAGAGGAGGAATTCTGGGAGTTGAAGTCCACAAGTCTTAAAGCTGTCAAGTTTGAACACCCCTGGGTTTTTTTTCTAAAGGGTTAGGGGTGCAAGGCTCTTGTAACTTGACAGCTTTAAGACTTGCGTGCTTCAAATGCCAGAGTTTCTGAGCCAACATTTTGGTTGCTAAGCAAAAGCGTTGTTAAGTGAGTTTCACCACATTTTGCAAGTTGGCCATGCCACCCAGTCACACGGCTAGCAAGCCACTCCCACCCGGTCATATGGATGGCAAGCCACTCCCACCTGGTCACATGGCCAGCAAGCCACTCCCACAAAGTAGGCCACACCTACAGAAGAGGTTCTAAAAAAATTTGAAACCCCCCAACTGACGTGCACACGATCACACACAGGCACCCATAATGCAATGCACATGTGACCACACCCCACACCCCTCATACGTGCATGACCCCCCTCCTCATGCACTCCACCCCCCATGCATTCACACGTGACCACCTGTGCTCCCCCCTACCCCCTGTGCAAGCACGCGTGAACCCCCACCCCTAAGCATGCACCTGCATCTCCCGCATGCACCCAGCCCCCCACGCATATGCGGCAGAGACCCAAAAACCAACTGGCTGGCGGGAGGTGCACGCGCAAGTGTGGTGGAGCTGAGCTGGAGCAACGGCTTGCTTGCCATACTATAGGTTCACCATCACGGGTATGTATGAATCCATATTCATCCTAGTTTTGACTCTGAAGCCTAAATTAAATTGAGGAATATTCTTCAGATTTCCCAATTCATTTTGGAAGTGAATCCAGACTCCTCTATGCCTTGCATCACTTGAAAACAAAATGGGTTTAATTATTTTTCTGGCAATGGTGCATAACTTAGGATCTTGACTATGGGGAAATAGCAGCTACATTATATTCAGAAAAGACCTGGAATTGTTGAAATACATAGAAATGCTATCATGGTCTTTACAGGAAAATGTAGTTTTCACATTTAATTTTTTTCAATTTCTTGTTTTATAAATAAAACCTGATGTAATGCTATTAAGTTCCATAATGTAATGGACTTAATGCAAGCTTTAAGGTTCAGAATTTTGAGGCAGTGGTATAACTGAGTTGTGGATCAGGTTTCTACATATAAGTAGTCTTCTTTTTACCTAAAATAGGATGATCGCTTACTCTATAATTTCAATGGATATTGCATTATTATATTTTTTTTTCAAAATAAATAGCATTAAGGATTTTTAGGTTCAAATGCCAATCCCAAAACATTGTTGATAAATTTTAAGTTCTTTAGTATAGATTTTCCAAAAAAAGGCTACAACTAATCCCTCAATTTAAAACCATTTCTCTACCTCCACCATCCATTAAATAATCATTAACAAGAGAATTAACTTTTCATCCTAGTAAAAACTACAAAGATGCAAAAACAACAATAACAACACACTTCGTCCTCCTTAGATAGTCTTGTGGCCCACCAGCAGCCAGCAGATCTGGTAGCAGAATCAGACAGTGAGGAGGTTGGGGAGGAACATGGGCCACTCCTGGAGTCTGGGGAAGGCTCTGACGAGTGTTCTGCATCGGAGGCAGAGATGGGGCCAGGGCCGTCTTCGGAGTCAGATATCAGTGGGGCAGAAGAACAGCTGAAGCCTCTTCCCAGTGTGCGCATGCGCAGAGCTGCCAGGAGAAGGGAGCAGCTAAGGAACAAGGGCTGACTCGGGAGAAAGGGCACAGGTGGACGGTGAATGGCCTTTCCCATAGGGAATAAAGAGGAGTGAAAGGAGAGAGGAGTTTGCAGGAGACAATTAGTTCAATTCATTGGGGTGAAGATCTGTTCCAGACTTCTTGCCAAGTATTGTCTGCTGCAGAGTGGCATTTGGAAGATATGGGCCTGGCAGCTCTCCAAGCCTGATAAAGGTCTGTAATTGTGGAATCTCTTGAAAGACTGTTGGCTGGGACTTTGCTGGAGAGGAATTCACTTTAAACTAAATAAAAGGAGCTTTATCTGGATGAGGAGTTGGCTTTGTGCTTTTGGGAAGCCCAGGTGTAGAACAGATATCTTCTTCTGCCACTGAAGTGTCCCTAATGGAACATCAGCATCAGTAAACTTGTCAAAAATATATTGAGCTCTGTTGAACTCAGAACCCACACAAATGAAACTCTTGCCATTTCAGCAGGCTGATATAAATGGTTTTTTAAGAAAAAACCTGCATATCTAGCCTGGGATGGAAATAGAAGGAGGCATTTGTCTGGGGGAACGCCAAGAGCCACAGCTTACAGATAGTATCGGTTCATTGTTTGGATCGGAACTACTTGTAGGCCCTTTAATCAGACTAGTGTGCTGGACTGTCTCAAACACAACTACAAGTGGTATGCAAAATACAATCAATTTCCACAGTAATGATACCAGATCAGCTTTATGACTGAAAGTTGAAACACAGCCATTGCATTCAACTTTGGAATCAAGTGCACCTTAATTAAAGTTTAGGCTTTAATTTAGGGTTAGTGGGTTAGTTTAAATACGTTTCTTAAGTAGATACAGATGGATGAAAGTCTTCGGCTGAATTGCTACAGCCTCTGTTTACATCTACTAAACAGATTACAGGTAGTCCTCGATTTACAACAGTTCACTTAGTGACGGGTCAAAGTTAGAACGGCACTGGAAAAAGTAACTTACCATATTTTTCGGAGTATAAGACGCACCAAGATTTTGAAGAGGCAATTTTTTTAAAAAAGGTTTTGCACTCTGAAGACCTCCCCAAAATGCCCCATTTTTTGCAAAAACGGCCCCATTTTTTTTTTTAAAAAAAGGGCATGCATAGCCTTTAGGTGGCTTGTTAGGGTGCTTCCTGTGGGAGCAAAAATGAGCAGAAAACGGCCCGCTCTCCACTCATTTTTGCCCTCCCCAGACCCCAGGAGCACTCTGAAAGCCTCCTAAAGGCTATGCATGGCCATTTTTGCAAAGGGGGCGGGGTTTCATGAGGCCAAAAATGCTGTATTCAGTATATAAGATGCACCCAGATTTTCACCTTCTTTTTTTGAGGTAAAAAGGTGCGTCTTATACTCCAAAAATATGGTAAGACAGTTTTTCACATTTATAACCATTGAAGCATCTCTATGGTCACGTGATCAGAATCTGGAAACTTCCCAGTTGAATAATATTTATGATATGTCCTGGAACTAAGTGTTTCCCTTTTGTGACCTCCTAACAAGCCAGGTTTATGGGGAAGCCAGATTCATTTAACAACCAAGTCTTAACTAACTTAACCATTGTAGTGATCCAGTTAACAACTGTGGCAAGAAAGTGCATAAATGGGTAAAATCACTTAACAAATGTTTCAGGTAGCAACCGAAATGTTGAGCTTAATTGTGGTCGTAAGTCGAGGCCTACCTGTAATAGGTGCTCTTTAAAAGTTGTAAAAATCATTCTTTAAAAAAGTATATAGTCACGTGCTCTAATAGAGAACTTAATGGCAGAAGTGTCCATCTACAACAGAATTTACCAAACTCTGAGCTATATTTCCCTTGGGAAATATATTGTATTCTCTGCTGAATACAGGGAAGATGTGAAGGACCTTTTTGTTGCACTGTGTCAATAAATCCACTTTTCCTTTAAAAAATGTTTTTATTGCTCACTTGTGTTCATTTTAGTATTTGGACTTTTCAAGGAGGTGTGTATATTCATATTACACCAAAAGGAGGAATGTTGCCAAAAGGTTTAGGAACTTCTAGCCTACAGGATCTCATTGAATGGACTGCTGCACATAAGCTGAACAAACAGAAATACTGATCTTTGAAAATTTTAGCTACTCTCATCATTGATCATTGCCTACCCAACAGGGAACTTCAGAGGAAATTTATATGTGTGAGGAAAAGATTACAGTGGGGCCTTGGGTGTCGACCGTAATCCGTTCCAGGACTTCGGTCGGCACTCAATTTGGTTGTGACCAGAAGCAATACTGACGGCGCATGCATGCACACACATAAAATGGCGCAGAAGGAAAAATCGCCACAGCTGTGTTTGATCAGCACCCAAGGATGTGTTTGTGACCTGAGTGAAACATTTAGAGGATTTTTCAGTCAACGCATGAGTTGTTCGTGGTCTGAGCTGTTCGGGACCCACTATACTTTTATTTGTTTTGTTGTTTAGATAAACCAGGGGTGTCAAACTCACGTCATCATGGCAGCATCACGTGACCTATCAGACTTTTTCCCCCTTCACTAAAATGGGTGTGGGGGTGACCAGTATGTGAGGCATCCAGCCGGTGGGCCAGGAGTTTGACAGCCCTGAGACAAACCATCCATCTTTTAGGAGAAAATTGTAAGTGTAATTGTAAGGAGACAGCTATATGTGGTCATTCTGTATTTCAATGAAAAACACTTTAGATGAAAATCTAATGCTATAAAATTCAAGATTCATGAGTCTCAACTTAAAGCAAATCCCTAAGAGGCCCCAAGGGAGCCTGACCAACCTCTGTTAAGTAGGGAGGGTAAAAAGGGCTTTTTATTTTGCTGGAATGAAACTGTCTACCAGATCTCCCTCAGGTTTCTCTGATCCTTCCAAGCTTAACTTAATTTCAAGAATCATTTCAAGTGGGAGGCAAATGAATTTCTCATCTAACGCAATGTCTTTGGGGGTTGCCTTTTCTTGATGAGCAATTAAGACTTGTTAGTTTTATAACAGACCCATTTCTGGTGAAGATTAACGTTGCTACAATTGGACCTCTTATGCCTAAAATCTCTCAGAGAATCAGGCAGCCTTGAACCATTCATTGCATTTGAAATCCCTAGCCATTCTTTAAAATTAAACAATAAAATAAAATAAAAATATCATATATGACAACAAAATAGGAGTGAGACTTAATTTAAATATTGTTAAAATTAGCTAATCTAATCTGTCACTTTAAAGGGACACAGTGGCTCAGTGGCTAAGACACTGAGCTTGTTGATCAGAAAGGTCGGCAGTTCGGCGGTTCGAATCCCTAGTGCCGCATAACAGAGTGAGCTCCCACTACTTGTCCCACCTTCTGCCAACCTAGCAGTTGAAAAGCATGTAAAAATGCAAGTAGAAAAATAAGAACCACGTTTGGTGGGAAGGTAACAGTGTTCCGTGTGCCTTTGGCATTTAGTCATGCCGGCCACATGACCACAGAGACATTTTCAGACAGCGCTGGCTCTTCAGCTTTGAAACGGAGATGAGCACCACCCCCTAGAGTCAGGAATGACTAGCACATATGTGCAAGGGGAACTTTTACCTTTAATCTGTCACCAGTGTGAAATTCAATTTTTTTTTACTACCGGTTCTGTGGGCGTGGCTTGGTGGGCATGGCTTGGTGGGCACGGTGAGGGAAGGATACTGCAAAATCTCCATTCCCACCCCACTCTGGGGCCAGCCAGAGGCGGTATTTGCAGGTTCTCCAAACTGCTCAAAATTTCCACTACCGGTTCTCCAGAACCTGCTGAAATTCACCCCGTCTGTCACTTATTTTGGAGTTCTCAAAAGATCATGTGATCACCTTTTGCGATTTTCTGACAAGCAAAGTCAATGGAAAAGCCAGATGCATTTAACAACTATGTTTCTAAATTAATAACTATGGTGATTCACTTAACAGCTCTGGCAAGAAAGGATATAAAAAGGAGCAAAATTCACTTAACAAATGTCTCACTTAGCAACAGAATTTTTTTAGTTATGGCAGTAAGTCAAGGACTACCTGTAAGTGCAAGCCCTTCAAATTAGACTGGACAAGAAACAAATGCCATGAAGGCTATCAATACCTTTGAGGTACTGCTTTTTCAAGAGGCAACTGGACTGTTTTTCTCTGAAGTTGTTTCATTCCTCATCCAAGAAGCTTCTTCAGCTCTGACTGGATGGTGAAGAAAGGAAGGATTTATACTCCTTGCAGACAACTGGTTAGTTGCATTCTTTTAGCGAGTCGTTGAGGCCACTTAGAGGTTTACCTGTGTCTTCACGGTCACCTGAGTAATGCAAATGAGTGTGGATCCTTCTTGGAACTGCTGAATGTGTTGCAGAATGGAAATAGATGATGTTGTATCCGTACCCCTCTGTTGAGGGAAGGCTGTTTAATGTTGACTATGATGGCTTCTTTGACCCCTCCTTTAAACCAGCGTCCTCTCTGTACAGAATGCGGACTTTGCTTTCTTCGAAAGAGTGGTCGTTATCTTTTAAATGCAGATGGATTGCTAAATCTTGTCCTGATGGGTTTGTTCTCCTGTGTTATCCTTTTGGGACAAACATGACTTGGATGACTGAGTATCTCCATAGATATTTACCTTTCAGGTAGTAGGGAGGGTGCTTCTGAGATGCTTCCCACACCTCATTACTATTTGTAAAACATCTAACTATTTGGTCAATAGGCATTGAAAATGACTTGATGGCACATAATCAATCTATCTAGTTGAAATATTACTGCATGTTAATTAGTTGTAAGGAAGTTAAGTTAAGGCATGGAAATTTCCAAGGGGAAAAAATCATTCTTTATTCAGAAACCTGGGCAAGCATCCAGATTTGAGTGATGCTTAAATCTATTCAACTATAATTTCTTGATTTAAAAACAATAATCAAATTTTTGTTATTTTTACACTAAAAATAGCCCATGTTCTCTACTTTAATAAATAAAAAGTGCCTTACAATATAAAACATATGACAGTACCGTAAAATGATACTTTCTGCATAAAATTATTCTAAAATGAAATACAAAACATCAGCAATGGATAAAAATAACTGTCCAAAAAAATTAAGGCAAAAGAAGGATTGAGGTATGTAAATCAGTTAAGAAGGATATATTAAACAGTAGATGTCTACCATTGTTTTTATTCAAAGTATCATATAGGGATACGATGTCTGTGTAGGAATATGTGTATGTGCACATGTGTGTGTGTTTGTGTGTGCAGATATATTGGTGCTTCCACATGAAACAAGAATGTAATCCATAAAACTATAGCTGTGTAGTACATAAACATTAACAAAAATCCTCTATTTGCAACTAGCTAAGTCTAGCTAATGTTTAGCTTTTGATGTTGTCCCATTAAGGTTTTGGGGTGGGACTGGGCATGGAATAAATCCTAGTATCTTTTGCATGGTATTTCCTTGATATCCAGGGTTAACATTAATGTAATAAAGAAAACAGTGACAGAAACATACGGTCTTCATCTTTCACTTACACATTTATGAAAACTAAGTTCTAGGATCAGAATTAGAAAAGAGAAAGTTGGAGTGTAGCCATTCTCCCCATCCCCAAAAGCTCCTCTTCCTTCTTCTTTTTGCTGCCTGCTTAAAGCATCTCTTTAAGATGCTTGCTTTACATTTGCAGCATTACCACTACACAATAGGCTTTTTTAAAACCTAGATGGCTCAGAAAAAGGGAGTGGCCCACCATTTATTTCAAGATACAGTAGAGATTATTACCCCTTCACAACAAAGCATTGAAAGGTCTTTCAAACTTATTTTTGGCTATTTTAAAATTTAATATTCTATTACATCATTTGTTTGCTAAATATGATCTGGAAGTCACAATTAAGATAATTATTTTATAGCTACTTTCATTTAATTAAAAGGTACACAGTTATTGTTTCTGCTCTTCTTAGCTTCTTGTTCAAAGTGACTGGATATTATTAATCATAGACAGTCCTTTAAATAATACATCTTAATCGTATCTTAATGTCATTTCCTGTTTGCAGAGTAACTTAAAACATGTGCTTATGGTTTTCATTAAATGCTATCAAAACAAACAAACAAAATAAAATGGCAGGTTTCAGCATCAGAGAAAGAAATGGAGGAACATGATGTTCTGACCTAGGCTTCACAAAATCACGAAGCAGACTCCTTGTCCTGACAAAACCCCTTTTTATTAAGCTAATGTGAATTCCTCTCATTCCATCCAGCAAAGTTCCAGCAAACAGTCTTTCAAGGGTGAATTTACAACCACAGACCTTATCAGGCTTGGAGAGCTGCCAGGCCAATATCTTGCAAATACAATGCTGTATAAGAAAATACTTGGCAAGGAGTCTCTGAGAGTCACAAACAAATCTCCACACTAATTAATCAAACTAATTGTCTCCTGCAAACTCCACTCCTCTTTCGCTCCTCTTTATTCCCTATGGGAGGGGCCATTCACCATCCACATGCCCTAGGGCAGGGGTGTCCAAACTTTTTGCGAGGAGGGCCAGAGTTGGTGAGGTGAAAATGTGTGGGGCCGATTATTCAGCCTGACATTCTTTGAACCCTTAACATTAAATGCGAATTAACTACCGTATTTTTCGGAGTATAAGACGCACCAAGATTTTGAAGAGGCAAATTAAAAAAAAAGTTTTTGCACTCTCCCACGAAAATGGGCCTTTTTTTTAAAAAAAAGGGCATGAATAGCCTTTAAGAGGCTTCTAGAGTGCTCCTGGGGGCTAGGGGGGGCAAAGTTGAGCAAAAAATGGCCCGTTTTTTGCTCATTTATGCCCTCCACAGCCCCCATGAGCACTCTGAAAACCTCCTAAAGGCTAAGCACAGCCATTTTGGTGAAGGGGGCAGAGTTTTGGGAGGCAAAAAATGCTGTATTCAGTGTATAAGATGCACCCAGATTTTTAGCCTCTTTTTTGAGGGGAAAAAGATGTATCTTTATACTTCAAAAAATACAGTATTTTATGAAAGACTAAACAAATAACTCCAGTGGGGAGAAGAGGCTGCGGGCCGCTTGAAATTTGAAAAAGGGCCACATTTGGCCCCAGGGCCGCACTTTGGACATGCCTGCCCTAGGGAGATACACCTGGTGGGACCCAGAAGAAGGGCCTTCTCTCTTTCATCATTCCCCCAGAAATTAGAATGGCCCCCATTCTAACACACTTCCAGAAGGCGCTGAAAACCTGGTTCTGCCAGCAGGCCTGGGGAACGCAGAGCGGGATGGAGCCCATTAAATGGCTCATATGATGTGTTGTCGCCGGGGTGGGTAGGTGGAAGGTTATTTTACTTTATTATTTTATTATAATTTATGATTTTTAAAATTAGTTTAATTGTTTTTATATGATGTTTTTATATTTTTGTACACCACCTTGAGTCACCATGTCCGAACAGGCGGCCATATAAATCTCCTAAATAAATACATGTATATATATTATGGATAGTTAAATGTATAATGAATTGATTGGGATTCATGGAATTTCAGTGCATTGAACAAGACAGCAGGACTAGAGCTGATTAATTTCCTCTTCCTATCATTTTCCCATTGACACTTATGCAAATGTTGTCAGGGTTCCAAAAAACACCCCCAATGAAATAAAACTCCAAAGCAGTAGATTTCTCGAAGTTCCATTTTATTAGAGATGTCATGTTGGCACATCTGGGAAATCTGAAAGCTTCCAGGTTTTCCCCACCCAGTTGGAAGTTCACAACCCTGCTCCACCCCTACAAGTTCCTCACATGGTCCAATCCATTCTTCAGACTCAACTGGAGACAATCCCCAGTCACGCCCATCCAGGTGCAGGCAAATATCCTTGACTCCCAGTGTAAGGAATGTTGTTATGGCTAAATTTCCACTGCTACAACAACAACAAAAACCTCCCAATTTCTCAGACTAAAACATGTAGCAGTCAGGAAGCAGAAAAGATAAAATGGCTTCCAAAACTGATACCTGTTTCCAAAGATAAGTAGGCTGAAGATTGGCAGGCAGCCATGTTTGTGCCTAGACTTTTGGAAGGATGGATGATCGATAAATATCTGATTGGTTGGTTGGTTGGTTAGTTGGTTGGTTGCTATAGAGAAAGAGACAGAGATAGCATTAATATTTAAACTGCCTAATATGTTATGCAGAGACCACCATTCTTATCACTTATGCCAACTCCGTAGTGCAAATGACAGTGTTCAGTGCAATATGTTACTCTGATATTCTGCTATCAAAGCGCTTACAATTTTAATTACTGTAATTACTTATTAATTGATTTAGATTTTAATTACTTATATTTTTGAGTATAAGACGCACCTTTTTCCCCCTTAAAAGAGCATGGAAATGTTGGTGCATCTTATACACTGAATACAGCCATTTTTGAACTCCTGAAGCCCCGCCCCCCATCCCATTTTTTGTGAAAAACAGGCCAGTTTTCGCAAAAACTGAGGCACTTTTGCCTTCCCCCAGGCCCCAGCAGCACTCTGCAGGTTTCAGCAGGGCTGGGGAAAGGCAAAAATGTCCCCGTTTTTGCAAATAAGGGTCCATTTTCTACCTGTGTTTTGCAAAAATGGGAGCATTTTTGCCTTCAACAAAAACATTTTTTCTTGCTTACCTCTTCGAAAACTTGGTGCATCTTATATACCGCTGTGTCTTATAGTCCAAACAATACGGTATATACGCACACCCTTTAACACACACCTCACATTTCTTCACAGATAATTCCATCATCTTTGCTTTGGAAAACTAGCACAAACCACAATCAGCTCAGAGGTTTGAACTAATGTCTGCAGAAGTCTGCAAGTGGCCCCTCCCAAGCTGCACAGAAACAGGGATCCGTTCCAATCAAATCCATAAGAAATAAGGGGACAATTTTTATGAGTGAAAATGAGATCTTTGTTCACGTGCCATATTGTCTGATGTGTTCTGCAAGGAAGCCAGATTGATCTCCAGCCCACAATTGCATTTCTTTTTCTTCCCCACTTCAAACCGTTTGAAAATCTATCTGGCAACATTGCTAATCTTTCAGGAAGATTCCTCGCCCTGCAGCTGTAATTCCTATCCAGTTTTGCCATCCTGCTGGGTCTTATGATCCAAAAATGTGTGTTTAAGGTTGCAACTCTGGAGATCAAAATCAAGGCTGTTCCATCTGCAGTCGCAATAATGGACCAGATTTAGTGACTCGCTTTGAATAAGCACATACTGACCAGAAGTGGTATTCAGAACAGGTTCTGACCAGTTCTGGAGAACCGGTAGCGGAAATTTTGAGTACTTCAGAGAACCGGTAAATACCATCTCTAACTGGCCCCGCCCCCATCTATTCTCTGCCTTCTGAATCCCAGCTGAACGGGAGGGAATGGGGATTTTGCAGTAACCTTCCCCTCGAGTGGGGAGGGAATGGAGATTTCACAGTATTGTTCCCCTGCCACGCCCACCAAGCAACGCCCACAGAACTGGTAGTAAAAAATTTCAAATCCCACCACTGATACTGACTTCTGATCAATATAATTGGAAGGATTTGTGAAAGCAAAAGAGCATTGGCTCTAGTTTTGTCTTCCCTCCCTGATATAGACAGAATAATATTCCAATTACATAGTTTGGAAAGTAGCTATTTATAATGCAACAGATAAACCAGGCTCACCTTTTGCATTCAGGAGAAGGCAGGGATTCCCATGGATTTTAGGATGAAAGGAACTGAATGCTGAAACTAAGATCAAATGAATGAGGACATGCCCTTATCTAGGATTCAGATCCCGGTGGAAAATGATCTTTTGCCAAACAATTTTTTAAAAAACCCAGAAAGATTAGTTATACCAGTATCCATGGAACACACGTTCGCCTTGACCTTATCTAGCATGGAAATGCTTCAGAAGAAACACTAGAGAAGTTTTATTTAAGCTTGGCACAAGTAGTAAAGTTAATTGGAGTGACTGCTAAATATCGTGAATGCAGCTGCCGCTAAAAGATGCAGTTTTTAAGGGTCTCATACAAAGCCGTTAAATCCCAGGGATGCTTTTGGGGAACTGGCATCATTTCACCTGGATCCGAGAACAGAGCATTTTTGGAAACAGTTAGATTCTACTGTCATAGAGCTCAACCCGAAAGATTAAAATCAACAGTGAGATGCCATCAATAAATCATTTTCAATTACCGTCCTTTGGAAGAATAGGTTAGCAAACATAGTCAGAATGTACCATGACTGAGTGGAAAATGTGATGACATTTGAAGGTTGTTACATAAATGTGAAACTGCAGCCTCTCTCAAGAAAAACTCAATGTTAAATTCCACAGAGCAATAATCATTAATGAGGATATCCCACTGATTTGTACTAGATAAATGAACACAAGAAGGACAGCAACAACTACAAACAAATATTTCTCTATGCTCGATATGAGATTATTGCATATTTTCCTTCTTCTTCTCATCCACAGGAAGACATATCTGAAGACGAAAGATGAAAGTACAACAGTGTCCCAGCCACAGATACTACTACCATTATATTCCTATGCTCTGTGAATCATCCTGTTGAGGCTTTTGTTAGAAATAGCTTTGGGCACACTTTCAAGGCATTCAATGCTAGAAGAAATTACAATGCTACTATACAATAAAATTTGTTGCTGAGCTTGTCCATCAGAAAGGTCAGCAGTTTGGTGGTTCGAATCCTTAGTAATGGGGTGAGCTCCTGTTTCTTGTCCCAGCTTCTGCCAACCTAGCAGTTCGAAAGCATATAAAAATGCAAGAAGAAAAATGGGGACCACTTCGGCATTTAGTCATGCCGGCCACAAGACCACAGAGACGTCTTTGGACAGTGCTTGCTCTTTGGCTTTGAAACGGAGATGAGCACTGCCCCTAGAGTCAGGAATGACTAGCACAGCTGTGCGAGGAGAACCTTTACCTTTACCTTAGCCTATACCACTGATTCTCAGCTTGAGTATTTCCACTTAGTGATAAGTGATTCTTCCCTCTTGTAAAATCAGGATCTTCCAGCCTCATATTTTCAACACGTGAACTTTGCTTTTGACTTATGGATCTTAATTATTGCTGTTTTTCTGTTTCCCTTTTCTAATATGATGCTCATGCTCAATCACATTCAACTTTTTTGCTATCAGTGGATTTACTCAAATTATTTTATTCTACTGCTTCCATGGATATAATGTATAAATTTTAAATAAATAAATTTTTAAATAAATAAATAATTTAAATAAACAAACAAATCTCCTGACTCCAGATTATTTAGGTCGGAGGTCTCAAAATCCTGAAAAGTAAAACAAATGTTCTAAAACTAAACTAAATAAAATTAAAAGTAAATATGTTGTTTTCATGGCTAAAATGCTGCACCTACTCTACATCTACATTCTCTCCTGCAAATCTCCATGATTGGTTATCTTCTGAGATGTTCAGTAGTTCACTTTCAGAAGGTCATCTTAATCTGAAATAATCAGCAACTGTGGATTGGGATTTCAGAATTCAACTTTGCTACTTTTTCCTGCCGAAAAACTAAGTGGAATTGATTTACTTGCTTTAGGAAGATGCAGTACTAGTTAACTATCTGGCTCATGAGTTCAAGACTATTTTCTCAACCTTTTTTGAAAGTGAATCTTGAATGTTTAATGTGCTCTATAACTACCAAGATGTGGATGCTAGAAATGAAGTCCTTTCCCAAGGAAAATGTTTTAGACAGTAGTCTACTTTTCTTGAAGTGAAAATATCACATAGAGAATATTTCTCTCAAATTTATGACTAGTCCCCCACAAAACAAACAATATCTTTTCTGCACATTGTCTCAGAATTAAGTTTTAGTGATCAGTTCTTGAAAGGGAAGCATTGTGTGGAGGAGTCCAAAAAGCAAAGATTAATTTCAGGACTGTGTGATCAAAGTCCCATCACTTTTTATGAGCAACAGTTTGTGGTTGCCCCATCCCCCAATATGCTAAGCTAAGACAAAGCAATTTGTAGTTCAACATATTACTTGAGCTCAGCTTTTCTCATAGCCTGTTGCCTTAACTAAGCAATACAATTAAAACTGCAATACCATTTAAATTTTCTGTTCTATTTTATTAATCATGTTTAAGTTTAAAGTATCATATCAACTTAGCCTTGGTGATCAATGGAATGTGCTATCCAGTCTAGAAACAGAAATTGCAACATCAAAATATTAATATAATGGAGAAAAGGGTAGCACACAATACAATTACAAAAAAGATAGAATGTTATAAAATAAACTTAGCAAATTAAAACAATAATAAAAATATAATAAAAACAACTAGAGCATCTCTTGAACACCGCTGACATTGACAAAATCACCTTTAATCAATTACAAAAGGCAGCTTTACTGGAACAGTTTGCATCTTGTCACATCCCTTTAACACCATAAAACATCCACATCTGCCTACAAGTCCTTGGGAAGGACCCAATAGGTAGATAAAAATGCCACATCTAGTCAGAACATCTGGCCAACTATACGATAAACCATTATTATTAATCTCACTTTTAACTTTCAAAACAGTGAGAGAGAGAGATCTATATGAATGTCACAGGATTTTTTTTTTGCTAATCTTAGAATTGTACCCTCTTTCCCTGAAAATAAGACCTCCCTGGTTAATAAGCCCAATTGGGCTTTTGAGCCCAATTTTATGCACTAAAATAAGCCCTCCCCAAAAATGTTGCTGTTAAATGCGAACGAAAGGCGAGCCGAGCCGTGAGGAGAATTAACCAACTTTTATTAACAGGACAGTTCACAGTTAAATACAGGAGAGAATCAATGCAGGGTTCATCTGACAGCTATTTATACGAAGCTGTCAGATGAACCAGCCAATCCCCAAGCCAGAGTTTCCCCGCTCTCAGCCAGGTCGCGTCTTAGCCAATCAGACGCGACCTGGCTGTTGCTAGCGCAGATGCCGGCAGACGGAGGGAACTCCCTGACGTCATCTGCCCGGACACAACACTCCTTCCCCCCCAGTGACTGCGCATGTGCAAGCGACGCACAAACGTAGTCACGTAAATATTCTGGGCGGCGCCGGACCCGCCCAGAACGCCTCAGTTCGGCAGGAGGCGTCGGAGAGGAAGGTGGTGTCCGTGGAAGCTCCTCCCGCAAGGGAGTGGAGCTCCGGGCGCCATCTTGGAGGCCCACCCCTGACGGAGGAAAACCAGGCCCAGGTAGGCAGGGCCGAGGGGGCGCGGCCGAAGGCGGGCTTGAGCTGGGCACTTGTTGGTAGGCCTGGCCTGACTCGGGGAAGGCCATTTGGAACCCCGGAGGGGGACGCCAAACGGGCGACACCCCCTCAACAATGGACGGCCGGCAGGCGGCGTCCGAGGACGGAAAAACTCTGGGCAGCTGAATCGGGCGGACGTTTTCTGGTGGAAGGGCACCAGGGAACAGAACGTTGGAGGGCTCAGGCGCAGCGACGTTGATGGTCGACCTTGCAGGGGTGTTGTCGCTGGTGTTGGGCAGGCGGCGCCTCAGTTGATCCAGGTGCCGCCGCCATTCGGTCCCATCATGTAGCTGGACCCTGTAAGAACAGGGGCCGGTTATGGCGGTGATGGTGGCAGGCACCCACCTAACCGCCCCTGAGAACGCCTGAGCCCAAACAGTATCGCCCAGGACGAACACGCGGGAAGGGGGCCCCAGGTTGCCAGGCTGTTCACTTGAATAGAGTGGGTGCAACCTATCCAAGGTGGTCCGTAGGCGCCGGCCCATCAGCAGCTCAGCTGGAGACTTCCCGGTCAGGGGGCAAGGAGTGGCATGCTGTACCAAGAGGTAAGCAGCCACCCTTGAAGGCCAGTCAGCCCCATCCATCCTGCCCAACGCCTCCTTGGCCGAGCGGACCGCCCTTTCCGCCCGGCCATTGCTAGCCGGATGGTATGGGGCGACTGGGGCATGGCGGATGCCCTGAGAGGCCAGGAACAGCTGGAACGCGGTGGATGCAAATTGAGGCCCGTTATCAGAGACAACGACGTCCGGCACGCCATGGGTGGCGAAAAGCCTAGTCAATTCTCTGATCGTGGCCTCGGCTGTGGTGGACCTCATGAGAATGAGCTCCACCCAGCGCGAATATGCATCCACCACCACCATGAAGACCTGGCCTCTGAAGGGGCCCGCGAAATCCACGTGAAGACGGGACCAAGGACCACGAGGCAATTCCCATTCCCTAGGACAGGCAGCCGGTGGCGCCGGTCGGGAATGTTGGCAGGAGGAGCAGCCGGCCACCCAGGCGGCTATCTCGTCATCAATGCGAGGCCACCAGACATAGCTGCGCGCCAGGCATTTCATGCGCACTATGCCCGGGTGGCCCTCATGAAGGCGAGATAGCACCTGATGGCGCAGGCTGGGTGGAATGACCACCCTGTCACCCCACAGGAGGCACCCACTGTGCAGTGACAGCTCCAACTGCCTGGCCCTGAAGGGACGAAGGTGCTCTGGCACCGGACCCTCAGGCCAGCCCCTTTGGACCCAAAGGATGACCTGAGAGAGGTCAGGGTCAGCCCTAGACTTTGAAGCCACCTCTCCGGAAGAGAGTGGCAGAGCCAAATCTGCTATGGCCAAAACCGACAGGCAAGGCACTGTCGGGGGGTCAGCAACGGGCAAGGGGCAGCGGCTAAGGGCATCAGCGTGCCCTAAATGCTTGCCCGGCCGGTAGAGCAGAGTATAGCTGTATGCAGCTAGGAACTCTGTCCACCTGGTCATGCGCGGTGACAGTATGGGAGGGGTCGGCTTGTTACCAGCCAAAAGCCCAAGGAGTGGCTTATGGTCGGTAAACAAAGTAAAGTGCCGACCATAGAGGTAGTCGTGGAACCTTTTAATCCCTGACACTGCAGCCAGAGCCTCCTTGTCGATCTGGCTGTAATTGCGTTCCGCAGAAGTCAGTGTCCGGGAATAAAAGGCTATGGGGGCCTCCGAGCCATTGGGCAGCACATGGCTCAGGACCGCCCCCAAACCCACGGGGGAGGCGTCACAAGCAAGAGTCAAAGGCAGCTTGTCCGAATACTGAACGAGGACTGCCTCTGACGTCAGCAAGTCTTTGACAGCCGCGAACGCATGCGCTTCGCGGCTGCCCCAGCGCCAGGCGGCCGATCGGTCGAGCAACCGATGCAGCGGCTCGGCTAGTGACGCCTTATGCGGCAGAAATGGCGCGTAGAAATTGAGCAAGCCAAGGAACGCCTGCAGCTCCGTCTTGGAGGCAGGCGTGGGGGCGTTCCTAATGGCTGCTACTTTTGAAGGAGTGGGGTGAATTCCCTGGGCGTCAATTGTGAATCCCAGGAAGTCAACCCGAGGCACAGCAAATGAGCATTTGCTGCGCTTTAACTTTAAACCCGAGCCCCTGAAACGCTCGAGGACCTTCACCAGTACTTCGATGAGGCCCGATCGGCTGCTAGCGGCGATCAGGACGTCATCGAAGTACGGAACCACGCCAGGGAGCCCATGGAGCAGCCGCTCCATGAGGCTCTGGAAGATCCCCGGGGCTACGGAAACGCCGAATTGCAAACGGCGGCAACGGAAAGCTCCACGGTGGGTGACGATGGTCTGCGCAGCCGCCGCCTCGTCATCCACCGGGAGCTGCTGGTAGGCCTGCGCCATATCCAGCTTCGCAAAGACGCAGCCCTGCCCCAAAGAGTGGAGCAAGTGCTGCACCACCGGAACTGGATAGGGGTTCGCTTGGAGGGCAAGGTTGATGGTGGATTTAAAGTCGGCGCAGAGGCGAATGGACCCATCCGCCTTAACTGGGATGACCAAAGGGGTCTCCCACTTGGAGTAATCCACCGGCTCCAAGACTCCCTGCGCGACAAGCTTGTCCAGCTCCGCATCAACCTTTGCCCTTAAAGCGAAAGGCACCCTACGGGCCTTCAGCCTAATGGGGGCAACCTGGGGGTCTAGGTTCAAGGAGATGGGCGTGCCCTTATACGCCCCCAGCTGCCCATCAAACACATCAGAAAATCTGGCAAGGACGTCGGCCACGTCGGGAGGCGTGGCCACTACTTGTCTAATCCCGTGCACTGATAGGCCCAGTGCCGGGAACCAGTCAAGGCCCAGTAGGGCCGGCAAAGGCTTTTCCACTACCAGTAGAGGAAGGCATCCCGAATAGTCCCCATATTCCACCCGCACCAGGTGACAACCCAGGGTAGGAATTAGAGTCCCCTGGTAGTCCCGTAGGGTTGCGTCTGGAGGGGCCAGCTGGGTCTTTGCGACGCCTGGACAGAGGCGGGAGAACTCTGTCCACGACAAAAGGGATCGGGACGACCCCGAGTCCACCTCCATGGTGCAGGGGGAGCCCTCAATGAGGAGCGACGCCTTGATGCGCTCCGCACCTGCACCCGTGTGGAAGGCCAACTCTGCGGGGTTGGCGTTGAAGTCCGCGTCCACGGCGTAGCAGCCTCCGCGCGAAGGCTGCTGCTGCTGCTGCTGCTGCTGTCGTCCAGCACGGCCTCCAGGTCGCTGTTTAACGGCGGCTGTGGTCGGGACGTCCTCTGCTCTCTGAGGCAAGGGGAACTGCGCTCGGCAGACCTGAGCCAAATGTCCCTTCTTCAGGCAGCGGCGGCAAACAGCGTTTTTAAAGGGGCACCCCGAGCGGTCGTTCCAGCTGTTCCACCGCGTTCCAGCTGTTCCTGGCCTCTCAGGGCATCCGCCATGCCCCAGTCGCCCCATACCATCCGGCTAGCAATGGCCGGGCGGAAAGGGCGGTCCGCTCGGCCAAGGAGGCGTTGGGCAGGATGGATGGGGCTGACTGGCCTTCAAGAGTGGCATGCTGTACCAAGAGGTAAGCAGCCACCCTTGAAGGCCAGTCAGCCCCATCCATCCTGCCCAACGCCTCCTTGGCACCCGGAGCGGTCGTGGTTGCCTCCACAGCCAAGGCAAGCGGGCACAGCTTCCCGGGCTCGCTGAGGAGCGCGTCTTCTGGCGGACTGGCCAATGCGCGCCACCGCTCCCTCCTCCGGATAGTCGCTTGGCAAGGGAACTAGTTCGTCTACCAAGCAAGTGCGGCCTGGCGGGGGCGGCAGATTGAACATCTCCGCCATTGACTCGTCGGAGAGTTCAGCCGCCCTTGCTTGCTCGATGGCCCCAGTCAGCGTGATGTCCGCCTGTGACAAGAGCCGCCGGCGGAGGCGCAGGTCTTTTACGCCGCTGACGAACTGTTCCGTCAGATTGCGATCTAGGTCGGCAAACTCGCACCTCATCGCCGCGGTGCGAAGCGACTGGAGGAATTGGCTCACCGACTCCTCCGGCTTCTGAACACAGCGCCGGAAAGCGTAGTGCCTCGCCACCCAGGACGGAGTGGGGGCGTAGTGGCGCTGCAGGCGTTCGGTTAGTGTCGCCCAGTCCAGAGAATGAACGGGCTGTGGGGCGGCTATTGAGCGAGCGGCACTAAACATTGGAGTGCCGCAACAGCTCAAGAAGAAACTGCACTTCTCGTCGTCTGGAGCGTCGCGACGACCGTTGGCTATGAGGTAACATTCGAAGCGCTCCATGAACGCTTCCCACGTCTCGCCGTCGCAGCCAAAAGGCACAAAGGTTGGCATTGCCGACATGATTCCTTCAGGAACGGAGAAAAGCCGGCCAGGAAGCAGGTCACCGGTGCGATGGTGACAAGAAGACACGCTCGGTGGCTTTCGGTGGGTTAGTGGCTGTATCCCACCTTCGTCGCCAGTGTTAAATGCGAACGAAAGGCGAGCCGAGCCGTGAGGAGAATTAACCAACTTTTATTAACAGGACAGTTCACAGTTAAATACAGGAGAGAATCAATGCAGGGTTCATCTGACAGCTATTTATACGAAGCTGTCAGATGAACCAGCCAATCCCCAAGCCAGAGTTTCCCCGCTCTCAGCCAGGTCGCGTCTTAGCCAATCAGACGCGACCTGGCTGTTGCTAGCGCAGATGCCGGCAGACGGAGGGAACTCCCTGACGTCATCTGCCCGGACACAACACTTGCAACACAACAGCAGCCATGAGGTCACCATGTTCGCCGCCTCCTGCACTTCAAAAATAATATGACCTCCCTGAAAATAAAGCCAAGCACTTATTTTGGGGGTCAAAATAAAATAAGACCCTGTCTTATTTTCAGGGAAACATGGTATATGGATTAAATGATAAAGAAATGATGCATTTAAACTCTGATCTCTTAAGAGGCACAACTGTACACCCTGGAGAATGGTCTATGCCTTTCAGAGTCTAAAGAAAATTTCAAAAAATGTCTGCCTTTCTATACTTAACCCTTTTTAAAAAAAACAAAGAAAACATTTTATAAACAATACAGTTGGTAGCAGGTGCTGTTTTATGCACATAAATGTTTTCTGACCAGCTGTTTGAGTTTATTCTTTCACTGCATTTTGGTAGAAACATCATAGCCAATAAAAACAAAAGTAGTAGAATCTTCCTAGCTGAGTGTTTTATAGGAACTGTGAAATATGGTTTATCTGAAATATCTTGACAAACTGAATCCTAGTTGGGTTACCTTAGCAAGAAAATTGTAATTTTTCAGCCTGCTAAGAGGGACCTGAAATACTGTTGATTTTCACTTGAGACCATTGAATACATTGTTTTGGACTCAAACCAATTCATACATTAGCACAAATACCAACTAAGCTTTCCATATTTCAAAATATATTTTTCCAATGTGTTTCTTCTGAAGTCCCATCCCACTCCAGGTCTCACTTTTTCATACTGTTTTTTTTTTAAAGAGTAATCTTTTTTATTGTTGTTGGCTGAAAGCAAAAATTACGATAGCTTCTTCCAAAAGTCTCCCTCCATGCCACCCCTCCACATGCTTTCATGTCATATTGAGTTAATTCATACTGCAAGCAGCACGCGATGGCCTTCTTCATCGGGTTTTTTACATTTGGTGATGTCATCAGCCTGAGACATATTCATGCACTTATGAACTCACACCTGACAAGTTGTAATTATTTAAAAAAAAGATATCTGGAAGTATCTTTATGGAAATAGCACATAAAGATGCTCCCAAACCATATCAAATCCAAGCCCAAATTCAAATTTCAACAGCAAATATTTGTCTAATATAAATTCAAGCACGAAATCGCTTCAAGATCAACTTGACATCCAATAATAACAGAGATGAGAGGAGGGGGGGAAAGGAAATTCAAAATGTACCTCTGGCTTACCTTGACTGTGGCTTGCCATTCTGTGCCATAAGGTAAAGGTAAAGGTTCCCCTCGCACATATCTGCTAGTCGTTCCTGACTCTAGGGGGCAGTGCTCATCTCTGTTTCAAAGCTGAAGAGAGAGTGCTGTCCGAAGACATCTCCATGGTTATGTGGCTAGCATAACTACATGCTGAAGGCGCACAGAACTCTGTTACCTCTCCACCAGAGGTGGTTTCTATTTTTCTACTTGGATTTTTACATGCTTTCAAACTGCTATGTTGGCAGAAGCTGGGACAAGTAACAGAAGGTCGCTCCGTTACACGGTGCAAGGGATCGAACCGCCAAACTGCTGACCTTTCTGATGGACAAGCTCAGCATCTTAGCTACTGGGCCGCTGTTCAGTAAGCCCTAGACCAGTGATGGCTAACCTTTTCTTGACCGAGTCCTCAAAGTGCAAATGCACATGTGCACACCTGCACCCCAAAATGCAATGTGTAGGTGCCCCGTGCATGCACCTCACCCCCTCACGCATGCATCTGTGCCTCCCACACATGGCTCACCCTCGCACATGAATGTACGGGCCCCAACATGCACCCCATGCATGCATCTCGCACCCCTCGCATGCGTGGCGGCAGAGGCCCGACGATCAGCTGGCCAGCAGGAGGTGCACATGTATGATAAGCTTAGTTGGGATTTGGATTCAGAATGATAAAGAGCTTCAACACATTCAAATAATAGCTGTAGATTCTGTTAGGCTCCTGCCGAAGCGAACATGCCTGTAGGTCTCTTCGGTGCTTCCAAACGATTGTCACATTGCAGTCATCCCGCCCAAAAGTCTCCCATCTTTGTCCACTTATGACTCTGTTAAAAGGGG
The DNA here is from genome assembly GCF_964273705.1 of Natrix helvetica. Classification (NCBI taxonomy): domain Eukaryota; kingdom Metazoa; phylum Chordata; class Lepidosauria; order Squamata; family Natricidae; genus Natrix; species Natrix helvetica. Next base: position 23,666,163 of record NC_138558.1, read on the forward strand.
ACAGAGAAACAAGAAAGGCAAATAAAGAGAGAATCCCATTTTCATTTTGGTTTTGCTTTGTCAGAAGAGAAGGATCCAGGGCAGAGAAGCTGATTAGAAGGTCTGGTTTAGATCGCTGTGTAAGCAGGAAATGATGAATCTTGGCAAAGCACCAGAAGCCAAAACAAAGCAGCAAGAAAGTTGATGCTGATGTAAGAAAGACAAGGCAGGAGAAGGAAAGCAGCTGGAAAAAACTGCAGAAAAAGGATCTAAAATAGGAAAGTGTGGATATATTTCAATATAGCCCGAGAAATTGGTTATGACTGCAGCTTCTTCCAAAGAGTGCTTATTTTCTTCTTAATTATCTGAAGAACAACAATGCTTGTTTGTTTCATGAAAAATATAAGAAGAAGGGACATTTTTGCCTTGGTGTTTCATGTTACTAAGACAGAAGACAAAGAGGAATTTATATATATATTAATATCTGTCTATTCCTGAGTCCCGCTGGAAATGAAATATAATGATCAGCTCCAGCAATGCCACATATTTCGTTTGCCATTTTCAAACATGTTTAGGAGGGAAGGAAATATGGTAGAAATGACATTAGCCTCCCTTTTTCTTTTTGGTCCTCTTGTATCTCACAGAATTATTTACTGCAAATTATTCCACATTTGCACAAAAAGTAGGAATTTGACGAAGTCATAACTCTGAGACTGAAATCCAAAGTTCTAAGAGTTTTCTAGATTCTATCATGCTACCCTATGAGATAATAAGATTATCTTAGTTACTGAAGCTCGTCGCTTTTCTGTATCCTGGTGGTATGTTGCTGGGAATACAGGTAGTCCTCAGGGTATGACCATAATTGAGCCCAAAATTTAGGATTCTAAGCAAGGCAGTTGTTAAGTGAATTTTGCCCCATTTTATGACCTTCCTTGCCACAGTTGTTAAGCAAATCACTGTTAAGTGAATCTGACTTTCCCATTGACTTTGCTTGTCACGAGGTCGCAAAAGGGAACCATATAACTCCAGGATATTGCAATTCTCATAAATATGAATTAGTTGTCAAGCATTTTATTTTTAATAACATGATCATGCTGTAATGGTTGTAAGTGTGAAAAAGTGCCGTTGTAACTTTGAACAGTCACTAAATGAACTATTGTAAGTCTAGGACCATGATGGCAAACCTATGGAACGCATACCACAGGCGGCACATGGAGGCCTCTCTGCGAGCCCCAGCTGAGCTCCACCAAGCATTGCTGCCGGCCAGCTGATTTTCGGGTCTCTGCAAAACACTATAAAAGCCATTGATATACATCCTACGGGAACAGGAACAGTGCCACACAGGAGCAGATAGAGGTAAATCCTAGAGAGGCAGGAAATGCATCACTGAACAATGGAGATGAATGCTAGAGAGGAATAAAGCTGCATACAAGGCCGACATAACTCCTGTAACAGCCTAGGCATGCACAGTGGGGAATGCAGGAGGTGCGGGGGTCTGCGCCCCATTTTTGATCCCAGGAAGCTTCAGGGAGCCTTGCTAGGCCCAAAACAGGGCATGGGGGGTCGCACGCACATGCGCGGGGGGCGCTGTAGGGGAGCACGTATTGTATTATGTGTGGGGGTATACACGTTGTCATGTGCTTTTAGCATACAAGGACAAAAAGGTTAGCCATCACTGCCTTATAAGGGTGTAAATATAAGTTGAGGTAGTGGTTGTGGTGGTAATGTTCTAATTAATTTTATTTCTATATTTCAGCTTTTCACTCTGAACTTATTTTTGATGGTCATCATGAAGGGGAAGAATCAGAATCTCAGAAAGTTACTCTTTGATGGCATTTATGCTTTTTTGCATACATTTATTTCCAACCACCAAGTAATCTGAATTTAGCCGAGGGGCTACTTAATTAAAGTTTATTTATGGTTAAGGCCAAAATATCGAATACAATACAATACACTCAGATCAAAACTAAGGTATAAATTTATAAAATTACAGATGGTTCAGGCAGAAATAAATCAGTGAGTAAGCATTGCCAGTGTTAAATCCAAAGTCTTTTCATGCTAATCATAATCACACAAAATTTGGCAACTCTCCTGGATATTTCTGTAGACCACTCTGCTAAACAGAGGCAATTATGGAGGGGCCAGTGGTGGAGGTGGCAAATGATGAAAGCAATGTTTGAGCTGTTGCAACACTAGCTCTGCCCCTTTATACGTGCGCTGTGAAATGGCACACATGTATGGAAGGGCCAAAGCATGCATCACAATAGTATGATGCTCTTTTCATCTTTTGAGGAAAGCATCCAATCCTGCAAATGCCTCGACTGCTAACAAATATAGAATGTTCTCTTCATCAGACCAACCCAAGTGGGAGGTTAATAGGCCATTAATAATTCCATCGTGATAGAAAGGACAATACAATGATACACACAAAGGCTTGAACAAGTTGATCTTATGACAGTGTATTAATAAACCTTTCCTCCAGTGCCATTTATGGCAAAGCAGACTCTGGCTAATGAGCACCGTATTTTTCGGAATATAAGACGCACCTTTTTCCCCCAAAAAAGAGGGTGAAAATCTCAGTGAGTCTTATACACTGAATACAGCATTTTTGGCCTCCCGAAACACTTCCCCCTTCACAAAAATGGACATGCAGAGGATTTAGGAGGCCTGCAAAATGCTTTTGGGGGCTGGGGAGGGCAAAAATGAGCAAAGAATGGGTGGTTGTTTGCTCATTTTTGCCCCCCCAAACCCCCCAGGAGCACTCTACAAGCCTCCCAAAGCCAATTCATGCCCTCTTTTTTGCAAAATATGGGCCCGTTTTTGTGAAAAATGGGCCTATTTTGGCTCGGTTTTGCTCCCCCCCCCCCCGGAGCATTTTGCAGGCCTCTCAAACTCTCTGCATGTCCCATTTTTCACAAAAATTGAAGCATGCAGAGAGTGGTCTGCAAAGTGCAAAAACTTTTTTTTAAAAAATTACCTTTTGGTGTGTCTTATGCTCCAGTGCATCTTATAGTCCAAAAAATATGGTATGTCTTTTTATGTAGAGTAGAAATAAGAAAGTAAGGAGAAGCATTTATTACAGAGACTATGGTTGCAGTACTAAGAGATTTACTGGTACCAACCTGAAGGTCCGAGTCAAGAACTGAATTAGTTAATCTCTGGGGTGGTTCTCTTATGGCTTGATGTCATCTAACCCTAAGTTTAAAAACTAAAGTTAGGCCTAAAGCTAGGCTTTTCTTCTGAGGGGATTAACTTTCCAAGAAGGCTACCATAGCCACTACTTTAATCAGTAGAATCTCATGTGAATCCATATGGAGGCAAGGCCAAGTTTCAACTCAAAAAAGTAACTAGACACAGAATGAAGAACATGCAACATGACATAAGAAAATGGACTGTGTTGCCCCCAATGCCTTACTGCCTTCACAAGCACAGAACTTAGCTTCACAAAACAGAAGATTCAACATCTTGACCCTGAATAATAGACGCATGTTCTATTGTTCAAATTCCAACCAATGTACTATAAACATTTTCTGTACAGTGTATTTACAAAGTGGTTTGACAACTTGATCTTTTGTCCCTTTCTAAAATTATGAAATACCATGGGGTTTCCCCCCCCCCCCAATTCTTACCTTTCTATGTAATTTAAGCATTTTTACCTCCCTTCAACTTTACATCTGACAACTATGAGTGGAGCTATATTTTAAGACCAGATATAGTTTGGAAAAAGTGCTTTAATCCTCACAAAGGCTGACTAATTTTTTTGTAAATTAATTAAGGATGTGAGACTTTGAAGAAGGATGTCACTGGATTAGGAGCAATTTGACTCATTGACGCAATAGCCGTTTTCTTCTGGCAGGCATAGAAACCTGAAAAAAGATGTGCATTCCTTAATGACTAGTAAAGAGATCCTGTACTTGTATAAGTTCTGTGGAATAATTTTAGAAAGCATGCATGGCCTTGCCACATGTTAAGAGAATCATAAGTGGCCACCAATGCTGAAACGTGTTGTTCTCATCCATAAACACTGCCATGTTCGTTCTACATTTTTCAAGGTCCTAACCATAAGGAGCTAACAAGGAAGCAGGACTTATATATGTTTAAGGGATTTTTAATTTCAGAATTAGAGGCAAACTACAGAATCTATAAGCAGCAATGAAGTTTACTGGAACTTGTATAGCAAACAGCCAGAGGAGGACTGCAAGAAGGGCCACACCAAGAACGCATTTGCACAAGGCAAAAGGATTTGAACACCATTTTCTGCTCATAAAAGCATCCTCAAAAACAAGCAAAGATCTGTCTGAACAACAAAGTGTCACGAACAGATGGAAAGAATATACAAAGGTATGCCAGCAAAAAGGAGGCCCAGCATAATAAGATAAGGAGGTAGAAATAGGACCAGGCATCCTTCAGGAACATGTCACATAGGCAATGAGCCAACTACCAAACCACAAGACCCCAGGTGTTGATACCATCCCCATAGAATTTCTGAACCTTGTGCCACCCACCACCATCAAAGCATTGTACTAGAAAATTTGGAAAACAAGCACATGGCCCAGAGGTGGGTTGTTCCCGGTTTGCCTGGATCAGTCGAACCGGTTGTGGTGGTGGCTGGAGGCTCTGCTCACCTACCCGGATGCTTCTGCGCAGAAACATCATGCAGGGGAGTGCGCCCAAACCGGTAGTAAAAAAAATGGCAACCCACCATTGACATGGCCACAGGATTGGAAATGATCTGCATTCATTCCATTGGCAAAATGGGTGACTCCAAAGACTGTTCCAATTGCCCTCATCCCTCACACTAGCAAGATACAACAACATCTGGTGCTGACCATCAAAAGGAAATTCCAGATGTTCAAGCAGACTTCAGAAGAGATTGTGTCACTCATGACTATTTTGCAAATCTATGTTGGATGATGGACAAATCTCAAGGATATCAAAAGAGTATATCTACATCTGCTTTATTGATTACAAGAAAGCCTTCTCTTTTTTTTGATTGTTGCAAGTTGTCGAGAGCTCCAGAAGACCTGGGAATGCCAACACATCTGGTCAAGTTGGTGTAGTCATTTTACACAAATGGGACACCACTGTGCAAACACCATACGGAGACATTGCTTGGTTCAAGATAGAGAAAGGAGTGTGGCACAATTGCATTTTTTTACCTTTCTTATTCAACCTGTATGCTGAACTGATAAGGATGAATAAATAAATAACGGAGGAAGGAAGAGCAACAATCTTCGATGCTGATGAACAACTCTCTTCTCAGTAACCAAAGAAGATCTGAAATATCTGCTCAAAACAATTAAAGAAGAAAATGAGAAATCTGGATTCTTGTTGAACATCAAAAGAACCAAACTCATGAACACTGCAAGAAATGGAAATATTAATATAAGTGGTGAAAATGGTGAAGAGATCATATGCAGGAGAGAAATTCAGAAGTTAAGTGTCTAATTACACTGGCTTGAAGAGGATGAATCATATATGGAAAACCAAGGTTTTCTGACAACCAAATGCAGATTCCATGCTATCGTGTTTCCCATTGCTACCAGTGGTGGGTTGCAGGCGATATGCCCCAGTACGGGCATACTGGTGCCTGCCGGGAGCACCAGGAGCACCATTCTGGTATGATGCTGCGGAGGGCCCACCTGCCTGTCTGAGCTCCTTACCTGTATTTGAGCTCTTCAGCGCTTCCACACGCGTGCACGGAGCGTACGGCGCCTGCACGATGCTCAGCCGAGCAGCTGGTACATCGTGGAGGCATCATGGAGGTAAAGACGCATGCGTACGCTGCGTGCATGCATGTGGGGGACGCCAGGCCCCGTTGCACCATACCGGTTGCAACGGGATCCGGAACCCACCACTGATTGCTACCTACAGTTGTGAAAGTTGGAATATGAAAAAACTAAACAGGAGTACAATTGACTTATTTGAGCTTTGGTACTAGAGAGGGCTTCTATCAGGCCCAAAAACAAGAATGACATATGGCAATTATTTCAAGCTGAGTTCTTTATTATTCTATGCCAATAAACCAAATCTTGCCCTACGGAGGACTTTACTATCTGCATCTACAATATACTATGCGAACTATTTGGGAGGACCTGTCTTCACCCTCACTCTTTCACATATAATAACTGGGCTAGAAATAGGAATTTCCAGTCTTCCAGTCTTTCTTATGACATTAAGGAAAAGTTTCTTTGAATGATCTGTTCCTAACTTCTCTAATCAACTAGTCCATTCCAAGCTGTAATTCTAGTCCTGATAGTAGTTCTTATACATTGGTGGACTTCTGCTAATTTCAGCCAATATATTAGAAATATATAATAACATGTTCAATATATTTGATCAAGTAGAATCTGATAAGTAACTAATAACTAATATTTCTGGTTGAAATCCAATGTGTTCTTAAAAACGTATATGTCATTCTTTTTGCATCAACTTGTGGATTAAATAAGGGGTCTAGTTCCAAAACATTTAGAAGAAATCGATAGGCAATGGCTGCTCTGTAAATTTCTGCTGAATTGAATAGTGCTCTTCAGCTGATTTTGAGTCAGATTTATGTATTAATGATGAACATATAAAATATATAAATTATTTTGACAATTAACGTGGACAATGAATATGTTAAAGACTGTATGAACAAAAGTTCAAGAACCTTTGGTTACAACATAATGCTTAATCATTGGGAGAATATGTGGAGTAAAAGATTGAAATTTACATTGAATTATAACTTGAAAGAGAATTTTGTAAGGGGATGTACCATTATCATTTAACATCTGCTAAATTGCCAAAGAACTATAAGGGTATGTAAAATATATGTTGAAAATGTAAACAAAAACACAGCATTATTTTTAGCAACTCCAGTGGATGCCCTAATAAAGCTAAGGCTTTGGAATCAGAGATGTATTTTAACTCAGAGAATTCTTAAACTGATTGTATAATTGAAGCTAGAGGCTTTTATTTTAAGTTTTATAGACAAGCAGACTGAAAAAAATGGAAGACTTTTGTATGTGCAAATATACAAAATTCACACGAATATACACACAATGGATGAACGGATTGTGAAATTAATATTTAGTATTTTTTTCCAATAGACGTGGCAACATTGATTGCTTTGATTTTTTAAAAGACGCTAACTTCATTTCTACTCGGAAACCCCAAAACTCCTGGAGTTTTGCTTGAAATTGAAAAAAATGAAATTTCAACTTTGGATTTTGATGATTGGATTTGTTTATGATGATAGTACTATTTGTTGTGGTTTATTCTAGTTCTATGAGTCATTGATTTTTAGGTTTTTAGTGGAAGTTATCTTTTTTCTATAACTTTTTTTGTTTGTACTCCCCAGTTTTGTGTTCTTCTTCTACCCTTTCTCTTTCTTTTTCAATTTCCTTTGCTTTGTATTTTATACTTTTTTAAAAAATTAATAAAGTTTATTAAACTTCTAATTTAATTAAAGCAATGGCATCAGTGTTCTGATGACTTCCATAACAGGGAATTTGACACTAAGCTTGTCCTAGGACATTACATCCCTAAATGAACATCTCATCTCCTATGTCCACATCTTCTATAAAAACCTCTTGTTTTGAACAAGCATCACAAAGCACATCCCAGCTATTCAAATAATCCCTCCCTTTCATTAGAAGTGGGCTTGTCTCATGGAAAAAGCTTAACACGTTCAGATAAAGGATCAGTGTACTATTAATACTTTTTTTGCTAACATAATACAAAAGTGATTTGCAGATCCTTTGGCAAAACAACAAGCAAAGTCCAGTTGCAATCACATTCTTCCATGTCTTTGATCCGAGTCATAGTAATCATAGGTTTAGAACGGGGGAATCTAATGATAGTATGTTAGCCCATCAATATGTAATGTTTGGAATTAAGTGAAATGTATCAAAACAACTACAAAATTTAAAAGCATTAATAGAAATAGAAAGAGCATGCATGATAGTTCTATGAAGAACAATCTTTAACTATTAAAAGTATGCAGGGTAAATAAAGCATAATCCAAGGCATGTCTGTTTGAAGTCCATCAAATTAACCTAAAGTCAGTGTTTATAAGACTGTAGTCTTCAATGTAGTAAAGAAATACCTCCATAATATAGTAATATACATTCAATTAAGATAGAATAGCAGATTCAGCTAATGGTTTTTAGGGTGGAAAAGTATTCTATCAAGTTTAATTTAATCACTTTCTCCATCACGATATAGCTACTGAAATGTAGCAGCTAATAATTGAAGGATTGATAATATAAATATCTTTTTTTCAGAAACTTTCATCAGTAATTTTCATTACATGCAAAGAAGTCTAAAGTAGGTAGTTTAAAGACTATCCTCAATCTAGTATGTATGTATGTATGTATGTATGTATGTATGTATGTATGTATGTATGTATGTATGTATCAGTGGTGGGTTTCAAAAATTTTTAGAACCTCTTCTATAGGTGTGGCTTGCTTTGTGGGAGTGGCTTGCCGGCCATGTGACCGGGTGGGAGTGGCTTGCTGGCCATATGGCTGGGTGGGAGTGGCTTGCCAGCCATGTGACTGGGTGGGCATGGCCAACTTGTAAAATGTGGTGAAACTCACTTAACAATGCTCTTTTTTAGCAACCAAAATGTTGGCTCAGAAACTCTGGCATTTGAAGCACGCAAGTCTTAAAGCTGTCAAGTTACAAGACCCTTGCACCCCTAACCCTTTAGAAAAAAAAAACCCAGGGGTGTTCAAACTTGACAGCTTTAAAACTTGTGGACTTCAATTCCCAGAATTCCTCCTCCAGTCATGTTGGCTCAGGAACTCTAGCATTGAAGTGTGCAAGTCTTAAAGCTGTCAAGTTACAAGACCTTTGCACTCCTAACCCTTTAGAAAAAAAACCCAGGGGTGCTCAAACTTGACAGCTTTAAGACTTGTGGACTTCAACTCCCAGAATTCCTTCTCTCGCTCTTGATGATGTGTGGACAGGTGGGGGAAGGGAGATGGAACCGGTTCTAAACGGCACTGTAGATTTGTGGAACCTCTTCTATAGAAGAGGTTAGAACTGGCAGGAACCCACCCCGGTATGTATGTATGTATTGTGTAGTATGTTTGTAGTACCTACCTACTGTCTTCAATAAAAAGTATATTCAGGTAAACCTGTATCTATGTATAATCTAGAATAGATTGATTTTACTGTAATGCTGCTTAATTTTTACATAAAATGAGAGAAAAAGCAGACAGTAGCCTTCATTGCTTCAAAGTAGCATCTATGAAAGTAGTAAGCTAAGTAATCAATCTTTAACAAGATAGAAATCATGCAGATCACAGATTCTGCAATGTTTTCTCACTCTTTCAAAGCAGTTCTTTCTGAGTCACAAGACTAAAAATGGATCATTGGTAGCATTCTGAGCCTGCTCAGCTGCTCTTCCTATAAAGGACATTTCTTTGGATTTACTTTAAAAAAAAATCTTCATACTTTCTATCCAAACCCTATTGAAACATTTTCAAACTCAACAGTTCTGATCAACAGACCTATTGGCAGCAATATGGACAGAATCCTAAGTCTCTTCACACAACGTCTTTCAACATATCATATGGAAAGAGTAACAAAGCTGCAGAAAATCACTTCCAACCTGTTCACTTGCAGTGCCTTTATATTTTCTTCTGCATTATGAGTTTGGATCTATGTGTATTGTCTGTTCAGGAACTCATCGGAATCTGTGCATTCGTGGTTGGTGGGTTTTTGCGCATTGAAGTCCTCCTGTTGTGTTCCTTCCTTGAATTATTTTTGCTTATGTGTACATTAATAAGCAAAGGATGGGCTTCAGATTCTCCACCCTGAGTCACATGACCAGGAAGGTGGACAGATTAAAATGGAGCAGTCAGCAGCATTCTAAGCCCGTGATGGCGAACCTATGGCATGTGTGTGTCACAGATGGCATGCAGAGCCCTCTCTGTGGGCACGCAAGCCGTCGCCCCAGCTCGGGTCCATTGTGCATGTGTGTGTGCCTCCCGCTGGCCAGTTGGTTTTCAGATCTCTGCCGCACATGTCTGGGGGCAGGGCACATGCAGGAGACATGCGTGGATGCAGTGGGGTGCGCAGGGGTTGTGCTCGCATGCACTGGAGTGGGGCATGTGTATGGGAGGGGGGATCATGCATGCATGTGCAGGGGGGCGCAGGGGGGGGTGCATGCTTTCGGCACTCCTTGCCGAAAAGGTTAGCCATCACTGTTCTAAGCTATTGTTTGCCTATGAGAAGGAACTTGGACATGGGAGAGGGTTATTCTGAAGTTTTTTTGGTGGATTTTTCTCCCTGCAGTCTCTGGCTAGATCTGGCCATATTTGATGTTTCTTTTGCCAGCTTTCCCCCATAGATCAAATGTGATCCCGCTCTGCTATGTTTTTGGAAATGTTAGAAAGATAAATGGACAAATAGATAACTAACTCCCCACCCCCTTTAGACAATTTTTTTCAACATATCTGTGGGCTTAGAAAGAACACTAAGGACATTTGGTAAACAACTGCTCATTACTTAAAGAAGTATTTAAAAAAAATACTTTGTGCACACATTTACACAATAGCTTTATTCAGCTGCCCCAAAAATTGTAGCACATTTTTGCTAGCAAGTGTGGTGAATACTTCCATTGTGTAATTATGAATAAATATCAGTGCTTACAGCTGAACTCTATTTAATAATGGAAGCAATTGCCTTCTCTTATTCAAATAGAGATAGACATGTGTGAAATACTAACCTCAAGGTCATTCTTAGCCTTTTTCCCACGGTTTATCAGAACAAAGATGTTCAATCATTCAGATCTGATCATTCTTTTTAGCAAGTGCTTGCAGTGCCTATCACTGCCCAGCAAGGGTTAATTTTATCGATGAAATTATATCAATTAGATTATGTTTATACATTGAACTTATCTTGCTTTCCCAGCTTAGGTTTTTGCATCTAAAATGATAAAATGATTTTCAAACATTGCAATAGACAACAATTCAGCTAAAAGAAGGAAGATTCAAAGCCTGCATTATCATTTTCCTCATGCAACCCAACATCAACAGCAAAAATAGCAGGTCCTATTGCAGGGGTGTCAAACTCAAGGCCCATGGGCCAGATCCGGCCCATGGGATGCTTAGATCAGGCCTGTGGGGCCACCCTGGAAACAGCGAAGGACCGGCCCATTTTCAGATGCGACAGCCTCCTGCAATTCTCTGCTAGGGAAAACGGAGTTCAGGAGGGCCACACATGGCCGTCCTGAGAGCCATTTTTGCTGGCAGAGCACTTGGGCCACCCTAGCCTGTCGTCCCCCCCCCCATCACGAGTGGTGTCAAGCTGGCTACACCCACCCTGGCCACACCCACTTTTCTTCCAAGATCAAACACAACCCTGATGTGGCCCTCAATGAAGTCGCATTTGACACCCCTGTCCTATAGCATCAAAATAGAATTCTTGTTTATATAGCCAGGGGTATTCTTTGCTGGATATATTCTTTTTCATCTGTATGCATCCTGTATTTTCCATTATGGATTAATTGTTGGACACCACTTTCCAAGAAATAGATTTTAACATACTGATATATTATTTCATTGAGTTTTCAGGAACCTCATTTGGTGCCCGCCTATTTGCTTATCCACCAATGTGGATAAGTTCCTATTCAGTATTTTTTTTAATTAATTTAAAAAGAAATGATAGGAAGCTGGCACAGTGGAAAGAACCAGGGTCCAGAAGGTATCTACCTTTTATTCTATGGTTACGTGTGTGTAATATATTTATTATGTAAATAGAATGAAAAATAATAAAATAAATAATAATATAAAAATTAAAAAAAAGAAAATAATATAATAAAATAAAATGTTTTAAGCTTTTTCACATCTCCTGACTCACAGGATGCTAAGAGTCAGTTGACTATTGGAGTGCCAATAAAGCTAGTAGCTGTATGGTGAGACCTAGTTTGTTCTAGTGGTTAAGGTCCAGGACTGGGAGCATAGAGGGAGAGGGAGAGGGACAATGACCAGGGGCAGGGAGAGAGATGTAATGTTCCAAACACTGAATCCACAATAAAAAAAAATTCTGTATTTTGAGTCTATTATCTAAAGCCATGATGGTGAACCTATGGCACGTATGCCAGAGGTGGCACACAGCACCCTCTGTGTGGGCACACGAGCCATCACCCCAGTTCAGCTCCACCATGCATGTGCACGCACCTCCCACTGGCCATCTGGTCTTTGGGTCTCTGCCATGCATGTGCATGAGGGCAGGGGCATGCGGGGGGCTGCATGTGCATGCTTGGGGGGTAGGGCGTGTGCCTGGGGGCTGCGCACAGCAGTGATGGGTTCTGGCCAGTACACCCTGGTACGGGTTTACCGGTGACAGCTGGGAGCAGCGGCCACTGTACCAGAATGGTGTTTTAGAGGGCCCACTCACCCGCCCGTGTTCCTTACCTGTATTTAATCCAACCGGGCCATTTGCGCACACACGCGCAGCGTACGGCACTTACAATAATACAATAGTAGAGTTGGAAGGGACCTTGGAGGTCTTCTAGTCCAACCCCCTGCCTAGGCAGGAAACCCTATACCGTTCCAGACAAATAGCTATCCAGCAGCCATTTGTCTGGACTTGTGCGACCTCCGCCGAGCACCTGGAGCATAGCTGGGCATTTGGGTTTGCAAGTGCCCAAGCTGGATGCCCAGCCTCATCACAGCGTACCAGTTGCGACAGAATCCAGAACCCATCACTGGCGCACACATTGCATTTGGGGAGTTTGGGTGCATGCACACTTTGGACACTCAGTCCAGAAAAGGTTAACCATCACTGTTCTACAATGTTGGCTGTTTCCACTGGTTTGAGTAGAACATTTGAGTTCACTTTATAGGCACCCATCTAAATCATTTATGAAGATGTTGAAGAGACCAAACCTTGAGATACACCATTGCGTGTTTTCTTCAATGTAGATGTAGTTCTATTGAAAATTACATGCTGGGTGCAGTTGATCAGCTTGCATATATCAGGCTTACATTCCTAACTGCCAAACATCTAGAAATTATCATAATAATTTATTTGTAGGGTAGACACATACGTATATCAAATTCAATTTCATGCTATCTCATTTTCCAGAACTTAGCATCACACTTAGCGTCACACTTTTTAAAGATCTATCATGCTAAGTAGCAGCCAACCTAACTCCATTACCCTAAACAATAAGCACTGGTGTAATGAAGAATTTGATAAAGTCAGAACAAGTTGGCAAACTGAACATTAAATATATTTGTGTTTTGCTCCATAACAAATGTAACTGGTTGGATGTTTTGGGAGATTTCCCTATGGTAGAAAAATACCCTGTAAGGTGTTCTAAAATATTCTTGTATTCTTCCTTAAGAATCTTGGTTGTCATAGATACAAGATGTTGTTTTCTTAAACAAAAAAGTCAATGTAACCAATATATCTTGTTGACCCAAGGAAAAAATAGTTCATATTTTAATTTTTTCCCTCTTTTGGTCTCATTTTCTCTCAATTTTCTCAAGTTTTGCAGATCAGAACCTGATTTCTGAGTTGAAAATATTCCTTTTTACACATGAAAATGTACTACATGTACCTTTTAATATGAAAGTATATTTTTCCACAATACAAAACAGTTTCATAAAACCAGATAGTAACTTCTATAACATTTGAAATTGTTTCTTACTGAGACAAAAAAAAATAAAGATGCATATTTTATAACATTCTCTAATTCCCAAATATTTCCCAAGTATTCCCAAATTATTAGTTAAATATATTGAAATGACACTGTCTTCAGATATATGGGCTATCTTCCAATAAAATATAGAAACAGCATAACAGTATCCATGGTTGAACAAAAAACAGCCTGTGTTAACTATTTAGTGCATTGTCAATTATCACCTTAACCAAAAGTTATGTAAGAACGATCCATTCATTTGGAAATAATAATGAATAACGAGAAGACATTTCTGAGAAGAGAAACTTCTCCGGTTGGGCTGCGCCCGTGTGATCTGAGCAACCACGCGATTCACCTCACTCACTGTTTCCCTGGTGATGGGACGGCGCTTGCCTGCGCTTCACCACTCAGGCGCGACCGGAGAAGTTTCCTCAGTGAAGCTCCTGAAAGGGATGCAGGCTCAGGCTGCCAGGCTGCCACCGCTCCACTGAAGACATTTCTGAGAAGGGAAACTTCTCCGGTCGCGCCTGAGCTGGTGAAGTGCTAGAGGGGGGGGGAGGAGCAGAAAAGACAAAAAGGAGAATGAAAGGGAGAAAGAGGAGGTGGGGGATAGGGGATCCTTGCTGCTTTCTGAGCTTGGTGGTTTTCTTACAGACATTTCATTACCAAACTAGGTAACATCATCAGTGCTAGAAGGGGGTGGGGTGGGGAAGGAGCAGAAAAGACAAAAAGGAGAATGAAAGAGAGAAAAAGGAGGTGGGGGATAGTGGGATCCTTGCTGCTTTCTGAGCTTGGTGGTTTTCTTACAGACATTTCATTACCAAACTAGGTAACATCATCACTGCTAGAAGGGAGTGGGATTGTGGGGAAAGGAGGAGGAGGAGAAGTCGAAGGACAAAAAGGAAAAAGATAAGGAGGGAGAGGACTGTGGGGTCCTTTGGTGTTCTCTGAACTTGGCCGACAAGCCACTCCCACCCGGTCACATGGCCGGCAAGCCACTCCCACCCAGTCACATGGCTGGCAAGCCACTCCCACAAAGGACGCCACACCCACAGACTAAGTTCCAAAAAAATTTGAAACCCACCACTGTCTCAGAACTACTCAAAATTTCCACTACCGGTTCTCCAGAACTGGTCAGAACCTGCTAAATACCACCTCTGATTCACAGGAACTAAAGCTCACAGATTTGGATTAGTTGAAAATTGCTTTTCAGAGTCCAACACACTGCTTAGCATTATGAGGAAAGGTGCAAACAGGGTACAATTAATTTTGTTCTTCTGTTTCATTATTCAACTTCTTTTCCAGCAACATACCCTAGTATATTCCCATTGACTTTTAATTTTTACAGAGATCATGGTTGTCTCAAAAGTGCTTTTTCAAAAGGCATACATACATCTACTATGGATGTAGACTTTCTATGTACAAATATAATTAAATATGGACCCATTCATACAAAATGGCTCTATAAACACATTAGAAATATATGTACTTGAATTATGAGTCTATTAGATAATTGCATAGAGAATTTTAATTATTTATGGCCAAACTGATATCTTTTCCCTTTTTCTTTTCTTGAATTTTTAGCTCTTTTTAAATTAAAACACATTTTCTATGTGATTTTTTTCTCTCTTTTTTCACAACGCATGTATTTTTATCTTTAGGTATTTTTTTGGTTCTATGTCATTTTTTAAAAAAAATAAATTAAAAATAAGACATAGATCCGTCCCTCCTAAGGGCAGTTTGGAGGGAAGGGTTTAAACGTAACATTGACGTTTAAAGCTTGTAGGTTAAGAGGTCAAAGAAAAGGATGTATCAGAAAGTTTTGATTTTTTCTTTTAAAAAGTGTTTTTTTTAAAAAAGTGTTTTTTTTTAAAGGTTTAGTACTTTGAAGGATAAAAAAGGGGGTGAAAGAAAAAAGTCTTCTGCACTCCACCTTTTTTCAGTAAGGTCAAAGAATTTGAAAGAATACAATGAACAAAAATGGGGACAGTTCACAAAGACTATTAGATGCAAATAGAAAAAAATACACATTATTTCCACAGCAAGGAAGATAAAGCAAGAATGGTTCAACTGATTATTTTATTCAAAGAGGAAAATATATTTTCATTTGGATATCACTTCTCAGATTTGTGCTGGTGGAAAAAAAATGAAACTTTGACTTTGGTTTGGTTGATTAGAAAGATTTGATATTATAGGAATGGCTAGTTATATATTAATGTGTAAAAGCAAAAAGTTCAGGCTGGAGTGTGTTCATCTTGTGCTATTCTAAGAAAAGTTGGAAGTAATGCCCCCCTTTTCTTTCTTTTTCTCTTTCCTCTTGTATCTCATACCCCATTTTCCCCACTCCCTTTCCTTCCCTTAATTTCCTATTTCTTCTTCCTCTCTTCTTGTATTTTATGTAATTAAAAATAAAAATATTTTGGAACTAGAAAAAAATAGATCTAGATAACATTCAGCTTTCCTTAGTAAATTTTGTTAATCAGCTGTACAAGTCCCTAGGGATTGTTGCTAGAATTAAAGATTACTGAAGAGCAATTATCTTGACACTTTGAATCAATAAACTTATAGAACTGTAGTTGAAAACATTTATGTCCCTGTAGGGCAGTTTAGAAGTGCAAGAACTCCTGGTAAAGGAGTAATTAAGTAATGTGTAGTAGTTTCCTAAAAGTTTCTGATTTCCAATACCAACAAATAAGAGCATGACCTCATGTGATATTTGTGCACTAAGATTTGGCTTTGTGACCTATGATCCCTAGTTTTCCTAATGAACCTGAAATCATTTGCTGCCAATCAGAGAAATAAACATAATACATGAGCAATGTAAGAAAGTTTTTTCCTCTTAATGTGAAAACCATTTTATTGCTGCAGGACTTGTGGTAACTCAGAGTAGGGTAAAAATCATTTTCCACAAGTAAATTTTCTGTGCTTGGGTGTGTGGGTGTATAGTGTAGTGTTATATCAAAGCACCTGGTATGCCCAAATATTGGAGGGAGCATACTGCTTCCCTTTTGCCTTTCAGTTCCACCTTAGAAGCCTTTCAGGCAGAAAACTATTTTTGTGTTGCATTTGTGCTGATAAATAAATAAAGGGAGACTAGTATAGATCTATACTTCCTTAGCTCAGCTGATAAGGGAGGAGAGCTTGTGGCTTAGAGGTCAATATAACTGCCTAATATGTAAAAACAGCCCAGGTTCGAATCCCAGTAAGGGTATGGCTAGCTGATGAGAGCTAAATAGCTTGAAATAGATCTATACTAATCTCCCTTTATTTATTTATCAGCACAAATGCAACACACACACACTGGTGGGATTCAAATAATTTAACAACAGCATGGCCAGGTGGGCATGTGACTGGGTGGGCATGGCTAGGTGGTGATGTGACTGTGTGGTTAGGTGGCTATGTGACTAAGTGGGTGTGGCCAATTCAATGTCACTCACATCAAGGGGTGTCTCGCCTGGCCCCTCCCCCTCCAGCCATTCCTTGTCACACCCAGCTTCAACATATCGATATTTCTGTAAAAATGTTGTTCACCTTTTTTCACCTTTATTATCTACATACTATAGATGTATTTTCATGGACCAATGAAAGGGAAAAACCTTGGAGTTCTTATAGTTCAACCTTCTGCTCAAGACAGAAGATCTCAAATATACTTGCAGGTTTGCAGACATCCCAGCTTTGGCTGCAAGAACTGCAGTCAGCCTTCCCAGCCACACACTTCCTTGTCCCGCTGCCCCATGCGAGGTGGGAGGCCTGAGAGAAAATGTCTGGTCTGGGCACACAGCCGTTCACAATGGAGCCCTCCCCAGGGAGCAAAGCATGGCTTGGACGAACTGATCTGTCCTGAAGGTGAGCTCCAGAGCAGTGGCAGCAGCGGCAGAAGGAAGAAAGCGAGCTCCAGAGCGTTAGCAGCAAAAGGCAAGCTCCAGAGCGGCGGCAGCAGTGGTGCTCCGGAGGGAGGGTGGATGTCCCATGGCTGCACATGCACACCGCAGTGGAACACCAGTCTTGGCCCCAGCACAATGTCTTCCCCGAAGGCCACCCACCCATCTGCTATCTGGCTGGAAGCGGCAGGTCCCCCATCATGGGCTGTATGTGTGATCTGAGGCAGAGGGGAAGGCAAGCAGGCGACAGTTGCCCAGAGGCCCCGTGGCAATATATAGCAATGTGCTATAAGCTCAGTTCACATAAGCATGATCTTCTATAAGAAAGAAAGATAACTCGAGTTATGTTCCTATGAAAGAATAAATATCAATATTCTAACATTATTTTACAAAGAACTAAATGTGCTACATTCAACATAGGCTGAAAAAACATTCTTGATGACTATAAAAATGTTAGCTACCACCAATCACTCATTCTTTCCAGGTGTTCCCCCCCCCCCTTTTTTTTTCCTACTGAGGGAAACAAGTCACAAAGTGTCAGACACCTGACTTAATATTGCTTTGCTCCTTAGAGTTTTCTGTGGTCAGACATGTGCCTCGGCCCATCTGTTTTTGATTAATTGTGCTATTTGTCTTGGGATACTTTTTAAATAACTAAAGAAATGCATTGTCAGGCGTGACCTGTCTCTGGGGCACTTTTCTGAATGATTTTTCTGGACAAAACAATAGATGCAATATATATTCATAAACCATCTAGCTTTCTCAGATACCTTGGCAACTCTAATAAACCAAGCATACTGATATTGTCTTGTAGTCTCTCCAACTGTTTAATGGCCTTAATGTAATACCCCCACCACCAGACATCTGTGATTGTGTAGGACTAAGTTGAACTGTGAATAAAAGGAATAAACTCCTTGTGAGTAAAAGAACGAAATTTAAATCTTTATCTAACTGAACCTCTGGAAAATTGAAAGGTAAAGGTAAAAGTGTTGTGTTCTGAGCATGCTCACCATGTTGTGTATTGGCGGGAGAAAGCCGACGGCTGATTGGCTGACCATCTGACAGCTTCGAGTATAAAAGGGAGCTGTCAGATAGGAAGCTCAGCTGTGCCTGTCTCGGAGCCAGTTATTCTGTTAGCTTGTTGCTGTTAAGGAATAAAATTGTTAGCCTTTATTCCTGTCTCCGCCTCAGTTATTCTGGCAGCCACCCATCGTTCTGAGTACAGAACACTGGTGACGAGGGTGGGATTGCCAAACTGAGGTGTCAGAGTTAGCTGGTCACTACTGCACTGAACGACACTAGCTGAAGTCACTAATTGAAATCGAGCTCTGTCACTCGCGACACGACGTCGTAACTGGCTCCTGACAGGAATGGCCAGCCTAATGTTCGCGCCTTTCAGCCAAGGCTCTGAAACCTGGGAATCGTACATAACACGATTCGAATGCTTCCTGGTCGCGCACAACTTCACAGATTTGAAAGATGAGAGAAAATGCACATTCTTCTTGTCACTTTGTAGCTCGGAAATTTTCAACACTGCGAGAGCCCTCACAGCTCCAGCCCCTATCAAGTCAGTTCCATGGGAGCTGTTGATGTCAAAGCTCAAGAGCCATTACGTGCCGTTGCTGTGTAAAATAGCCCACCAACATGCTTTTCACCACAGGAACCAATCCAAGGGCGAGTCAATAAACAATTACGTGGCAGCCCTAAGAGCAGCAGCACTCCATTGTGAGTTTAAAGACTTAGACGATGCATTACTCGACCGGCTGGTATGCAGCGTGAGAGATCTGAGGTTGCAGCGGCGTCTCTTAGCGAAGACTGACCTGTCATTTCAATCCGCGTTAGATGAAGCCAGCAGAATTAGCAACGAAATCCCTGGCAGCTATCCAGCAAAACCATCCTTCGTCCACTGCTGCCCCTGTTGTTTCCATGTCCGTCGCCACCATCATCCTGCGAGTCTGGGTCCTCGGAGAGTTGTCCCTCCACTGTTGACATTGATCCTGAGCTGCGCCGTTCAAGCCAGGTTAGGCAGCGCTCAGCCTACTTACAAGACGTTCGCTTGCGCGAACGTGGTGAGAAGGAGTATCACATTCTGAGCATGCTCACCATGTTGTGTATTGGCGGGAGAAAGCCAACAGCTGATTGGCTGACCATCTGACAGCTTCGAGTATAAAAGAGAGCTGTCAGATGGGAAGCTCAACTGTGCCTGTCTTGGAGCCAGTTATTCTGTTAGCTTGTTGCTGTTAAGGAATAAACTTGTTAGCCTTTATTCCTGTCTCCACCTCATTTATTCTGGCAGCCACCCATCGCTCTCAGTACAGAACAAAACGTTCCCCTCACACATAAGTGCTAGCAGTTCCCGACTCCAGGGGGCAGTGCTCATCTCTGTTTCAAAGCCAAAGAGCCAGTTCTGTCCAAAGATGTATCTGTGGCCATGTGGCCAGCATAACTAAACGCCGAAGGCGCAAGGAATGCTGTTACCTTCCCACCAAGGTGGTTCCTATTTTTCTACTTGCATTTTTACATGCTTTTGAACTGCTAGGTTGGCAGAATCTGGGACAAGTAACGGCAGCTCACTCCATTACGCAGCACTAGGGATTCGAACTGCTGAACTGCCGACCTTTCTGATCGACAAGCTCAGCATCATACCCACTGAGCCACCACGTCCCTTGTGGAAAATTACTGTGCCGCAAATTGTAGACAATCAAAAATAAGATATAGGTTTGTAAAATGTAAATGAAATTATAAATGTTAATGTTAATTATATACAGTGATTATATCCTTTTTTTAAAATTATGGTTGGTCGCATAGTCAGCCAGGTGTTTAGAATGGGTTGGACATTTTTATCCACATATCAAGTCCTTCGCAAGAACCTGAGGCATGAAGATGTTTCATGATGTTAAAAGTATCATTGCAAGAAGTAAAGTGTTCTAAGGAAATCTGCCTTTTGCAATTACAGATGAAGGTTTTGTCAGTGCCAATGGTATGGAATTGCATCCAAGGGATCAGTTGCTCTTGGTACTAATTTTGCTTCATTTTGCCACAATGATTCTACTTCTACCTGCAAGTTTTTGTATGTTGTGATTTTCTCCAGTTCTTTTACATATTTTACATATATGCCTTATGTGTTATTAGGTATATAAAGAAGAACAATCCTGGTGACAGGCTTCCTTCAAGGATTTGACCAAGATAGTCTGCAACAAGAATGCCCATTCTGTATTGTTTAGTGTGAGCTTCTGGGTTCGTAACAGACATCACAGTATAAGCTAAGATATTGGGCTAGAAACAGGAGCAGGGGTGGGTTCCCCACTTGAATATATCAGGATTTTAATCATAAACAAGAAAAAAGAGGTAAAGGATATAACTACTACAAATGTGTACCTAGCATAGGGCAGGGTGTCAAACTCAAGGCCCAGGGACCGGATGCAGCTCACAGGGTGCTTAGATCTGGCCCACAGGGCCACCCTGGAAACAGTAAAGGACCAGCCCATGGTGCCTCTGCCAGCACAATGGGCTCTTGGGCTCTGTTTTTGGTTGCAACTGCCTCCTGCAATCCTCTGCCAGTGAAAACAGAGCTTGGGAGGGCCTTTCAGAAAGACTGAAGACTGCATTCCTATCTCATCTAAGAAAATGTACAAATAATCAATACAGTAGGACTTTGATTGCCATGTAATAAATATATCTAATGTGAAATGAAAGTTCCCATTGGATATTTTTGCTGCAAATGGTATTGGAAGGAATGACAGCCATCTTTCTTCCTACTTCCTCCAAATTTGATGATAGGGATTAAGAGAAAAGAGATGGGGGAAAAAATGGGTAACCAGAGTCCATTTGCAGGATTATTCCCACGGGTGTGGGAATGCCACAGAAGAAATCCACTTACTTTCAACACTTTTTCTAGAGGAATGACACACAAACTAAAGCATTCAGCAAGCTGTAGTTTACTATACATGAATAAGAAAATACTATTCCTAAAGTAGAAAATTACAGGCAAGAATGCTAAAATCCTTTGGGCAAAGAAAAGATCAGGCAAGTACGATCTCTTTACTTTGAAATACTCATATTTTGCTTTGTTTCTTGCATCTTCTCTGGATTGTAAGAGTCTTCTTATTTAAAGAAGATGTTTTGCTGGGACAATACACTGCAATAGATTTGACCTTAACAACAACTAAATTCTGCTCAAAGAAATGTCTATTAGAAATTGCCTACGGGGAAGAACAGAAAATAGATTTGTTTAATCAGGGGTAAAATACTGAAAACCCTAAGTGGACTTTTTGCTGAAAATGGTTAGAAATGACCTGATGGATTTTGCTTTTATTAATTAAAAAGGGTTGCATATTGGAAAGGGGAAGTATGAAATTTTAAAGAGGGAGTGTAGGAAATCAGCATGTTTTTAACTATTGTAAAGATCAGAAGCCTTTTCTTTGTTCTAATATGTTTTTTCTTTTCTTTGTTCTTTCTGCCCTCTTTCGTTTATCTTTTATCTTTTTTTATAAACTTTCTGTTTTATATTTTTTTAATGTTACTTTTATTCATATAAAATTACATGATATAAAAAGAAGAAGTTGCTCTTCCGGGACATAATCTTGAATCTGATCCATCTGCCATCTGCCATTAATCAGCTTCGGAAGAGCTGTGCATACTAAAATGGCTGAATCTTCTGAGTACATGAAGTGAACTTCTTTTTAAGTGGATCACCAAAAATTAAACGACAAGACACAGCTTCTTCTGAATGCTCTCCAAAAAGTGAACAGAGATTACTTCAGCCTCAGAAAATAGTCAATATTTTATTTATTTTTATATAGTTATTAACCATATTTGCCTACTACTTACCATTATTGTGAATCTTAAACATAAAAAGAAACTGAAACATTCTTCTCATCCTTCCTACTACCTATCTCCTCCCACCTATGACTATAACCATGTTGCTGTAGCTTTACGATTTATATTGTTTTATTTGTTTCCTAGTATGATTTGATTGATTATTAATAACCTATGACTATCACTAAATGCTGTATCTTATGATTCTTGATGAATGTATTTTTTCTTTTTTCTTTTATGTATACTGAGGGCATATGCACCAAGGACAAATTCCTTTTGTGTCTAGCCACACTTGGCCAATAAAGAGTTCCATTATATTATATTCATAGAATCATAGGGCTTAAACCCTATGGAGATTTTTCTAGAACAACCCCATAACAACCTTCTCGCACCCTTGGGTGCTCGGGATTACAGGACCCTGGTCTCCGGCTGGTGTCGCTTAATGCCAGGTCCATGGTACATAAGGCTCCCCTCATTTATGACCTCATACAAGAGGGTAGAGTGTACCTGGCGTGCATTATGGAGATCTGGTTGGGCCATGAGGGTGGTGTTCCCCTTAGTGAACTATGCCCATCAGGCTTCTGGGCATTTCACCAGCCGAGAGCCCAGGGCAGGGACGGGGGGGTGGCGGTGGTTATTAGGGAAAGTCTCGGACCTCAGGAGATCACTGTGCCTCAGATAGGCGGGTGTGAGTCCCGTTTTGTGAAATGGAGCCTAGGAGTCCAGGTGGGCCTTTTTGTTACGTACCTGCCTCCATGCTACATTTCATCGTCCCTGCCAGAGCTGCTGGATGTGTTAGCTGGATTGGCGGTCGATTTCCCCAGGTTTATGGTCCTGGGGGATTTCAATCTGCCTTCCATTGGTGAGACATCCGAGTCAGCTCGGGAGTTCGTGGCTTCCATGACAGCTATGGACCTAACTCAGTTAATTCAAGACCCCACCCATAATAGGGGACACACGCTCGACCTGATTTTTGTCTCTGGGCAGTGGATGAATGATCTAGATTTAGGGGATATTTCTATCCAACCCTTGTCATGGTCTGATCATTTCCTCATCAGGCTTGACTTCCATATGGCTACCCCTCACCGCAGGGAGGTGGAACCGACTAGATGGTTCTGGCCCAGGCGCCTGATGGACTCTGAAAGGTTCCTGATGGAGCTTGGGACTTTTCCTGAATCCCTTGCTCACAACTCGACCGAATCCCTATGGAAGCCTGGGATAGGGCAGCCACTGGGGTCTTGGATCGCGTTGTGCCTTTGTGGCCTCTGACCCGGTGTCAATCCCGGGTAGCTCCCTGGTTTACCGAGGACTTCCAGGAAATGAAACATGGAAAAGACACCTAGAGAGTGGTTGGAGGGCCAGCCGATCCGAATCTTATCGAACACTAGTAAGAATTCATATTAAATCCTAAAAAAACGGCAACATTTTTCCTCTCTAATCATGTCCGCAGACAACTGTCCAGCTGCCTAGGGTGACCTGCTCCTTACTTAACCAAGAAACTGGGAAAGACCCCTGGCAGGGTGGGGCTGAAGAATTTGTTCACTATCTGCAGGATAAAATCACTCAGATCCGGACAACCTTGGACTCTGACTGGGTATATTCGGGCAGTCGACGGGGATGAATCTTGTGTAGACAATCTGGGATAAGTTTGACCCTGTGACCCCCAAGGGCATGGACAGGATTATGGGGAGACTCAGTGCTGCCACTTGTGTGCTGGACCCGTGTCCCTCTTGGTTAGTTTCAGCTTCCCGGGAGGTGACACGAGGCTGGCTCCAGGTGATTAGCAACGCTTCATTGAGAGAGGGGTTCTTTCCCACCACCTTGAAGGAGGCAGTGGTGAGGCCACTCCTTAAGAAGCCTTCCCTGGACCCAGCTTCTTTAGCCAACTATCATCCAGTCTCTAACCTTCACTTTGTAGTGAAGGTTGTCGAGAGTGTGGTAGCACGTCAGCTTCCCCAGTACCTGGATGAAGCTGTTTACCTGGATCCGTTTTAGTTGGGTTTCAGGCCCGGGTACAGCACGGAGACGGCACTGGTTGCGTTGGTTGATGATATCTGGCAGGCCCGGGACAGGGGCTGCTCCTCTGTCCTGGTCCTATTAGAACTCTTGGTGGCTTTCAATACCATCGACCATGGTATCCTACTGCGACGACTCAAGGGGTTGGGAGTGGGGGGCACCGTTTTATGGTGGTTCCCCTCCTACCTGTCGGATCAGTCACAGTTCGTGTTGACTGGAGGGATCAACCCCGAGGCGCGTCACTTGTGGGGTGCCCCAGGGGTCAGTTCTCTCACCCCTCCTGTTCAACATATATATGAAACCGCTGGGCGAGATCATCCGTGGTTTTGGGGTACAGTATCATCAATATGCTGATGATACCCAACTTTTCATCTCTACCACAAACCACTCAAACGATGCCCTTGACGTGATGTCCCGATGCCTGGAGGCTGTGCGGATCTGGATGTGGAGGAACAGGCTTAAGGTCAATCGCTCCAAGACTGAGTGGCTGTGGTTTCCGTCATCCTGATTTGTGCATCTTGTTCCATCTTTGATGATAGGGAGAGAAATTTTAGCCTCCTCAGAGAGGGCCCACAATCTGGGAGTCCTCCTGGATACGCGGGTTAGTTTAGAAGAACACCTGATGGCCGTGACCAGGGGGGGGCTTTTACCAGGTTCGCCTAGTACATCAGTTGCGCCCCTTCCTGGATCGGGATGCATTATGCACAGTCACTCATGCCCTCGTCCTTTTTTGCCTGGACTACTGCAATGCTCTCTACATGGGGCAGCCCTTGAAGAGCACCCGGAGGCTTCAGCTGGTACAGAATGCAGCCGCGCGGGTTATCAGGGGGGTGCTCCCATGTTACACCCCTTTTAAGTGGCCTGCACTGATTGCCAATTGTTTTCCGGGTGTGATTTAAGGTACTAATTATGACCTTTAAAGCGCTCCATGGCTTAGGCCCAGGGTACCTGCGAGACCACCTACTGCCACCAGTAGCCTCCCACCGTCCAGACAGTGGTGGCTAGCGACCCCCAGGGAGAATGAGCTGCCCCTGGAGCTTCGGATAATCCCCGACCTCCGGTCCTTCTGACGCGCCCTAAAAAGTTGGCTTTTCCAGCAAGCTGGCCTGGCCTGAACAAAATAAAATAAATGATTGATTTAATTGTTAATTTTAATCTAATTTTTAAAATGTTATTGTTAATATTAATTGGGTTTGTTTTTGGATACTCTATCTAATTTCCTTTTTAACTTTTGTAATATGTGTGTTTTTTTAATGTTCTATGCCGCCCTGAGTCCTTTGGGAGAAGGGCAGCATATAAATCCAATAAACAAAACAACAAACAAACAAACAACATAACATAGTGATAAATGAAATGGCACTATATGCCAATACAATGATTGAATAATGACTACAAGTTGCTTACAAAGATTTTGGCTGATAGACTGAAAGGTACCAGTGAAATACCATTGGAAAGCCAGTTCAGCCTGGTGTTTAAGGCACCAAGCTAGAAACCAAGAGACTATGAATTGTAGTCCCAACTTAGCTATGAAAGCCATCTGGATAACCTTGAGCTAATCACTCTCTCTTAGCTCATCTCATCTCACAGGATTGCTGTTTTGGGGAAAACAAGAGGACGGAAGAGTATTAGGTATGTTACAAATAACCCATATGTTGGGTTATTTATAAAGATAATAAAAGTGGAATTAAAAATATAAAATAATATAAATAAAGCCTATATTGGGTTGATTCTGTTGATTATGGAACAATGTAAATACCAGGTCACTGTAACCGTAAAGGAGCAGCATGTCTGGTTCCTATTCTTGCCGCAACAGTGATACGACAGAAGAGGACTCATAAAAGCACATATGGATTCTCAGATTCCCTGAGGCAATATAATATTATTAGCATTCTAAATTCTTTTAAAAACCTTTTAAGTTCTTAAATCAAACTAGAAAACAAAAGAAGTTGGTATCAATTATGCAAGATACCAAAGGAGACAGTTGTTCCTGTCTATGTGCCTGACATTTCTCCTGATCATTCAAATTTGCCATTTCAGACATGAAGGTGAATACATAACAAAAATGAGTGTGGTAGTTTATGAATACTTACTGGCTTCTGCTTATGAAAATTCACTGAGTGTAACAGCATGGGACGCGGTGGCTCAGTGGTTAAGACGCTGAGCTTGGCGATCAGAAAGGTCGGCAGTTTGAATCCCTAACGCTGCATAATGGAGTGAGCTCCCTTTATTTGTCCCAGCTTCTGCCAACCTAGCAGTTCAAAAACACGTAGAAATACAAGTAGAAAAACAGGAACCACCTTTGGTGGTGAGCTAACAGCGTTCCATGCACCTTTGGCATTTAGTCATGCCGGCCACATGACCATGGAGATGTCTTCAGACAGTTCTGGGTCTTTGGCTTTGAAATGGAGAAGAGTACCGCCGCTAGAGTTAGGAACAACAAGCACATACAGTATGTGTGAGGGGAACCTTTACCTTTATCTAAAAGCATGCCACTTGTTACTTAAACGTATGGGAGGATACTCCCTCTATCTGTTTATTATTCTCATCCATAAATAATTATATGTAACATTTTAATCCTGGAAAAAAATAGAATTTAGACTTAGGGCCTAGCAATGGAACTAGTAAAGCAGTGAAGTAA
Source organism: Natrix helvetica (assembly GCF_964273705.1). NCBI lineage: Eukaryota > Metazoa > Chordata > Lepidosauria > Squamata > Natricidae > Natrix > Natrix helvetica. The sequence goes on from NC_138558.1 coordinate 23,693,134, forward strand.
CAGAGCACTGAGTATGTTCAGGATGTCTTTTGATCTCACTGCTCTCTGAAGTTGGCGGTCACACTTCTGGGATCTTCTCCAAGCAAAATGGTAGGAGACGTAGACAGCAGCTTAAAACCACTTACTATGAAAATAAACAGGACCATGATCTTATGATCCCAACAGCAGAGAGTCCCAGGGGGACCCATAGGCAATGAGAAACCATCACTTTTGTAGTCCTATGTTTTCAACCTAAAAAAACTCTTGATAGATTTGCCATTCCATCATAAAATGCTGGGTGAATTATACTTTTAAGAAGCCCTTAAGATAGTGCAATGACTTATTTCCCTCACTTTGGATTGGGGGGGGGGGATGACCTCCCAAAAGAATAATAAACAAATAGGAAATATTAATCCACCTAATTCTCCCCTACAAGCAGGATCCCAAGATGCAAGTGCCTGGCTCTGCTGTATAACTCCAAGATTGTACCGTTGAGATACTAACACTGATGTCATTTTTTATTCATTTGACTTTACCAACAACAATTTTCTGAAACAACCCCCCCCCCCACAAAAAAATAATATCAGCTTTCCATTTTGATATCATAATTAGTAAACCTACATAAATTACATTTATTTAGCATTTGGAAAGTATTAGCTATTGTCAAGGTAACGGGATGCTCATATATTTTGTATCCACTGGAAAAGTTAAGGGAGAAAAGGGAAACAAGAGACCAGGTTTCTTCCCATGGTAAATAAAAGAGGAACATATGCAACACCATATTTTTCAAACAATTTAGCCCCTTGACAGAAGATGAATAGCAGTTTAACATGTCAGGCAAGTTTACTCCTTCTGCTTGTTCTGGATGTGGTCCCATTTGAGGCCTACTGCATGGAAAAGAGTAAAAGCTCCCTGTAAGAAAGAGCCTAGCATTAAACATCTCCCAAAAATGCTAAATGGGAATTCAGAGCTGCAATGGCGAACCTATGGCACGCATGCCACAGGTGGCACACGAAGCTATATCTGCTGGCACGTGAGCCGTCAGCTCTAGGGCAGACCTGCCAGCTGATTTTTGGCCTTCTGGATGGCCTGGGAAGGCCGTTTTTGCCCTCCCCAGGCTTCAGGAAAGCCTCCGGAGTCTGGGGAGAGCAAAAATACCTACCGTAAGTTCATTTCTGGAGGCTTTCCTGGAGCCTGGGGAGGGTGAAAATGGCCTTTCCCCCCCCCCAAGAGGAAATACCAAGCTCAGCTTGGAGACGATCAGTGTGGCACATGTGGGAGGGGCATGGGGGAGTTTTGCATTATGAGTGCCGGCATGTGCACACGCTACTGCATGTGCGCCCTCTCATTTTTGGCACCCAACAACAAAAAGGGTCACCATCACTGGTCTAGAGCATATTTTTTCCCAGTTGCTTATGTAAAACATTAGCTGGGTCTATTTAGATTTACCTTAAAACATACCCAGCATTCTCTGAGAGAAAATGTGCGGGTGACTTTAAAGGAAGTGACTCTTGTTATGACTGGCCTGTTCCATAAAAAGATGACCACATGCCTGTTTAAGTCTTCCATGTGAAAAGGGGGAGCTCAGAAACTCACATGACCTCGTGTTAATTTTTGTTTATCAAATGCCTTTTTTAAAATAAAAAAAATGGTTCTTCTTGCTTTCCAGTTCCCTCTCCCCTCTCCCTCTTCAAAATAACGGGATGCCTATTGTTTTGGTACAGCCAACCATTGGACTAATCACTAGATTCTGCTGGAACCAGCAGAGGTCCATAGTTGGAGCAGCAGGACTCCCCTCTATTAGAATGATGGCTGTTCATGCTTCCACTGCAAAGAATTGGGCTTATTATAGAGCTCTGGATGCAAAGAGAGAAACTGCTCCTATTGGGCACCTTCCAAATGAGTTTTCGCATATGTCTCTCTCTTGCTTTGCAGCTTTTCCTACCAAAACAGTAATCATCATAAGAGCAACTGCTTCTAGCTATCGCTGCCATCTCCACCAGGACTACCACCACCCCACCCCGACCTGTGTTATTTTTCTTTTGCTGTGTTGGTCTTCTAGTCAGCATTATCTCCTGGCAACTGCATGGACAAGTGCCTGCAATTTTATTGGCAACATTTCACATGTGGTTTAACTGCAAAAATGCAGCTGTGGGAAACCACTAGGGCAATGATGGCTAACATTTTTGTTGTTGGCTGCCAAAAACACAAGTGTGCTTGTGCGATAGCACACATGTGTGCCAGCACCCATACTGCAAAGCATGCCCTCACATGTGCATGTGCGCACAACCCCCCCCATGCTCTACCCCCACGCATGCCGCACTGCCCGCCTCCAAACTGAGCTTGGTAGTTCCACCATGGGGCCGCGGGAGGCCATTTTTGCCCTTCCCAGGCTCCAGAAAAGACTCTGGAGTCTGGGGAGGAGGAAAAATGGACCCAACAGACCTACCGGAAGTTTGGAAACGGCCTTCCCCAGCCCGCTGGAAGACCAAAAATCAGCTGGCCAGCACACACATTTGTACTGGAGCTGACAGCTCACGTGCCAGCAGATATGGCTCTGTGTGCCACCTGTGGCATGCATGCCATAGGTTCGCCATCACAGCACTAGCAGGGGGGATAATAAGTAGTTTGCCATTGCTGACAGCAACGGTTGCAGGAACTGGGTATGTCTAGTTTAATGAAAAGAAGGACTAGGGGAGACATGATTGCAGTGTTCCAATATCTCAGGGGTTGCCACAAAGAAGAGGGAATCAAACTATTCTCCAAGGCACCTGAGGGTAGAACAAGAAGCAATGGGTGGAAACTAATCAAGGAGAGAAGCAACTTAGAACTGAGGAGAAATTTCCTGACAGATAGAACAATTAATCAGTGGAACAGCTTCCCTCCAGAGGTTGTAAATGCCCCAACACTGGAAGTCTTTAAGGAGATGTTGAATAGCCATTTGTCTGAAACAGTATAGGGTTTCCTGCCTAGGCAGGGGGTTGGACTAGAAGACCTCCAAGGTCCCTTCCAACTCTGCTATTGTATCATATTGCCTCTTTTCTAGAACTGAGAGACTGGCATTTTTGCTAAAGGCAGGACTAGAACTCACAGTCTCCTGACTTCTGGGCTGGGGCCTTAATCACTACACCAAACTGACTCCTATCTATGCTACAGTGAGACTCTTTTAACAAAACGTTATCACGTTCCTGGGAAAAGCCTTCAAAGGATAATTTCTCTTCTGAAGGGATTTCATACTGGAAATCCAGTCTGAATTAATTTAAAGAAAGGGCATTCTAGCAATATGATAGTGGGGGAATTTATGGACCAATTATTTAAAATTCACTTTGAATTACAGTCTGAAAGAAAAATTTTATAACATGATGTTCCATTGGTATTTAGCCCAAATAGACTGGCAACAAGTACTGCAGGTATGGCAAATCAAATTGGATAAATGTAATATTGACAATGTAGAAAAATATTTAAAATACAATATTAATGAAACCTCCAACCATTCTTCCTAGGTATTATGGATAAACCAGTCAGAAAACAGTTTGGGACGTTATTTCCTCACCTGGTGACCACAATGAGGATTGTATATGCTAAGCATTGGAAGGAAGTGGGGACACCAACTGTCGAAGAGTGGATTTTAAAGTTGGCTGAATTAATAGAGATGGAAAAACGAACTGCTTTGATTAGAGACAAAGGAGTAGACAAGTTTATAACAGACTGAAAGCCATTTATGAATTTTCTACATGTTAAATACAATGACAGATGATTAACAGAGGGCTTTGAAGATTAGTTGCATCTTAGAATAACCTGTAGACTGTTTTCTTTTTACATATACATGTGAACAGATGTTGGGTCAATTTGATTATTAGACAAAGAGATGTTCTCGTCAGGGATATTTGTTTATATAATACAGAATTTTTATTCAATATAGATAAGAAAGTTTATTATTTGTAGTCTCATTATGTAAGAAAGGAGACTATATTAAATTTTTTATGCATATTTCAGAATTCAGCTAGGGTGGATTTTTCTTAGCTGTATTTGATGTTTGGTTTTTTTTCTTTTTTGTACACATTTTTTTTTATTTTTGTTGTTAGTGTTGCATGTTTGTTAGCCTGATTTTCTTTCTTTCTCTTTGTTTTGCATTTTATCTTTGGCAATAGCTGAATAAATAAATATGTTCAAAAAGAAAGAGCATTCCAGGAAGAAACTGCAGCGGGGATCTTGATATTGTTTATTCATAACTACATCTTGGTTAATAGCTTGACCAAGAACTTTGGTTTCCCTTTTCCAGTTATTTAAACTTTTGCTTCCTGAGATATGATCTATTTCAGGTACACAATTAAGATCGCCTATGCATACTTGTTGTAAACCACAATTGGGACTGGCAACCTGCCATTAAATGAAGCAGTTTCTAAGTTAAACCATAGCTGTGCTTATAATTTTATTTCAGCTTTTCCTTGTTTTATGTGAAGGTGGCAAAGGTTTTTTTTTATTACTGTTGTAACTAAATACACAGAATGCAGCAGTTTTTAAACAAGGACTACCTTGTAAATTTAGCATATGAAATGTTTACTCATTAAATCAGCTTATGAACATTTAATGCATGTACGTTAACATACAAACAACTACTTTCTTCCTATCTTATAGTTAATAAGCAAATTACCCTTACAGGAAAGCAAAGTATCATTTAAAGAAAAAAGATCTACCAGTACTCAACATATTCAAATAGTTTAATTCATTTTAACTAGCCACTAGAACCTGGTCAAGATTTCAAGTTAGATGTAGTTTTCAACAAGTTAAGTAATCTTTTTCTGCTTTAGGAAAAATATGATTTGACTTGCATTCCATCTTGGACATCTTTAGGTATAACCTAAATCTGACCCTCACTGAAATAATTCACAGTGGAATAAATATTATTTTCTAAAATAAATAGTAAAGATATGGAAGAAAAGGTCAGGTTCCCTCTGTTTCTGTTCCTAAAGTACTTAAACCTAAATATCTCTCTTCATTCACTGACATTTACATGCTTAAAATATGAAGTCCTTGTGCTCCCACACCACTACACACCAGGCAGGCATTGTTCAGCCAAGTTACACACACTGGGTTCTTTTTATCTTTCTTTCTCAATCCTCCAAGCGTGCTTAATTCCTGATGGGGTCCATTTGAGAGAAATGGATTTACAAAGCTCTGTGACAGATTATTCATCAAAAATATAACATCAGATTTACTCCATTTAAGCTGTACTCACAAGGAATTATTGAGGCCAGCATGTCCAGCAATGAACAAAAGAAGTTTAGTCATAAGGAAATGAAACTACGTTGTTGTTGTTGTTGTTGTTGTTGTTGTTGTTGTTGTTATTATTATTATTATTATTATTATTATTATTATTATTATTATTATTATTATTATGTTAATCTTTGGTGAGACTCACAGTCTTTGGGGCTGGTTGGTAGCTCAACAGCTCGAGTCCTAACCAAGGACCTAGGAACTGTTAAGGTAACATCGGAGGATATAAGTTGTTCCAAGAAGGGTGGTTTTTTGTAGAGTCAGAATGTTCAAGTCAGGTAAATTTAGAATTTTCAAATAGCAAGGTAGCCCTTTAGGTATTGCTCCAAGGGCTCCAATTACAATTGGGACAACACATGATTTCTTTTTCCACAGTTGTTCAACCTCAATTTGCAAGTCCCGGTATTTTGTAATTTTTTCTTGCTGTTTATCTTCAATTCATGCATCACCAGGTATTGCAATGTCAATGAACCATACTTTTTTTTCTTTTCAATTATTATGTCAGGTGTGTTGTAGGCCAAGTGCCTGTCAGTCTGGATTCTGAAGTCCCACAAAATCTTGCCTTTCTCATTCGCTAAAACCTTCTCAACCTGATGGTCACAGTGGTTTTTGCTGTACTCAAATCCAAACTTTTGGCACAATTTCCAGTGAATAATCTTAGCAACGCGGTCATGGCGTTGTAGGTAGTCAGTTTGTGAAATTTTGCTGCACCTGCTGATCATTATTATTATTATTATCTAACATTATAGCATTCTGTGCGGCACATGCACAAGGACATTTTCTCAAGAATTCTCCCATTCATTGAATCCATCTTCGTCTGCCCCAAAATAATTGTCTTGGTATTTCAGACACGGAAACTGCTGATGTTGGAGTGAAGATTGGGAGAAGGTAAAGATAAAGGTTCCCCTCACACATATGTGCTAGTCGTTCTTGACTCTAAGGGACAGTGCTCATCTCCGTTTTAAAGCCAAAGAGCCAGCGCTGTCTGAAGACGTCTCCGTGGTCATGTGGTTGGCATGACTAAACGCCAAAGGCTCACAGAATGCTGTTACCTTCCCACCAAAGGTGGTCCCTATTTTTCTACTTGCATTTTTACATGCTTTCAAACTTTAGCTTGGCAGAAGCTGGGACAAGTAATGGGAGCTCACTCTGTTATGTGGCGCTAGGGATTCAAACCGCTGAACTGCTGACTTTCTGATCAACAAGCTCAGCATCTTAGCCACTGAGCCACCACGTTCCTCCTTGGTGGGGAGAAGAACTATAGATAATTTGAGGTAGGCAAATGAAGTAACACTATTGGCTGGAAATAAGGAAGACCTGGAAAAAATGATCTGGATAATCAAGGACAAAAGTGAAAAAGTAGGATTGAGTCCTAACATCAGGAAAACAAAGATAATGACAACAGCTGCAGATGGATATGAGACATTTAAAACTAGCAAGAGGAAATTGAATTAGTTCAAGAATTTATCTTTCTTGGATGCAAAAATTGTCCATGATGGCAGTTCTACTCCTGAATTCAAATGCAGGATAACCTTAGGCTGCACTGCAATGGTTAACATGAATAATATTTGGGAAACCAGAGATATTGATATAAATGCAAAAAGCAAGCTAGCTAGAGCAACAGTCTTCCCTAGATTGATGTATGGTTGTGAACTAAGAATGGCTGATCAAAGAAGAATTGATGCCTTTGAACTGTGGTGCTGGCATAAATTATTTTGTATACAATGGACAGCCACAGTCACTAACAGAGGTGTTAAATCGTATAAAACCAGACACACCACTAGAAGCTTAAATCATAAGACTACATCTGATTTACTTTGGCCATGTTATGCATGCAACTCCATTGGAGAAGGTAGTGGTACTAGAAATGGCTAGTGGAGCAAGAAGGGACAGGCAAAGAACATGCTGGCTTGGTAACATCAAATCTGATACAAAGTTGACCATCCAACAATTGAAAAAAGCTGTGCTTGACAGGATAGCATAGGGGGCACTTGCCTATAAAGTTGCCAAGAGTTGTATATGATTAAATAGTTAAAACAATAATAATAATAATAATTTCAGACCAAGAAATGCCTTCGCTGATGCAAAAAAGGAATTGTCTCAAGGCAACTTTTAGTATAGAATAGAATAACAGAGTTGGAAGAGACCTTGGAGGTCTTCTAGTCCAACCTCCTTAGTTGGGCTCGAAGCTTAGGTAGGAAACCCTACACCACTTCAGACAAATGGTTATCTAATCTCTTCTTTAAAACGTCCAGTGTTGGAGCATTCACAACTTCTGGAGGCAAGTTGTTCCACTGATTAATTGTTCTGTCAGGAAATTTCTGCTTAGTTCTATGTTGCTTCTCTCCTTGATTAGTTTACACCCATTGCTTCTTGTTCTACCCTCAGGTGCTTTGGAAAATAGCTTGACTCCCTCTTCTTTGTGGCAACCCCTGAGATATTGGAACACTGCTATTGTGTCTCTCCTAGTCCTTCTTTTCATTAAACTAGACATACCCAGTTCCTGCAACCGTTCTTCATATGTTTTAGCCTCCACGCCTCTAATAGTAAAATATTTACACTGCAGTGAACAAGGACACACATTCAGTTTTGCAGCTACTAAGACTGTTGGACGAGCAGGCACAAAAACAGCTAGGGTAGTGATTGAAGCCTGGGAAACTGTTCTCTCATCAGTCAACAGGAGTGCTGATTTACAACCAGCCTATCAAGCACTTAGAAGGCAAGTCTGGGCAGCACAAGCAAACAATAGTCAACAACTTAAAAGCCATCCATCACCACATCCCAATCAACAGCTAAAAAGCCACATACAACAGGCACTATAAATACAACACAGAACAGCTCACACTCTGCTAGAAAGAAATTCCCTGAACAAGGGCTCCAGCATGAGTCTGAAAGTTCAGAAGACAAAACCTCTGGTCCTGGGGACCAACCCAGATTGGATTCTGCAGTAAAATACCCCCACTTTTGTGTGTGTAGGGAGGTGTTTCATCATTTTCCTTGGTGTTGCTTTCTTAGCCCCTTCACAGCAGTGAAATCTTTGGAAGTCTGCTACTGGTTATGTGAGACTACTACTGAGTGTGCATTTTCCATGCATGTGCATGTCTTAGATTAGCCAGAAAGCGGGAAATCTGACGATTCTACTAATATAAATCACACGTCATAGCTGATCGTCGCCCAGCTGATCGTTAGAAATACCGATTTGCCTAAACTGGTAGCATTTTTTACTACTGGTTCAGGCAAACCAGTCTGAACTGGTAGCATTTCACCCCTACCCCTTCAGTAAAGCTTTGCAACGGGTCTACAGAGTATAGGAAAACAAAAGGACCTTACATAACAATTCTGACTCCAGCGCTGCAATCAATGAACTCCAGAAAAAATGTTACAAAAAAGCATGTATTACATAAATGCTTTTACATCATTTTCACTTCCCAAAGATCAAACAAGAAAATTAACAACAGCAAAACAGTGAGATAGTAAGGAGACACATAGGTGAATACAGGTAGTCCTTGACTTACAACAGTTCGTTAGTGACTGTTCAAAGATACAATGGCACTGAAAAAAATGACTTATGACCATTTGTCACACTTAGGACCTTTGTAGCATGCTCATGTGATCAAAATTCAGAAGCTTGGCAACTGGTTCATACTTATTTTTGCAACCTTTCGACAAGCAAAATCAATAGGGAAGCCAGATTCCCTTAACAACCATGTTACAAACTTATCAACTGCAGTGATTCCCTTAATAACTGTGGCAGGAAAGGTTGTAAAATGGGGCAAAACTCACATAACAAATGTATCACTGAACAACAGAAATTTTGGGCTCAAGTGTGATTGTAAGTCAAGGACTACCTGTAACACACACTTAAAAATAGTAACTAGAATATTCTAACTAGAAGACTCCTGCGAGTCTCTTGGACTGCAAGGCAATCAAACTGGTCAGTCCTAGAGGAGATCAACCCAGACTGCTCTTTCGAAGGCCAGATCCTGAAGAGGAAACTCAAATACTTTGGTCATCTAATGAGAAGGAAGGACTCACTGGAGAAGAGCCTAATGCTGGGAACGATTGAGGGCAAAAGAAGAAGGGGACGACAGAGAAAGAGGTGGCTGGATGGAGTTACTGAAGCAGTAGGCGAGAGCTTAAATAGACTCCAGAGGATTGTTTTTCAGACATCTAGTGTGTAGAAGACAGGAGATAGGTTAGGATTTATTGTTCATATTTCATTGGATGCAAATTACCTTAGCTTTTGGGGACCCTTCACAGGATAATTTTTTAATTAAATTATTAAGGGACAAATTATATTATTTACTATTGATAGGAACATAGTGGTTAATTCTGAATGTAAGACAAATAGGAAAGGAATAAGATAACCAGTAGCAAAGTGGGTGGACTCAGTTACAATGGCAATGGGTGATCCTTGGAAGACCTAAAGCAAAGGTGTCAGACTCAATTTCATTGAGGGCCACATCAGAGTTGTGTTTGACTTGGGTGGGGGGAGGTGTGCCCTTGGTGGGCTGGCTGTTTTGCTTTTAGCTTGTTTTGCTAGTCCTCTGCCAGGAGCTTGCAGGGGGGGCGTATGCAGCCTCCCCGGGCTCCGTTTAATGCCACAACAGCTTCCTGCAGCCCTCAGCCAGTGAAAACAGAGCTCAGGAGGGCCACATGCAGCCCTCCCAAGCTCTGTTTCTCTGCCACAGGTACTGCCAGTCCTTTGCTGTTTCCAAGGTGGCCCCAAAAGCCAGATCTAAGCACCCCACAGGCCAAATCTGGCCTGTGCGCCTTGAGTTTGACACCCCTGACCTAAAGGATGAAGTTGGAAACATTTGGTCCTCATGGAATCCATGTAGTTACCAAGGGTCAATGGCACATAATCAATGAAGTGCATAATTTCTGGTTTTATTAACTATTGGTTTTATTGGTATTTCATTCTTATTCATTTCAAAGGATTTCAGGATTAAGGTAAAGCTAAAGGTTCCCCTCACACATATGTGCTAGTCGTTCCTGACTCTAGGGGACGGTGCTCATCTCCATTTCATAGCCGAAGGGCCAGCGCTGTCCGAAGATGTCTCCATGGTCATGTGGCTGGCTTGACCAAATACCAAAGGCACATAGAATGCTGTTACTTTCCCACCAAGATGGTCCCTATTTTTCTACTTGCATTATTTCAGGGTTACAAACTACCTTAAGCGGATTTCCTTTATGAAAGTGATGTCAGTATTCCTATTAAAATTATCTTTTTGAATCATAAAAGTAGAGCCTTGGCTATGTTTTAACTGTTTTACTGATAATGCTTATTAATGTTAGTTACTGCAAGTAAGCAAGTCTGTAGGATTGTTATAAATAAATTAGTGAAATCAATAGTATTGATTAAAAAATAGTGCAGTAGTGGTTTTATTTTAGCCAAACCATGAGTTTTATAAAATCAACAGACATCCTATTCTGTGGCTGAGAGCGAGGCTGTATTCAGAAAATGAGCAGCAGACCATCAATCAATAATAGTTGATGCAAATGGTTCAGAAAATTGGGATCACAAATGTGGATTAAGGTTGAGCCATTATCTGTTTTTCCATCAGTTGTGAATAAGGTGTCATCTAACTTGAAATCCAGATGCAAACAAGTATCTGCATTAAATTGCCACTGAATCTCTGAACTGGATCCAGCTTCTCCTTTCTCCCTTCCTCCCCCCTTATATCATTCATAATGGAACAAACAATATACTTTGAACACTGCTATATGAGAAACAGGTTTTTTTAATCATATCCTTTCAGGATATTTAACTTATACATAATTCAGTAACCTCAACATTTACCATTTCTTTTCCTGTTTGGGATATTTTTATTGTTATAGTAAGCAACCATTTTCTATTTTAAATTTCCCATGTTTGATGTTTTTATTTTGGGTCATTTAGTCATTAACTTTCACTCCTTGACCGTATGCTGTATCAAACTTGAGATGATCTCATTGACTTTGTAGACTCTGGGTATTGTATGCCACATGGAATAATAAATGCACAATAAAACATGACTGTGGTTGAATATTACAAGAACAGAATGTAGAAATTTCACAGATGGCATAGATTTATCTGGTTAAATAAGTCTTTTAATTGAGCATTCATGCACTGGTGATTTACTTTCAATGCAACTATTTCCTTCACAAGAAGTCTTCACATCTTTTAATTGAAAGTAGAAAACACTAAGAAAGAAGACATTTTAAGTTAGCACTATATATTTTAATATGTAAATTAAATGAATAAACACAGAATTAACCACAGAAGATTTCAGTATATGTTACGTCCAAGTAAGTGTGCTTAAAATGGCAATCAATGAAGAATAGAAAAGGGAAAAAAATATTTCCTGAATTAGAAATTCTGCAGGACAAATTGAAAACTTGAGGAAATGGCATAGATGCTCTGAGAAAGCAAACAGGAAAATTGTTAGAAGTCATCTGCAGCCATGTTGGCACTTAGGAGTGGCACATTGGTTATTCTCAGATTAATCCAAGGTGTCTGCTTGTTAATAGGTTGTCAAGAGGCAATTAACCAAGAAAAATTAAAATGTTTTTTCAGGTTGTAAGGTGCTTTTCTATCACCTAACTTTGAAAAGAACATCTCCAAAGTAGCAAAATCCCAAAAAGCTGATTACAATTAATTTAGTCTACTTTCAAAATTTTGTTTCTATCATTTCCAACTGCTGTACATAATATCTCTAATCCTAAGAACAGAAACGCTGCCTTATCAGAAGAATAATTTGGGGCCAAAGTTGCACCAGAATAAAAACAAAAAGCCAGAAAGCCATGAGGAAAGGAGAATTACTTATTCCTAAAAACAAAGGAAATTGCTTATACAGTAAGGGCAGCAGCAGAAAATACTGATTGCAGAGACATTGTTGTAAAGGGGAATGTACACTAGGTGTGGAAGTGTGTACATGCTGATTCTAAGGGGGCGTGGTGTGTGTAGGTACACGCAGTGGTGAGATTCAAATAATCTAACAACCGGTTCTCTACCCTAATGATTTATTCCAACAACCAGTTCACCAAACTGCTCAGAAAGTTAACAACCGGTTCGTCTGAAGTGGTGCGAACTGGCTGAATCCCACCACTGGGATCATCATCTATGATATTTATTCTTATACTTATTCTTATGCCACTCCTAGTAGAATGCCATGTGTATTTGTATACACATGCCATTCTACTAGGAGACCATTTTAATTAACTCTATTTGTATTTCTATACTTTCTCCCTTAATATGTGGATTAGATCTGATTAATTTAACTTTGGGGTTTAGGGGACTTTGAGTAAAATATTTGCTATTTTTACTTGATTAACTTAGTTTCAGCTTGACTGTCAATTATGTGGTGGAAACACTGATTCCCAGTCCATTTTGGATTCTGCTAATGTTTAAGAGAAAATGGAGACAGTAAAAAGAATAAGATATATTTTGATATAAAACTTCCCATAGCTTTCATGTTTTCAGTACTTGTGTTTATAATAAAGAGGTGGATTCTGTCTGGTTTTTATCAAAGAACAACTATAATAGTTTGACAATACAGCTTTCAAGTCTGACAAGGAAAATAAGAAGCATTCTATCTATCACAATGAATCAATTGACTCATTCTATAGCTACTGTACAACTATCAGTCACCCTCAAATAAGGAATTAGAGGTTCAAGGAGGTTACTTAGGAAACTGATGAAAAAGTAGCCATTCATAGCTATCACAAATGACTCATTTTACCCCTTGAGCATCCTTAAATAAGTTTTGCCTCCTTGATTCCCATTTTCCTGCACTGTAATTCTTCCAAATTTCATGGAATTTAATACAGTTTATTCTCTTGAAAATATAGAAAATGGGTATGTGGATTCATTTTGATACTTGATTCATATCTTTCTTTTTTTTCCAGATCCTCAACAAGTCCTACATCACACTTTTATCCCCAGTATTCTGCCAGCCCTCTTCTGAAACTGGAGAAAGAATATCTGGCCCAAAGTCACACAATGAACCACTATAGCAGAGGATGAATTTAAAACTGCTCATCCAAGTTCCTATTTAACATCTCAACCAGTATATGACACTGCCTCCTATTTAATTCTTATATAATCTTACTGTAATCCTGTGCATACTTATTTAACAGTCAGTTCTACTAAGCATACATAATCTACTGCTAATTTAATACCTATAGAATTGTAAATCATTTCATTATAAGAAATAAAGTACTGGGACTGAATGAGAAATAAACAAATCACAAGGTAGGATAGAGTGTTCAGGAGTTCCAGGTTTTCCATAAAAGAAAATGGAGAGTGAATTTGAACTAATTGTTATCTTTTAGTTCAAATTATCACAGAGGATATTTGATATGGGGCTAAAATTGGGAGATGGAAGGAGATATATAAATCAAAGCAGGAGAGGGAGAGAGAGAGAGAGAGAGAGAGAGAGAGAGAGAGAGAGAGAGAGAGAGAGAGAGAACTGTTTTGATTTATTATAGTGAAATAAAGAATTCGCAAAACATGTACAACTGTTGTACTCTTCCTACAAATATGCAGTGTACAACAATGTAAACATCTCAGTGCAAGCAATATATTTGATGTGTTTACATTGTATTAACTAGACTTTGATAACAGATATAAACACGAAAATATGTAGAACGCTATTCTTCTTTGTTCTTTTCAAAAGCCACCATTCTGGACAATTTTTGTTCAGCCTTCCATCTCCTCTTTTATTAAAGGTGGGCGAGAAGATGATCAGGCTAAAACTCCAGAGACCCCTTCTAGCCAGCTTTAAAGACCACGTATGGGACAGAAACAGCATTGGTCATGCTTTTAGAGGCTCTCTGTGGGAGCAGGATGGAGCTAGTACATCCTGGGTCTTCTTGACCTCTCATTGGCTTTCAACCATTTTATCAACTTTGGGAGCCAGGGACAAGGGCACAGTTTTGTGCTGGTTCACCTCCTTCCTCTGAAACTGGTTCCAATTAGTTTTGATTGGGAATGATTAATTCAGCCTGCTTTGTGGAGTGCCCAAAAGTTCAGTGCTCTCTCTATTCCTTTTTAACATCTACACGGAGACACTGGGTGATGTTATTCATCATCACAGGCTGAGGTATTATCAGTATACACATTTATGTAGTGACACACAGTTGTAGATCTCCATGATCTACCCAAGTGTTACTCACAGATGTCCTTTCATGGTGCATGAAGACTGTCAGGATCTGGATGGAAAACAATAGTCTGGTCCTAGCTATATTGACCTACCGTCATGGTTAGGCTGGGAAGAGTTTGTTGCAGATCCTGTCAATTATAGGATTCATTTTGGTGGATCTAGGAAGAGAGTTTTCTCTGCCATCACTTCTGCCTCATAGAACATCTTGCTTCCAGAAGTGAGGCTGGTCCCCACACATCCCTTTCAGCTTCTGGAAATGATATCAAGACATTGACTCTGCCAACTGGCATGGGGATTCAAGAGTGGCATGCAACCATGAGGTTGATGGCTTGAAAGAACTCTTTCTGATTTTTTAGCATTTTACCTTTTTGTTTTAACTATGTTTTTTTACCTTTGCCTATGTCTCTTTTTCTATGACTGTGTGCCTTTTATTATGTAAATTGTTCAGTCACTCAGCCTACATTGGTTAAATAAATAAACAAAGCCCTCAAATATTTCACCTAAGATATAACTCTCCAAAGATAGAATCTATTTAAATTTTGTTTGAGCATACACTAATAAACTGCATTTTGTGAATATAATTGTTCTCTATAGTGTATTTTGCTTTCTTGTGAGTGATTGTGATCTACATGTCATAGAAGTGAAAAATATTAGAGTTGAAAGCTACCTCGGAAGCTTTAATTCCAAGCTTGTATTTATTATGCA
The DNA here is from genome assembly GCF_964273705.1 of Natrix helvetica. Classification (NCBI taxonomy): domain Eukaryota; kingdom Metazoa; phylum Chordata; class Lepidosauria; order Squamata; family Natricidae; genus Natrix; species Natrix helvetica. The sequence goes on from NC_138558.1 coordinate 23,708,241, forward strand.
ATCTACAGTATAGGATAAAACCAAGCAGATATCAATCCAGACTCTGAATAGTACATGCCACTTCTTCAGACATGTATACATGCATATACACATATGCATAGGCAAAGAAATACATATACGCATTACAAAACTATAACCTGAACCAGCCGTTTATTTGCAGTACCTCCATTGGTGGATTTCCAAATTTTTTACTACTGTTTCACTCGGGCGCTCTCATGCGCTCATGCAACATTTCTGTCCATGTGCAGAAGCATCCGGGTGGGTGGGCGGAGCCTCCCGCTGCCACTACTACCAGTTTGCCTGATCCAGCCCGAACCAGGAGCAACCCACCTCTGAGTACCTCCATAGTGATTCAATAAAATGGGAAAAGGGACTGACCTGGAAATTTATCTATGATGGTGGAAGATAAAATTATTCATCTATTATTGGCATTGACTATACATGATAAATGTATGACATTTGTTAAGAAGAGACCATTGTTGATGCCTGGCATTCCCAAATCTTTAATGAGAACATCCTTGTCTCTATTTGTTTACTCCTTTTTCTAAAATGTCTACCACTTCCTGGAAGTGGAACTGTTATACTTACAGTTAGAAAGGGTCTCTCATAGTTTAATTGAAACCATCTTCTCTGCCATTTCTATTAACAGTTACTGGCCTCTTACACAACATAGAATAAGTCTGCTTTAATTTCTACATTTCTTTGAAGGCTTTCACTGATCCTCAGATGATTTGGAAAAATGTATGGGTTAGAAGCCAAATAGATGATAGATGTGAAACCCGTCATGTAAAAATACTTTTCTGTTTATATTTACATTCACTGCAAACAGAGAATTATTTGATCAAAATTGCTGATTAAAAGAATCAGCTAGAGTAGAAAAAGACACCGTGTGTTGCACTTTGAATCTGGTGGAAGGTAAAGCAGAACTTAAATGTTCCAGATGGACTGACTGATTTAATTTTTTTTTCGGGAGAAGGGAGGGATTTGTCACCTAAGAAAGATGAAAATCCTCTTTTACTGTCATGCCATCATCCATGCATGATGGTTATTGGCTGAATCCATGGAAGAAGCTGACATTATGATGAACTATTTGGTAACTTTCTGCAGCTTGTTAGTCCACAGAGGTTTGGTCTTGTGCTGGGCCCAAATAACTCCTTCTGTTGAAAAGTTGCTTTTGTGATATTTTCTGGAATACATTTTAGTATGGAGAAGATGTACTTGTGGGAAGGCTTAAGGAAGCCTTGAAGTTGCAGATGTGCATTATAATATATAGTTTCTTATTCATCTGCTCAACTTGGCTTAAAATGTATTAGCTTAATTCTAAAATGCTTTATAAGCTAAGATTATTCTCAGTTGCAAAAGCAGATAAATATATTGCAAAAGAAATAAGGAGGAAAGACTTCTGAAATATATATTTAATGTATATTACGATACTACAAGTGATGCAACTTTTTCATAGCCCACTTATGACTTGCCAAATTCTCACAACTCCCTTGCATCTGTAGGTGCCACAGAATATTAAAATAATGGGTGGTTTTCCCCAAAATTTAAGAAAGGCAAAATTAGAGCTTTTTATTGTTATAGTCAGTCTTTTTGGGGATAAGATACCAAATGGGACTAGTACATGGAATGTAACACTGGGATGAAACAGGGCTGTGCCAGTTCTGGTCAATCTGTTCATCACTTGTATTGTGTCACATGCTGACCAAGGTGTGAAAAGGGGAGTATAGATTAGGTACTGACTGGACCAGGTGTGGGTTCCGGACAGCACTACTGTTGATTCGCTTGTGTGTGCTCTCATGTGCACACATGCACAGTGCAATTAAAATTGTTCTGTGCATGTGCAAAACTGAAAAACAAGATGGTGGTGCCGATGGTGCCAACTTGAGAACCAGTTCAAGGAACATGGCAGGCCTAGGTCGCTGCCGGTTCCAGCGACCCAAGCCACCAAACCACTACCGGTTCAGCCGAATCAGTCTGAACCGGTAGGAACCTACCACTGGACTGGACATTTCTGTCTTTGACCTTTGCCACTTGAATGCATGGACAAAGTACAATCATACAAGAAATCTCTTTACTGATGACTGTGCACTTCTGGTGCACAAGGACAATGATTTAAAGTTGATGCTGAACAAATTCTCAGGTGCCACTATACTCTTCAACCTGACTATTAGTCTGAACAAGACTGAAAGACTTTGCCAGCCTGTGCCAAATACTAAGCCCATAGAACCAGAAATCACTGTTATTGGACCCACATGACAAAGGTAAACAGTTTCAAATACTTGGGAAGCATCACCTCAAGCAATGGTCTTTGGACAAATAAATTGTCTCCAGGATCAACAAGGCAGCTAGTACTCAAACAACATAATTTCTGTACCTTTACAAAGCTGAAAGTCTAGGGTTATCCTTTCTCTCCTATCTAGATGTGAGTCCTGGATTCTGTACTGATGACACATCAAGCAATGAGATAAATTTCATCCTCCATTCCATCATTGGAATTTGCTGGCAAGATCATGTCTTCAACTTGGAGGTCTTAGATTGCATGGAATCTATTATTCTGATTATCAGAGCCCAGATGTGATGGTGGGACACATCATCAGAATGACATCTCTTCTTTTCAATCAAGCATAGAGGCATGAAGATTATTCAGAGAAGGGATGATTCCATCCAAGGAATTTGTTGGTCTTCTCACTTCCTTCCTAATATGCTGTGATTCATATCAAATTACTACTTTTTTTTCAAAATCCTCTAGCCTATTTGGATTTGGTATTTGGATACTATCCAATTCTTTTTGATGTTGGCTTTCATCTGTATCTTAGTCGCCTTTATCCCATCAAGAGATTAGGACTCATTTTATGAACATGAAAGTCACTGAAGACATCATCTGTTCAGTTATTTTCATTTCCAGCAGCTAACTTCTATGATATAAGCCAGTCTGCTATTCCTCATGAAGATAATCTGAAGAGGGCATAGATCACAAACTCTGTAGCTCCTGACGTAATTCTTCATTAATCAAATTTATATTGCCGCCCATCTACCAAAAGCATCTCTGGGCAGTTCACAACATTTGGATAAAAACAAGAAATGTAAAATGTGAAACAACAGACATAACATAAAAATACATATAAATTCATATCATTACATCGTGCCAAGGAGGGTAAAGATAGCTGGCTGGGGAAATCTGAAGGTTAATGTTCACCCATTTTAAAGTTGCTGCACTATCCCAACTTGTGAATCCAATTTGGGCAAGTCATGTTTCTAAAGTTTTATTTTGTAATGTTGTGGAAGATTCTTTTGAAGATCAGATAGTTATACAGACCCTAAACCCCCACGGTCCCCTTAGAAGCCTTCCTGTTCAGTTTGCTACTGATTATATACTTCTGGCTTAGATTTATGACTCATATAAACGGAGCCATATCAGACCTTGGTGGAGTTTATCACTAATGCTTGTTTGTCAGAAGCCTAGTTGGGTAATTAAGTATCAGAAATCCTTGCTGATTGATTGCTAAATCAATTTTAAATATATATTGGAAAATGCACGGATCTGCTGCATAGATTTTCATTCCCCATCTCTATCTTCCACCCTCTTCCAGGTATAATTAATCTGATGCACCCTGTTGGCTTGTTTGAAGGAGGCATAAAGCAATCAGAAGCATGATTTCTGAGGGCCACGTTCACAAATACTTAAAATTCTTTATTAACCCAAATTAAATCCTGCACTGATTGGATGTTGCAGTGGTGGATCCCATTCCAACGGGCCCGGCATCATCCACATGGACGCGCGCAGTCTGCGCATGCATCTTACTGCCTCCGCAAGGCTCCGCAACGCTCCAGATGCTCAGCGGAGCATCGCACAGGTGCTGTATGTGCTGTGTGCATGCGTGGAAGCACTGAAGACTTAAAAGACTGGTAAGGAACTCAGGTGAGCTAGTGGGCCCTCTGGAGCACCGTCCGGTGCTCCGGGCAGTCTCCGGTACACCCGTACCGGGGCGTACCGCCTGCAACCCACCACTGGGATGTTGGCATTCTACCTGATGTTATGACTGTATCAGTAGGATTCACTGTATTTGGAATGCAGGAGAGCTTCTGTGAGCCCTTCTTGACACACAGGGCTCTCTCTTTTGAATGCTCAAGCTCATTAAACAAAAAGCGTTTTGATCCACCCACCAGATTATCCACTCCATTCATAAGCTTTGGAGAATAGTTGGACTCCCTCTTCTTTGTGGCAGCTCCTGAGATATTGGAACACTGCTATCATGTCTCCCCTATTCCTTCTTTCCATTAAAAAGGAGATAAAAGTAAAATGAAGCACAGGTAAAATCAGCTAGGATGAAGTAAAGACGAACCTTTCAACTGGTATCTTGGGAATACAGTAATGTCTTAAATAGTGAATGCTCCAAATAGTCATATTATGCTAAGTCATGGCTTGCTTAACCCTAAGTGACTGAATTAGCTACGATAATTCATTCAATATGCCAAGCCATCAAGCCTGGTTTTTAATTCACATAATAAAACAAGTCAAAACCAAGAAAGCCACATAATGGATCACTATCAATAAGAATGGAGGAAGCTAATCATCCTTCTCTGAGGTGCTATTGAAATGTTTAGAATGCACTTTTAACTGGGTTACGGTATGACAGGATATTCTGTCTGGCATGTGTTGCAGAAACAGACAGGGTCATCTCAGAAGCAGAGTTTCCCAACAGTTCTCATTCAGTGTCCAAAGGATATAATTTTAGGTTCTTAAGTGCCACCTGCTGGAAAGAAGAGGAGTAGAAAATGGTGGAAGAAATAGAATACAGGTTAATGTTACATAGATAAATCAAGCTAATGTGTAATGGTAGGGGACCGGCACTGAGACAACTTTGCAACAGACTGTGGAAACAAAAATTACTTTTATTATCATTTACACAGATTCCACACTTAATATAGATCAATCTCTGGAAATGTCCAAGACAGACATAACTGTATTTTAGTTGATTTTTTTCCCTAAGGTTCTAAGGATCAGGGTCATAACAAGGTATTTTGTCAGTATTTTGATACTGACATTCAGACAAATTATTGATCAGTGGACATCCCCTCAAGCACCCAACATTCAGATAAGCAGGGATCAGCACCAGACAAACAATCAGGCAGGAAACAATACTTTAATCAAGGAAACCACACCACCATCAAAACTGGCAGGGCAAGCTACTATATATAAACAATCAACAAACCAACAACAAACAGGCAACAAGCAAACCAGCAACATTACTTGTATAATTAAGATTCTGGAAGTAAACAACGAAGCTTAGAGAGTATCAAGAACTTCAAAATCAAAGCTTACTTATACTTCTATATAAGCTGAGTTCCCAATGGCATTTTTACAGCATTGATACGTCAAAATATTCTTGTTCTGTATCAGATTTATAGCTTTATAGCTTAAAGTGATGCTGAATCACATATTAAAGTAATTGCCTTTTCATTTCACTTCCTTCTATTAGGGTGACAAATATCGCAATCTTATCTTAAACAAAAGAGCATATTTCTTATATATTTTAGTTTTTTTATTCTAGATCAGGGTTGTCAAACTCAAGGTCTGGGTGTAGGATCCAACCCACAGGGTGCTTAGATCTGGCTCGCAGAGCTGTTGTGGAAACAGCAAAGAACTGGGCCGCGGCACCTCTGCCAGTGAAAACAAAGCTCGCGAGGGCCGCAGGTGGCCCTCCGGAGCTCTATTTTGCTGGCAGAGAGTTGCAGGAGGCAGTTGCATCAGGAAATGGAGCTCAGAAACCCATTTCCACTGGCAGAGAACTCAGGCCACCACAGGCGCTCTAACACGAGTGATGTCGAGCTGGCCATGTCCACCCTGGCCACACCCACCCCTGAGGTCAATGAGGTTAATGAAATCAAGTTTGACACCCCGTTCTAGATGCCATTTAGGAGTTTGGTCTCAAAAATTTTCAATATTATTTTTTAAACCCTTAAAGTTGTTGTTCCTTTTTTTTTAAGCAGCAGAAAACTATTCCCTAAATTTCTCTCCCTAATTCAAGAAGAGTTCTTCATCAAGAAATATTCCTTAAAACAATTCTCTTTGAATAAAGTATAAATCATCACATTTAAACGTGCATGTAGAGTCATTATATAAATATATTCCTAAAGGAATTAACTCCTTTAATTATAACTTTGACTGATTTAATCTGGATGTTTCATCGAAGCAAATCGCTCTGTATGACCAGACAATCAACAGCATAAATATGACAAAGAATAAATATTTCCATATGGATTGTTCAATCAAACCTGTTCTATAAGTGCTTTGAAGGTGATTTTTTAATGATGTTGATTTATTGCGTTCCTTCATATATTAAGCAGTCAGTTGAAGGAGTAGATACCAAAGACTGTTTCTAATATAGGATTTTTTTTTTCATGGACTAGTAAATCAAAAACAAAATGCCAAAATGTTCCAATGTTGATGTTTTCATCAAATTATTTCTGTTAAATAATAGTAGATAGAAATATAATATGCACCAGCTGGAAAAAAACAAACAAGAAGTAATACTGTATGTGTCTTCCACTAAAAAAGGTGAGCGCTTTGAGAACTGTTTAGTGTAGCACATATTTTGTATACAGGACATGCTGAGTGTGTTACAGAAGTTAAGCCATAGTCTGGAGCAATGGGACCCACAAGCGATTTAATCACACTTTGCTTATTTCCAAATGCTTCCAAAATGAAAACCTCACATCTTTCCTTAGAACCCTCTTGTCTGTTTAAGTGTCCCCCAAATTTTTAAAAAAACACACCCACACAAAGTGATCACAATAGATCAGATAAACCAAAACATATTCAAGGGGAATAAGAATTAAAGAGTCACTAACTCACTACATATGTTTTCTACATACTCTACATAAAGGGTTTTTCTGCAGCAACATATGGAAAATATCTGAATGCTAAGACAATGATAATAATCAATCATTCCAGGCTCCAGCTCCAAATTGTGTCTTGTTCCCTCCACTCGTGGGATAGTCACTAGACTGCATCCAAAGTTATTGTTTCGTGTCCTTGATAATCCCATTCTACCTTCAAGAAGAATGATGTCATAACAACACAAAGAGAACAAGTCAAATGAAGAAAGACGGCTGGGTAACTCTTTAACAGATGAATGCAAATATGTGACAGTTGTTGCAATGCTCTTTAAGTTGACATGAGGATTTCCTTTTTTGACTTTTTTTTTTAAATCTGCTGTTGACTAAGCTTTCCCTTTGTTTTTTAGATGCAATGTATTTGGTTTCATGAGGAATTCCCAGCCTTTGGGAATGACCATACAGTCCTTCCAGTCAGAAGGCTTGCCAATTCATAGAAAGGCTGACATGGGAATAAGGGCCACTCTCACACACAAACAACCACACATACAGAAAGGGATGCTCAGCTAGTTTCTATTACTCCCAAGATATTTCCTAGCAGCTCCAGTTTAGTTTTGGCTTGTTTATGAGTAGGAAGGAACAATTCCAAATAAAAGTAGCCACCTACAATTTTATTTATTAAGCAATGCCTATAGAGACCTATAAAAGGGACGTGGTGACTCAGTAGCTAAGACACAGAGCTTGTCAATCAGAAAGGTCGGCAGTTCGGTGGTTCAAATCCCTAGTGCCTCATAATGGAGTGAGCTCCCGTTACTTGTACCAGCTTCTGCCAACCCAGCAGTTCAAAAGCATGTAAAAATGCAAGTAGAAAAATAGGAACCACCTTTGGTGGGAAAGTAACAGCGTTCTGTGCGCCTTTAGTGTTTATGACCACAGAGACATCTTCAGACAGCGCTGGTTCTTCAGCTTTGAAACTGAGATAGGCACCACCCCCTAGATCCGGGAACGACTAGCACATATGTGTGAGGAGAACCTTTACCTTCCTTTACCTTTTTATAGGGACCTAGATGGAGCTCAAAGACATTCTTTGAAAAAAATAATGATGTTGAGAACATGTGATTTTGGTTAAAACAAAGCTAGCCAGGTTCCCATTTAATTGAAAGAATCTTATGTGTAGCAAGAGCAACATATCATCCTTCTCTGATAGACCAGAAAGGAAACATAATCAGATGAGCTACATTAAGCAAGTCTGAACGTACATTTCTCCTGCCGTTTTCTTTAGAGCCCAAGAAACTTGGGAGGGTCCCTTTTGAGTCTCTTTCTCCACCCATTATGCTTCTGTGGGCTATCCCCTCTCTTATCTGACATTCCCCTAGGCAGCAGTTCTACACTCTGTCTCACAAAGACTTTCCCACTTACTGTTACTCTTAATTCTAAGAAGTACAAGGGGGACTGACAGGTGTTGGAAGACGTAACCACAGGAACATTGGTAATCATAACCCAACCATAGTTTGGGATGCTATGCTTAATGAATTAATATATATATAGCAGCTGATTCTAATTATATACATTATCAATATTTTTATTATATACAAATTGTATTGTTCTATTGTCCTATTATAAGTTGATAGAACAATCTTTTGGTTTTCTGGACTGGGTGACGCTTAGATTTCTTCCTCGTCCAAGACAAGAATCCATCATGGTTTTATCAGTAATTGGAGATTCCCAGAGGAGAAGGCAGAGACTGTTAATTCTATAACTGGTACCAACAAGCTAGAGTAGTAAAAGAAAGAAAGATACTCTATCCAGTATTATTACTTGATAGAGGGAAACCCTCAATGGTAGGGCAGTGGATTTGAATCCAAAAGAGATATGGTTAAGTCACTATTCATTGGGATTTAAATAGTGCAATATTTGATTTAGTGTGAAATTGATACCGTCACATTTAAAGTGTGCCAAAATTCAGCTAGTGCATATACAGTTGAAGCCAATACGTACACAGTTATTGTGTGGTTTTAAACACTAATCATTGCATGCAAAATGGAGAAAAGGAAATATTCAAGAAAAACTCAAAAATAAAGAACACAGAACTACAGCAAAATTCATGAATGCATGAGTTAGCAGACACACTTTGGATATAGGTTTAACTTCTTTTACTAAGAGTAGAAATATACAATAACTATATACTAAGAAATACTAAATGTATTTCATTAATACACTTATAAAAATTATGTTTAAGTGTTTCATCAAGAAATTTTTACTTTCATCTGTTATCACTGTGGTTGTTATTAATATGAAAAAGCAAGGAATAAAAGCTACATATAGAAAAGATTTTAACAGATGACACTTGAATCTCCATCAGCAATCCTCGTAGAGGATTGTTTTGTTTGATTAAAAAGCTAACGTTCAAATTTAGAGCAAGTGGCTGCCACATGAATAACCTGGGTCATTCTGATGAATGTTTTCGGTACATTCTTCCAAGAATTTTCTGATCAGTACGGATTATACTTTTCTACTAAGATGCATTAGCATAGCAGAAGGCTTATTATGGATTCAAACCAGACTTTATACATAAAATCTTTCATAATTCATTAAAACAATAAAAGGAAAAAAGGAAGGAAAACAAGTGAAGATTGGCCCCGAAATTACTATTAAAGATTTGGGGAGAATACAGTTGCATTTGACAATAGTTGCTGCCTTATTCTCATAGCAGCTAGACAGAATTTGTTTTCTGGCTAAAATAGTGAAATTGCAATACTATACAATGTCTATCCTTTGCATTAGAAATAATTTCAAAAGCGAGACTCAAATGATGCCACGCTATTTATCTGTCTGGTCTACCATGGAAAAAGGAAAAAAGGAAGGCACTCAACAAGTGGCAAATGGCAAAGAAGAAAAATCACTTCCCTATACCTGATCCTCTGACATTAGCAGTGGGGTGCTATTTTAACACACTGTCTAGTTCGCCCCAGATCAGACGAACTGGTAGTGGGGGGGGGGCAAGAGGCTCTGCCCACCTGCCCACCTGCCCACCTGCCCACACGGTCACTTCTGCACATGCACAGAAGCGCATGAGCGTACACGAGCGAACCGGTAGTAAAATAAGTTGAAACCCACCACTGGCACCGAACCCATTTAATTTCTCAGGCTCAACAAGAGTAATATTGTGGGGACATCAGTCTTGGAAACAACATACATTTCCTCATTTTCAAGATGGCAAAAAAGCATATCTCAGGGCTTTGTGGATATCTCTCCTTTGTGGAGAGGGAGCGGCTAACAAATTTAATAAATAAATAAATAAATAAATAAATAAATAAATAAATAAATAAATAAATAAATAAATAAATAAATAAATAAATAAATAAATAATAAATAAATAAATAAATAAATAAATAAATAAATAATAAATAAATAAATAAATAAATAAAATAAAGTATGGATTAGCCCTAGAACAGTATGGTTATCATTATGGGGAAAAAATGAAAGTCATAACTAAGAATTTACCAAGAATCAAAATTAGATGCTGTAATGTAATTTCTCCAGTCATCCAAGAATAGATGCTATAAGGGGTCGGGGGTGTCTCTCTCCAAACTCCATCACTGTGCATGTGGCCAGTTCTCTTTACAACTTGAAGTTTTCTGAGATATGACTTCCTCCCATCTTCCCAACCCAGATTTTGCCCTATTCACCATGAGACCAAACAACCTTGAACCAGTCTCAGAGTGTCCTCAATCAGTTATAAGCCTATTTGGCTTTAAAGATATATTGTGTGCAACAGGTGAAAGAAGAGGACCAATAATATGTGGTCCTCCAAAAGTCATGGACTCTACCCAAATAATAACAGAATAGGAAGGGATCTTGGAGATCTTCTAAGTCAACCTCCTGCTGAAACAGGAGAGACTCTATACCATGTCAGAGTAATGATTGTCCAATCTCTGCTTAAAAACCTCCAGTGATGGAGGATCCACTACTTCTGGAGGCAAGCTGTTCCACTGGTTAATTGTTTTCACTGTCAAGAAATGTCTCCTTGGTTTTAGGGAGTGGTGATTGGTGATCGTGCTGGCCGGCAATAACAGAACTTGTTGGTTACCAGTTTCCAGAAGGCCACACAATTAACCCTCTTCTGATCCTGTATCAAAACTTTCAAAAATAGCACCCATCCTTGAAGAATGTTGTCTGGCTTCTGCTTGAAGCGAATTCTAGGTGCTTATTGAAATCCTGTGGAGTTTTGAATCACAGCCGTGGATTTTCAATTGAGCATAAAGAAACTATACGATGAGTAAAATACCAAAGGATTACATTACATCAGAATCAGCACTTTGAAAGCCTTTGTGATACTTTGATTCCAGTGGGGGATTCTGCACACAGATCTGTTTCATATATCTTGAATCAGGGAAGGAATTTTTATCAGCACCTAATAAAACATAAGGAACAGAACCTTTGTTTTATTAGTTGTCTTGCTTCGCCCACAGGAAATGCCTCAGAAATATGATAGAAGAGGGTAATTTCTATGGCATCTTGAGAATAGTTTATCAGTATTTATTGGTTGTAGCATGACCTGTTTCATTTGCTTTGCAACATACGAACTACCGGTTATCAGTCATTGATACGCTGGAAGCTGGGGAATAATTTTAGTGGTAGGACTGTTATTTTAATTGTTTAGATTTTTTTTCTATAAGACATTATGGAAAGCTTTATTTTTTTAAAAAAAATGTGTTGACTGCAAATTTCATCATCTCGAGTCTTGATAAAGTTTAGCTGCTCAGAACTCTAGTAAGTTTATGCACCCGAAAAGAACATTTAAAACAGCCCAAATTAGGAAGTGTTTCCATCAACCTCCTAAAGCCGAGTTGACACAGAGGTCCTATGCTCCTAAGTGAAACCTCAAGCCAGGGATGTGTGCAGTTGGCTTCTGAAGATGCCAGTTTTGGCCTGAGGCTACTTTTTATTGTTGTAAGTTTTCTTATTTGCATGAAAAATATATGAAAAAAGTATCACATTTTTAATTTGATAAAGAAGATATTCTTTTTCATTTTTTTTAAGAAAGGGACTGATGGTGTTCTTGTAGCCGTGTTCTACCTAACATTTTGGCAAAATGTAAGAAAGAATAATTAAAAAATACTGTTTATAAATGATAATGGTACGGAGAAATCTGGAGCTGTATACCTGCCAAAAAAGTTGTCCCAACCCCAACAAAAATCAAAAACTCGATAACACCAATCAAAATAAATTTTCAGAAGAAAATTTTTGAAGTAATTCCTAAGATTAAGCAAGCAAAAACCAAAACCAGGTGCTTCCCTTGTCAAGGAAAATAATACTAGGAAATTGGAAGACAGGTTTCAACCCAATTGCATAGAGTATATTGACAGAAATGTAATGTATAAATGTAGTAGATGAATAGCCAAAAATAATAATAATGATCTTATTTATGAATACTCAGGTGGTCAATGAATTTAGTTCCAGGTAGATATGTGTATAATTAGAGCATGACAGGGGAATCATGCCTACCACATGGGAAGTACCTGCAGGTAGAAAGTTCACCAATTCAAAATTACACCTTTCAGAACTGGAAAAGCACCAATTTTGAGGGTTTCTATTATGACTCAGAATAAAAGTTCCAAGATTTTCCCCTCTGAGACCAGACCTCCCTTATTTTCTTGGAGGCAAAAATTCAAACCATTTTTTATGTTAACCACACTTCTACATTTCAAACTTGAGAGAACTGAGTCTATATGTGTAGGAGAAGAATAAGCAGAGGCTGGGGGTGGAATCAAGAGAGAAATCAGTCTGGAATTGTTGGGTTCCCACAATTTGGTGCTGTCTGTTAGTTAGTCAATTTCAATTTATTTTCAATTTATTTCAATTAATTTTACTACCTGTTTGCTCGTGTACGCTCATGTGCTCGCGCAATGCTTCTGCGCATGTGCAGAAGTGACCGGGTGCATGGGGGGGCAGAGCCTTTCGCCGCCCCCACTACCGGTTCGCCTGATCTGGGGCAAATCAACAGAAACCCACCTTTGGACAGTGTGTTAAAATAGGTTAGCACCCCACTGCTAATGTCAGAGGATCAGGGACTAGATTCTTGTCTATAGGCTCGAGCAGTAAATCTTCTTAACTGGAACTTAATGGGTGATCCTGATTTTTTGTGCCTGACAATGTGGTCCAGAATCTAAAACATTCACATTTTATCATGCACAAATTTATTTTGTTCATTTCTACATGAGTTCTGAATGCTTTCTGAAAAATCAAGATAGCAATTTGTACATACATTTTCATGCATACTGTGGTACGTGCATATTTATTTTCACACATTGCCTTTCCAGCTTTATGAAGTTTTGAAATACTCAGAAAGTGTCTGCTTTCTTTCAGTATTTTGTAGTTCTAATAAAGACATTGCTCAATCATGTGTTTGGATTTTTTAAAGCTAAAATGTATATTCTGTATAAAAGAATAGACAATTATTTATATTCTTCACTATAAATCTTTCCAATATAAATGAAAAGTAGACAGAAATATAGTGTAAAATATATAATATAGTAAAATAGTTATTTCTGGTTTAAATTAAATTGCATCTGTCAAATTATTTTAATAAATAATTTGTGACAAATCAGATGTAAAAAATAAGTTATATTTCCTCTCCTTTATTAATAATTGCCACCCACAGAAATCTATAGACTGTTTTCCACCTTAGGCATTCTAGCCAAATGGCAGAATCCTGACATATATGATGTAAGTCAAAGTGGTTAAACTATAATAAAGGCTCCTATTTAGAAATAAATGATTATTTTTTTTCTTCTTTTTTCACTTTTGCTTACACCTATGGATTAAATTTTTCCTTCTTTTTTTTATAATACGTGATTGGATTGATTGGATTGTTTTTGATCTCCATTTAAGGTTTTTTCTTTCTTTCTTAAGCTTGGAATATAAAGAAGATAATAAGAAGGATTATAAAGAGGGGGTGTAACAACAGGAGGAAAAGCAGTTACACTGCCACTTAGAGACTGGAGGCTGGATACATTGTTTTTTTTCTTTCTCTTTGATCACTTGAGATTCAAGTTTCTTTCAGTTTGTTTACTGAGAGTGATAGTAGGAAGAGCACAAGTTGTATATACAGGTGCTTTTGGGGAGTTCTATTACTAGCTATTGGAGGGAAGACAACATTTTGACTTGAAAGATAATAAATGAACCTGTTTGAAGTTTATTAAAATAGCCTTGAATCCTATAGTGGCAGTGCCTGCAAAATTGGAACAATGGCACAGCAGGAAAAAGAAATGGTAACCTTGCAAATGATTATGTTTGAAATTCAAAATCTATTAGTTGTGATAGAGAGAACTGAAAAGAGATTGGAGAATATGGAATACAAAACAGAAAAATTTGATGGAAAAACTGAGGATGTTTATTAAATGAAGAATGTGGAGGACAGAATTCAAAAAATGGAAGACAAAATGAGCAAAGAGATAAGAAATCTGTGGATACTGACAACAAAGTGAGCGTGGTTGATAATGGCAAGAGAAGAATATGGAAAGGAGAGATAGATAGATTGGAACTCTACCCCAGACTTCAAAGCACAGAAGAAGAAAAGAGAGAAAAATTGACGGAGATAAGGAGAGAAATCTTGTCAGAAGCACCAGTGATAACTGGTGCTAACAAGTGATAACATGTTGCGAAGAGAGGTTCACACAAGATTTACTAAGAAAGTAACTAGAATATTAATGCTACAAATGGCAAGAGATATAAGACTGCACTATTATTGGAAAGATACAGGTTGATGCAATGAAAATGTATAATAAAAACTAAGCTAAATTTAGTTTACTAGTAGTATGTATAAAATGAAGTGACAATAGCTATAGTTAAATAATGATTAATAATGATAACAATATATATAGATATATTAGTTTGATAATATGAAATTTCATATAAACAACACATGGAGAATATGAGAGGAGGTTTAAAAACTTTATCTAGAGTTCTAGACTATGTTATAAAGATGTATTGTGATTGGATGATTTTAGGATGATTTAATAGAATGTTATCATATAATCCTATTCTAGATGTTGAATATTATATATAAAAGGATGTAAAACAATTATAGTCAAATTAAGGTTGAGATATAATAATTGTGATATACATGAATATAGGTGAATTTAAAATATGTGATTTGATATGAAAAGCAGGTGATGACTATGGAAGAGATGCATAGAAATACTGTAACCAACTAACACACTTTCTACAATTTGTAGTGGAAGATGGCTTTTTTATTTTTATGTTTTGTCTCAAAAATAAATAAAAATTGTTTAAAAAAATGATATATGGAAAAATATTATTTTAAGCCTGGTATATAAAAAGGACATTTTTTACAAAGTAAAAATTTTGGAGTTCATGTGCCACCTTGATGACTTGCAAGAACATATCCATATTTTTTTGCTGGTGAGGAGACAATACAGAAATTATTTGCCATTCTTTTTTTTCAGTGTGGGGGGGGGGCACTTTGTATTATGGCTATCGTGTGCACCCGCTCGCATTTTTGGCACCCAACAACAAAAGGTTTAGCCATCCCTGGTATAGTACTTCCTTGGGTTTGTTATGCTAGCTTTGAGAAATATGAAAGTAACATTATTTATAAAGCTTTACTTGCCATCTAATTTCTCCACCCATTCCAAAAGCATTTGGCTGAAGAACATAAACTACAAAATCAAATTAATTGATAAAATTACATTTGTAAAATCATAACATTCATAATTCAGTTTTGTAAAAAGAAAAACTACCAGTTGAGAGATAGAGAGGAAAGGAAATCAGACAGGATTTTTTTCTATTGTAGTTTCCCTCCTTGGAATTGCTGAACCCCTGATGCGAGGTGGCCTCTATCTTTCACGCTAACATCTTTATTATAGCCATTAACAAATCTTCTGTATAGCTTTAAGAGAGCATTACAAAGTTTGGGTACATAAACATATATAAACTGGAAGAAACATGAAGCCAAGTAAAATATACAATAAATGAAGCCAAGTAAAATACACAATAAATAATTACTAGATAACTAAACAGATTAAAATATTTAAAACTAAATCACAATATGTACTCTGTGGGGAGGAAATTAAAATATGAAGCTAATCAGTGAATAGAGGAGTTTATTGCTGAATAAATCAATGAATACTTCCTTGCTGAATTGTTACTCAACATTGAAATATTAATTTGATAAGGTTCTAGCATAATAAAATGTTAATACACCAAAGAAGTTATAATCTATTGATACTGGAAGTCACTTTATTACAATTACAAGTTGAAATATTTACATTCCATGCTGTCAGTATCGTATATTACATGTAATCATTTTTATCTCATTAAATGCTGATATCCTCCTTTTACTAACAACATTCTTGCACATTGGCCCAAGATGTTAAGACAATAAAATATGCTAAAATTGATTTTGGGGTTCTGCAAGCATGCTTTCCTGAGAATACCAAAGATGCCTTGAAATCTATTGGCTCCTTTTCTGATAAACATGGAATAGAAACCAACATTCTAAATGTACGTACGTTTAAGCACAAGCTTCAAATAAATGGTACGAAGGACTCTTAACATTTTTTTTCCACACTGAGCTAAGCATACTGAAGCAATCACTTTCTGTAACCTATTGGAATTTAAATCATGGCTTATAATTTTTTTAAAATGAAAGAAACAGAAAAATATGAAAAGAAAAATAGAATTAGGGTGACATGATAGCAGTAGTCCAGTATTTGATGGGCTGCCGCAAAGAAGGGAGTCAATTTATTCTACAAAGCACCAGAACAGGACAGCAGGACAAGAAACAATGGTTGGAAACTAACCAAAGAGAGAAGCAACCTGGAATTAAGGAGAAACTTCCTAACACCTAGTTACTTGCGGGATCGCATCCTGCCCCATACATCCCTACGACCAATCCGCTCACACAGAGAGGGACTTCTCCAGGTGCCGTCCGCTAAACAGTGTCGTGGGGCGACACCCAGGAGCAGGGCCTTCTCTGTGATGGGCCCAGCCCTGTGGACTGACCTCCCCCTTGATATCAGGATTACTTCTGATCTCCGCTCCTTCCGTGTAAAGCTCAAGACCCACCTCTTTCAACTGTCTGGCCTGGCTCAACCGTAGTTTATCCTTTTCCTCCTGACAGTCCTTTTTTAAATTGTATTATTATTTTGGGGTATTTTAATGACTAATTTAATTTTATTATTATTAATGTATGTATTTTTAATTATTACCTCCTCCATGCATGTATGTATATGTATGTATATGTGTGTATTTTTATGTTTATATGTATGTATGTATATTTTATTGTACGCCGCCCCGAGTCCCTTGTGGAGAGCGTGCGGCTAACAAATTAAATTTCTATTTCTATTTCTAACAGTGAGGACAATTAACCAGTGTAATAGTTTGCCTTCAGAAACCGTGGGTACTCCATCACTGGAGGTTTTAAAGAAGAAACTAGATAGCCACTTATCTGAAATAGTATTGGTTCTCCTGCTTGAGCAGGTGACTAGACTAGAAGACCTCGAAGGTCCCTTTCAGCTCTATTCTATTCTAAATTCTAATTAACCTTCCTCTTAAAAAAAAGACCAAGACAATCTAGGTGCATAATCAGATTATATGGTAAATAGATGCAGACTTAGATTTATTATTTTGATACTGTCTTTCTATGAAAAGGTATGTTTTTTTAAAAAGCAGTAAAATCATTAAAGACATTTTTTTAAAAAAATAAAGATCTCCTCTGCACAATCTTTTAAACATTAAAGTCTCCATAGATATTATTTGAAATCATACTTCTAGTCCGTAGTGTTCTCATCAAACTACGAGCGATGCTGGCTCAAAAGAAAAAAACATACAAACAGTATGGGGACAAATGGTATCAGTGGCTAGAGAATAGAAATAACCCATGAAAGTAGAATATTGATACATGTAAATATTAGGTTATAGGAATTATAAATGTAAAGAGGAAACTGCAAATGAAAAACGAATGGAAAGTATGTAAGATGCTAAACGAAAGGGGATATACCGATGTCTTAGGAATGGGAAGAATGGATATTGAAATAGATTTTTATGTTTTGTTTGGTAAAAAGCTTAATAAAAATTACGTATAAAAAAAGAAAAAATATGTATTAAAATAACAGCAAAGCAGGTCCCTTTGGGTTGTTCATGGCACCGAAGCTGACATACTTTATGGCTGGCTTATAGGATCAGAATGTAGGGTTTTCTAGGAGCAAGTAAAAGCAGATTGTGTGGAAGAATGTCGTCTAAGTGCCTACAGATGCAGAAACAGGCATTTTTACCTTTCTCTAAGACTGCAGTTTAAGTCAAAGATGTTGACTTGAACTTATGCAGTAAAGTTGTCCTTTAAAAAAAAAAAAGAACCAAAACTCTAGTTTCTAAGACTTCTAGAGCTCAAAACCTGCACCTGGCTTTGGTGGTGGCGGGGAGAGAGAAAATCCAGTGGTTAAAACAACAAAGACCTCAGAATTTACCTCAGGATAACTTCCTGTCACTCAGATTTTTTTAAAAAATTATCAAAATAATAAAACATCTGATATTTATTGCTCGACATCTTTCGGGAATGTTTTGCCCTTTGTGTGGTTTATTATTTATTGCACGGCTCCCTTAGAAACCAGCACTAGAGACAGAAAACTTTCGCACTGTTGTTTCATATCCTGCAGCAAACCGGGGTAAACGATCACCAGGCATGATCTGTTCTTTTCTCGGATGAGTTTGAAAGCAAACTCTCCCTCCTTCCATCTCTTAACCCCTATTTCTTCCACAGAAAAAAAGTAGGGGGGGGGAAATGTATACATTAGCCTCTCTTGACCTCGCTGGCTGATGGGAAACCTCAAGAGATCTATGTAAATGTTCATTCCAAAAGAACCAGCACTATTGTGGTTGCTATGATTTTATTTTATTTTTTGCTAAGAACCAACTTTAGGTTTTTTTAAAAAAAAAAACCTTCCAAAGTTTATTGCAGTTACCGCAAAGTCGAATAAATCATTCTACGCTATTGAGTATGTTTTAATGAAGTATCCTGAATCCCAGGGACTAAGTGAAAAATTACTTTTTTCCTAACATGTTATAATAGTAATTCAATTTTGAAGATTAGAGCTACTTATTCTTCAGTACGGAAACAGGTATTTCCATGGCTAAGCTCCAAGATTCCCAAGGTACAGAGTTGGGAGAGGGAAGTGGAAGAAAGTGAGTTACTTATCCACATCTCACATCCTATTAAGTTAATATGTTTGGCTCAGAATTCAGACATAGCTTAGACATATTTTCCCATTCTACAAAATCTTCAGCCTTAGGATACTCAGTATATTCTTTTCCTAAAAATAATTTGATATCCATCAGAACAGCTGAAAAGACTAACTAAAAACAGAGAGCTTGACAAGGTCTTTCCCTTTCAGCTACAAAATTAATGATATCTTTCTCCTGGGTTGTTTAGTTCCACTGAAATTATAAAAAAAAAATCAGTATCAATAGCTTAGTTGAGTGGTGGTCAGTTAACGTTGGAGAAACAGTAAGTGAGTACAATGCCCAGATTTTCATTCTCTAGACAGCAGGTAGATTGAACTACTGATTAACTAGTCAAAAAGAAGGAGACACTGTTGTGTGCACCATTTAGTTAGGATCTCAAGATTAGGATCCCAGATTAAAGAAGGCATGCTAGGCAAAAAGATTGTATCACACAGTGCATACAGTACAATAGCTTTTTAAGGCTCGCTTGGTCTAGATAATTTAAAGTATTCTGCAAAAGCATCATCTTAAACTTTATGTATTTTTTTTCATTCAGCCAACACTCCTATCATTGTAGGAAAGAGATGCCTTGGAGAAGATAAAGTCTGTGGTTTGTTTTGTTTTGTAGGATTATTTTACAGTGATTTTTAACGAGGCTTGCGATTGTCAAACATACTTAAATTAGTGGTGGCTTAGAAAAATTCTTCTATGTTTTTTATATCAGATCTTTCTCAGTTTTATGAAAGAGGCATTGGTTTTCAAGCATATTATTATTGGATGAAGTTTTTGCATTTTTTGATGATGTCCTGTTCATTGTACAGTTGTTTCTCCAATGGTACAGAGTAGGGTTCTGGCTGCTGCTACTGCCGGTTTGCTCAGGAATGCGCTGTGTGCGCTGCGCATGAGTGCACACTTGATTCATGTTATGCATGCATGCGCAGTACTAAAAAAATTGCTTGTGCACATGCACAGAAGCAAAAAACAAAAGAACCAGTTCAGGGGTATGGCAGGCCGAGTTACTACCTACTCAGCCGAATCTGGCCAAACCGATGGTATAGAGCCTTCTTGGGTTCCATGTTTCATTTTAAACTCAAAGAAAGTTTTAATGAGATAATTCCTGTATTGCAGACAGATCAAGTAAAGTTCCAACTATGATGGAAAAGCAGTTGTTTATACTTGTTGCTCACCTCTCAGGAGGAAGCTGGCTGGTCATTCTCTTCCTGTTAAACCCAAATCCTGTCAGGAGCCAGCAACCAGATTAAACCAGAGGTTTAGATCAAGAGGTTTCTTTATTGTTGATTCACCAGTTTACAGGAATCTTGCCAGACTGTCTCTCTTCCCTTGGGAAACACGTGATATAGTCCTAAGTGTTTGATCTCATACACCTCCTCTCCCCTAGGGGGAGCTGGAATATCTCTTAACTCCTCCTACTGGGGCCTCCTTTCTTTCAGTCATTGATTTCACCACAAGCCTAGAGAGGAGACAATGAGATCCAATCGAGTCCAATCCTTTATTTGCCTACAACGAACACACAGAATCTTGCCAAATTAAAACGATCTCTTTCTAAGTTATTAAATATCCTGAGAGATTCTGGGTTGTGATTACCATGAATCTCTTCCCTCTCCCCACTCTTACTGGAGGCTATGCAGTCTCTTGTTCTGGACTCTTTCTGGGAAAGCTCTGTGTTGCCAAAAGTGTCCCCCACTGCTTCTGCAGGTGCATATTCTATCACACTCTTTCTCCTGAATTAGAAACAGGTCTGGTTCTTTTGCTCTAACTTTAATATCAAGACCTAGAACAATTTCAGTGGAAAAATTGATGCAAGGGGAATAACATAGCATACATGTCAATCTGTCTATAATTTATCTTTGTTATTTCATCCTGGGCTATTTTTATTAGCATTGGTCATCATTGTACATCTGCTATAAATTTTCGCTTCAGTCTGTTTGTTACTAATATAAACCAGCGTTTTCTCTTGCCAGTTTTGGCAAAGAAAAAAGGAAGAAAGAAACACATAAACAAAAGTATGCAACTTCTACCCATTCTCTTGGATTCTTACCAAAAAATTCATAACAATTTCTCCTAATGAGTTTTCTCCTGACAATATGTAAAATATGAAATAAGCATAGAATATATCAATATCGTTTGCTTTCCAGACATTAAACTTGGTTGTCTAAAGTCACAAATGGGAGAACGATATGGCAGCACTGGCAATACATTAATGCTTCTTTTTCTTTCGGTTTTGTTTCTGCCGGGGCTAATAACCATGCAAAAATCATTATAACAACCCTATAAAAAATATAATGAATTTTCCCTTTCTGGTTTAGGGAATCATTCATTTGCAGGCATCACTTTTAAGCATTGTATTGGTCTTAACCCAATCCTTTACTTGGATAATATTTCAATGGTTCTCCTGTTTTAGAAAATAGAATTGAGTATCTAATCTCATATCCCTACCTGACCCTTTTGATCTTGCAAGAACGGCCAGATTGTCGTATCTCATAGACCTAAGGTATTATGAAGGGATTAAGCCTGTTATTTGCATGCCACTGTAATGAGGTACCCATGTAGGACAGCTTTTAAAAATTACTTTTGTCCTTTAACTACAATCTAACTTTTGTTTGTGCACAGCTGTTGGGCGTGTGGGTGTATTGACCTTGAAGATAGAATGGCAGATGATCCTGCAAGAAATCCAGGCACAATAAAACATCTTAAGTTAGTTACTTCTTAGAAATGAGATCTTATGATGGTGAGTAGAAGCTATCTGCCTTTGCATGCACTAAATCCTGGAGCACTCTAACACTTACAAAGCTTCTACCATCTGGTTTTGCTTTCAAAAGTGGCCAGAAATTCCACAATCAGAAATAAATTAGTTAAAATGGTTTTTTTTCTTTATCTGCCTCTATGAGGTTTTTTTTTTCACATCATGTGTCCTAATCATATGAGAGAGAATTTTGCCACCCACCCATCTACCATGCAAAACATTGTTTCCTGGAAATGAGCAAGACCCTTGAGTGAAGGCAGACATAATATAGTCCCAGAACGTCAAAATGTCAAATGAAAACAGACCCAATCTGCTTGCTATGACTTCATTCAGAATAATAAGGGAAAACTTTCACAAGTCCTCCAGGCACCCTTCCCATTTTTACAGCAATATGATGACATACCCTGTACTTCTGGAGAAACATCTCTGATATGTCACTATAGCACTAAAGGGAGTCACTTCGAAATTACAAGATCACAAGAAATTACAAGATCACAAGAAATCACAAATACGCACACACAAAGACATTTTGCAAATATTTAATATATCTTTTCATGTGACAACACCGAAGAAATGACACTTGGCTACAATGTAAAGTAGTGAATATACAGCTTGTATAACAGTGTAAATGTGCTGTCCCCTCAAAATAACGCAACATACAGCCATTAATGCCTAAACTGCTGGCAAGACATACTTAAATATTTACAAAATGTGAGTGGGTGTGCTATACTATATAAAATTGTATGTGTATATATATATGTGTGTGTGTGTGTGTTTGTGTTACAACCCCTGGTATGACCTAATATGGGAGGGAGCTCACTCCTCCCTCTTTCTGTCCTTTCGGCTCATCACAGAAAACCATCCAGGCAGAAACCCATATTTTTATTTTTAATGTTGCCTTTTTATATTTGTGTTGTATTTGTGCTGATAAAATAAAGGGAGACTAGTATAGATCCATTTCGAGCTATTTAGCTCTCATCAGCTAGCCATACCCTTACTGGGATTTGAACCTGGGCTGTATTATACATTAGGCAAGAGTTTTAGCCACTATGCCACAGGCTTCTCCTCCTTTATCAGCTGTGCCAGGGAAATAAGTATGTGTTTGTGTTACAACCCCTGGTATGACCTAATATAGGAGGGAGCTCACTCCTCCCTCTTTCTGTCCTTTCGGCTCATCACAGAAAACCATCCAGGCAGAAACCCATATTTTTATTTTTAATGTTGCCTTTTTATATTTGTGTTGTATTTGTGCTGATAAAATAAAGGGAGACTAGTATAGATCCATTTCGAGCTATTTAGATGAGCCGTATTAGGTCATACCAGGGGTTGTAACACAAACACATACTTATTTCCCTGGCTCAGCTGATAAAGGAGGAGAAGCCTGTGGCATAGTGGCTAAAACTCTTGCCTAATGTATAATACAGCCCAGGTTCAAATCCCAGTAAGGGTATGGCTAGCTGATGAGAGCTAAATAGCTCGAAATGGATCTATAC